>NC_069786.1:27377189-27681335 GCF_027406575.1 Nycticebus coucang
CCAAGAAAACCTGAAAACCTGAATCTACACAGTGAAAGAGCTCACCAAGTACAGGGGAAAACTGACCAGGAGTAACAAACTCCATAATGCAGTATTGTAACAGTACTAGTTCTTTTTTTTTTTTTTTTTGTAGAGACAGTTTCACTTTATCGCCCTCGGTAGAGTGCCGTGGCCTCACACTGCTCACAGCAACCTCCAACTCCTGGGCTTAGGCGATTCTCTTGACTCAGCCTCCCAAGTAGCTGGGACTGCAGGCGCCCGCCACAATGCCCGGCTATTTTTTTGTTGCAGTTTGGCCGGGGCGGGTTTGAATCCGCCACCCTTGGCGTATGTGGCCAGCGCCTTACCGACTGAGCCACAGATGCCGCCAGTACTAGTTCGTAACTCCTAAAAAAGAACATCTATAGGACCTCTATGCAAAAAGATGAAAATAACTTAATGGGCAAGAGAATTGGGCATCATATTTCTCAAAAGCAACATACAAAGCAAGCAACATGGAGCAACATTTTCAAGAAACTTAGGGGAAAAAGTGTGAATCAAGTATTTTATATTCAGCCTATAAAAAACATTTTTCCCTGAGTTGTTACACATACAATATTAGACACTTGCCTTTCCTAGGGAATCCACTGGAACTGCACTATCCAGTAGAACTTTCTGGATTGTTAGAAGTAGTTTTTACTTCTACTTACTTCACTTTATCACAAAGTGATAGCCACTGCCCACATGTGGCTTTAACGTGTACTTGTTATGTGACTAGTATAACATAGGAACTCTTAAGGGAGGGGGGTGCCCATAGGAACTGAATTTTTAAATGGCCGTGTGTCTCTGTTGGCTACCTTATTGAAAAGCATAATGTGTAGGAGGATGAACTTCATCCAATTAAGAGATCGCTAGGGAGACTTTGGCAAAGGACTATGGTGAGCATTTCATTTATTTAATTTTAGAGCTTAAAGTCTTGTTTTCGCTCTGAAACATGGGACGCAGTAGAAGAAGAATATGTAAAAGTGATATGTTTAGACAAAGTGGGAAGAGTGCTACTAAAAAATTGGGATAAAAAGGGAAAAGGGGGGAGGAAGTAGAATAAAGCATTGATTTTTACATAGGTAATAGGTGGTAATCAGATGATGCCACTTAAAATTGTCAGGCCAAATGTAAAATAAGGAAAGATATATGGGAGTTCTCATTAAAACTGTAAAAGGTGCTGTAAAAAGTATTAATGTACATCCAGTTCGAGATAGCGGCGGCAGGGCTGGGGACTCCAGGGAAGAGCCCCTGCGGAAGGTCTGGGCGGTGCTGTCGGCGGGGACCGCTGAGAAGGCGATGAGGGCGTCAAGGATAACTGGGATGGTGATGATGATGATGATGAAAAAAAGAGGAAGCAGAAGTAAAACCAGAAGTAAAAATTTCAGAAAAGAAAAAAATAGCAGAGAAGATAAAAGAGAAAGAACGGCAACAGAAGAAAAAAGGCAAGAAGAAATTAAAAAGAGGTTAGAAGAACCTGAAGTGCTAACACCAAGAACAATTAGCAGATAAACTGCGGTTTAAAGAAATTGCAGGAAGAGTCAGACCTTGAATTAGCAAAGGAAACTTTCAGTGTTTTAATACAGTTTTTGGAATAGATGCTATGAACCCATCTTCAAAATTACACAATATGAAAAGTCACTATATTAAGCCAGTTTTTTGGAAGTCTTAGTTCGAGATGTGTGTATTTCATTGGAAATCGATGACTTAAAAAAGATTACCAATTCATTGACTGTGCTTTGCAGTGAAAAACAGAAGCAAGAAAAGCAAAACAAAGCCAAAAAGAAGAAGATAGGTGTGGTTCCTGGAGGGGGATTAAAGGCCAGCATGATAGAGGATCTGGCGGATTATGGTGGTTATGATGGAGGACATTACTAGACCATCAAGACTCATGTGACAGTTTATCTTCTCCTGGTGTCTTCTTTATGTTGCCCACAATCCCTTCAACATGTAGCACAATTTCCTTTCAGTTCTGCCAAATGCCACAATCAGAAGCGCAATATCTTTTGTGCTGGTTACTTAACCCCTTGACACTTAGTTGCGAATGTGCAAATGAGGGAACTTGGATCTTGCTGCCAAGAGGTTAAAATTGGGAACCGCAGTCACTACTAAATCATAGTTCAAAACAAAAAAAACCCCTAATAATGTCATTGTTGCTATCTGATTCCATAGCAGCAGTCACTAAATTGGAAAGAAAAGTTTGTGACATGATAAAAAATTGTGTAGTATTTACTAGCACCATTTAGTAATACAGCCTTAACCATACCTCCTTGGACTACTCATAACTTGTCAAGAAAAGCAGTTTGCACCAAGGACATGTGGTGTGCACCTAGTATTAAAATTGGTTTGTCGGGGGGTGGCGCCTGTGGCTCAAGGAGTAGGGCGCCGGTCCCATATGCCGGAGGTGGCGGGTTCAAACCCAGCCCCGGCTAAAAAACCAAAAAAAGAAAAAAAAAAAAAAAGAAAATTGCTTTGTCGGGCAGCGCCTGTGGCTCAAAGGAGTGGGGCACCGGCCCCATATGCTGGAGGTGGCGGGTTCGGACCCAGCCCCAGCCAAAAACTGCAAAAAAAATTGCTTTGTCTTAAAATTGAGCGTGAGGATATTAAAAATACATTGTGAAGAAGAGTGAAGATGCTGCGGCTGAAAAGCAATAGCTTCATAAAAATTAAATGACCAAAACCCTCCAACTTTGAAGCTGAAGGAGATAAACCTCTCCATTATTGCATTACAAGTTGTGGAATCTCTTGAGTTCATAGACTGTCTGGTTTTTATTTATCAGATTATTTCTACTGATGGAATGCTTCAGAAGGGGGAGACAAATCTCCTTTCTTCTAGGTTGCAATGGAACAACTTTTTTTTTTTTTTTTTGTAGAGACAGAGTCTCACGGTACCGCCCTCGGGTAGAGTGCCGTGGCATCACACAGCTCACAGCAAACTCTAACTCTTGGGCTTACGCGATTCTCTTGCCTCAGCCTCCCGAGCAGCTGGGACTACAGGTGCCCGCCACAACACCCGGATATTTTTCTGTTGGCAGTTTGGCCAGGGCTGGGTCCGAACCCGCCACCCTCGGCATATGGGGCTGGCGCCCTACTCACTGAGCCACAGGCGCCGCCCTGCAATGGAACAACTTTTAACAGGGGTTTGGCATTTCTTTTCCTTTATAAAACATGCTCAGCAAACTGCACCAGTTAACTACAGTTTGGTAAATTGTTATGTTAACAATTATGACATCTGCAGTGTTTTATGAAGCAACTAATTTATTAAAATCACTATTGTGAGGGGGGAAAAAAGTGTTAATGTGAAGATATGTACTAGAATAGAAATCTAATTCTTCCTAAATACCAGAGGTTTTTGGTTTTGTTTTCTATCACTTCAGGTATTTATTTTTTCTTTACGTTGGGGACATTACAATTCTGCTATTCTGTTAAATACTGGAACTTATTTTTTGTACCCCTTAAACAACATGTCATCTCCCCTAAGCCTTGTTCTCTTCCCAGCCTCTGATAACCACCATTCTACTCTCTACCTCCATGAGATCCACTTCCAAGATTCTATCACAGAGAATAATTACAACATAAAATAGTCATATAAAACCTAGCTGTGTACTATAAACCAGAGATGCTATGATTCAAAAGGCTACAGATTAAATGATGGGTAAAGATTTACCAGGTAAATGAAAATAGAAAGTAGGGATTACAATTTTTTTAATGCTGAAAAGCTGGTTTTATTTTTTTATTTTTTTGTTGCCCTCGGTAGAGTGCCGTGGCGTCATAGCTCACAGTAGCCTCCAGCTCTTGGGCTTAGGCGGTTCTCTTGCCTCAGCCTCCCGAGTAGCCTCCCGACTACAGGCACCCACCACAATGCCCCGCTATTTTTTTTGTTGCAGTTTGGCCAGGGCCAGGTTTGAACCTGCCACCCTCAGTATATGGGGCCGGTGCCCTACTCACTGAGCCACAGGCGCCGCCCAGATTTGATTTTTATTTCTATCTCTTTCTTTTTTTTTTTTTTTTTCCTTTGAGGCAGAGTCTCAAGCGGTTGCCCTGGGTAAAGTGCTATGGCATCACAGCTCACAGCAACCTCAAACTCTTAGGCTTAAACAATTCTCTTGCTTTAGCCTCCCAAGTAGCTAGGACTACAGGTGCCCACTACAACTCCTGGCTATTTTTTGTTGTAGTTGTCATTGTTGTTTTTGCTGGCCCAGGCCAGGTTCGAACCCACCAGCCTTGGTATATGTGGCCAGTGCCTTACCCACTGAGCTATGGGTGCCGCCCTTATTTTTTTTTTCTTGATTTTTTGGGATTTTTTTTATTTTTTATTGTTTCAGGTTAATTGAGAGTACAGAGATTTAGGTTAAAATGTTTGCGTTTGTTAGATAAAGTCCCTGTTAATGATTGTGTCCTGCCCCTAAGAGGTGTGCCATATACCCTATCATTATGCCCCTTAAGTGGGAGCACCCTATGGCCCTCTCTCCTCCCCACTCCCTGCCCCCTCCTTCCCCTGCTCCCCCCAATTGATTGTGTATTTCTCTTATGTAGGTGTGTATTAGATCATCTACTGGCTTCATATTAGAATTGAGTACATTGGAGTCTTGTTTCTCCATTCTTGTGATACGTTACTAAGAAGAATGTGTTCTAACTCTATTCAGGTTACTACAAAGGATGTAAAGTCTCCATCTTTTTGTTTTCCTTAACTTGATTATACTTGCAAAAAAACAGTCCCTTTTTTTTGTTTGTTTGTTTGGAACTCATTCAGGTTACACTGATTGTGGTTGTTAGGTAAAGTCTCTCTTGGAATTGTGTCCTACCCCAAGACGCGTGCCATACACCATGCCCTCTCTTCCCCCACCCCTCTCTCCCCCTGCCCACTCCCTCGTTCCCCTACCCACCACCTTGTATTAGATCATCTACTGCCTTCATATGAGAATTGAGTACAATGGATTCATGCTTCTCCATTCTTGTGGTGATTTACTAAAAAGAATGTGTTCCATCTCCATCCAAGTTAACACAAAAGAATGTGTACCGGGCGGTGCCTGTTGGCTCAGTGAGCAGGGCGCCAGCCCCATATACTGAGGGTGGCAGGTTCAAACCCAGCCCCGGCCAAACTGCAACAAAAAAATGGCCGGGCGGCGCCTGTAGTCTCAGCTGCTTGGGAGGCTGAGGCAAGAGAATCGCGTAAGCCCAAGAGTTAGAGGTTGCTGTGAGCCGTGTGAAGTCATGGCACTCTACCGGAGGGCGGTACAGTGAGACTCCGTCTCTACAAAAAAAAAAAAAGAAGAAGAAGAATGTGTCCAACCTCCATCTTTTTTGATGGCTGAATAGTATTCCAGGGTATACATATACCACAGCTTGTTGATCCATTCCTGGGTTGCTAGATATTTAGGTAGTTTCCACATCTTGGCACTTGTAAATTGAGCTGTAATAAACAGTCTAATGTAAATGTTCTTATGATAAAATAATGTTTTTTCTTCTGGGTAGATGCCCAGTAATGGATCAGTGGGAGGTCTAATTTGAGTTCTTTAAGGATTCTCCATATTTCCTTCCAAAAAGGTTGTATTAGTTTGTAGTCCCAGGATTACAGTTCTCATGCCAAACAAAGTAGAATTAAAGCAGAAAGCCTTAAATGAGACAAAAAAATTACTTTATGATCTAAAAGCTATTTTCACAATGATGATCTAACAGTTGTTAACGTGCATGCGCTAGATAACATAGTAACCACCTATATAAAACAACAGCTATTGGAGTTGCAAGGAGAAGTAGATCAAAACACTAAGAGGAGGTTTTTAACTTATTACTCTCTGCACAAGACAGTCAATGGTCAAAAATAAGGAAAGTTCAGGCAGCACCCGTAGCTTAGTGGATAGGGGGCCCGTCATATACACCAAGGTGGGTGGGTTTGAACCTGGCCTGGGCCAGCTAATACAACAATGACACCTGCAACAAAAAAATAGCTGGGCGTTTTGGTGGGCGCCTGTAGTCCCAGCTACTTGGGAGGCTGAGGCAAGAGAATCACAGCCCAAGGGTTTAAGGTTGCTGTGAGTTGTGACGCCACAGCACTCTAACTGAAGGCTACATAGTTTTTTCTGTCTCAAAAAAAAAAGGCTTGGCGCTTGTAGCTCAGTGGCTAGGGCACCAGCCACATACACCAAAGCTAGGTTCAAACCCAGCCCAGGCCTGCAAAACAAACACTGACAACTACAACCAAAAAAGAAAACCAACCGAGTATTGTGGTGGGTGCCTATAGTCCCAACTACTTAGGAGATTGAGGCAAGAAAATTGCTTAAGCCCAAGAGTTTGAGGTTGCTGATAGCTGTGACACCACGGCACTTTACCGATAATGACAAAATGAGACTGTCTCAAAAAAAAAAAAAAAAGTAAAATTCTAAATAAGCTGTTCAGTAAGCTTGATCTTTTAGATGTATATCAAACATTATGCCTTGATAATGGAGACTATATCCTCTTTTCAAGCATTCATAGAACATTCACAAAAACTGATACTAGGGCGTAAAGAAAACATCAGTAGGCTTTATAATAGAAATATTATAATACAGCCAGTTCTGATCTCTGCAATAAAACTAGAAATTAAAAAGGAAACAACAATAAAAGCCAGGCCTTCTTATCTGTGAATTTACAAACCTTATTTTATATAATGCTTGAGTGAGTGGGGAAATGCAGAGAAATTACAGAATTTCTGAAAAATAGTGTTAATGAAAACATTACATACTAGAACCTATAGAATATACTTAAGAGGTGATCAAAGGGCCGGGTGTGGTGACTGATGCCTATAGTCCTAGCAGTCAAGGAGACCGAGGCAGATGGTGAGACCAGCCTAAGCAAGAGCAAGACCCCCACCTCTAAAAAAAATGGCTGGTGTTATGACGGGCCCCAGTAGTCCCAGCTACTTGGGATGCTGAGGCAGGAGGATCTCTTGAGCCCAGTAGTTTGAGATTGCTATGAACTATGAAGCCACTGCACTATATTGAGGGTGACCGAGTGACGGTCTGTCTCAAAAAAAAAAAAAAAAAGTGGTCTCAGTGACCGTATCTCAGTGGTTAGGGCACCAGCCACCTACACCAGGTCTAGTGGGTTCAAACCCTGCCCTGGCCTGCTAAACAACACTGACAACTACAACAACAAAAAATATCCGGGCATTGTGATGGGTACCTGTAGTCCCAGTTACTTGGGAGGCTAAGGTAAGAGAATGCTTAAGCCTAAGAGTTTGAGGTTTCTGTGAGTTGTGACACCACCACACTCTACCAAGGGCAACATAATGAGACTCTGTCTCAAAAACAAAAAAAAGAATAAAAAATGATTTAAATTCCTAATTCAAAAATGTTGAAAAAGAACAACAGAGTAAAATCAAAAGAAAACAAAAGGAAGGAAAGATAAAATGAAATAACAGATCAAATTAATAAATCCAGTTCTTTTATAGAAAACAAAATAGATAAGCCATTAGCTACTTTAATCAAGAAAAAAAGGAATGGGCCAGGCGCTATGGCTCACGCCCCTAATCTTACCACTCTGGGAAGCCAAGGTGGGTAGATTGCTTGAGCCATGAGTTCAAGACCAACCTGAGCAAAATTGAGACCCCCATCTCTACTAAAAAAAAAAAAAAAAAAAAAATAGAAAAACTGAGGCAAGCTGTTCGCTTGAGCCCAAGAGTTGGAGGTTGCTGTGAGCTATGACGCCATGGTACTCTACCCAAAGTGAGAGCTTGATACTGTCCTAAAAAAAAGAAAAGAAAAAAGGGAAAGTCATGCATATACAAAATAAGAAATGACAAAAGGGGCAAATAACTTATCACTGATGAAGAGGAAATGTTTAAAAACTACTTTCACATCTCTTTATATCTAAATTTAAAGGCACATTGAATTAGATAATTTTATAGGAACATTCTTACCAAAACTAAACCCAGTAAAGATGGAAACAACCAATTTCCATAGAGACAGTTATCAGGGAACTACCACACAAAAAAGAACCAGACCCAGTTGGCTTCACAGGGAAATTCAACTAAACATTAAGGAAATATACAGTCCCAATGTTAGATAAATTGTTTCAACACACAGGAAAAAAAGAAAACTTCCAAATCCTTTTTATGAGTCACCTTTAACATTGGTACCTGAACCTGAAAAAGATAGTATATTAAAAAAATAAACCAAGTAATACTTAAGAAATTCAATGCAGGGTGCCCTGTCCCCCAGCCACCCGCGCCGCTGCCGGTCCCAAACACGAGACCCTGAGCTGGCCCAGGAGGAGGAGATCGTGGCTGCGGAAGTCAGGAGACCGACCGGCCTGGGAGAGACAGGCGAGGTCATCTTCAGATGGAAGGAACAAGCCCGTTACCCTAGGTCCCCAAGCGCGCAGGTTCCCTTGAAGGATATTCTAGCCTGCAAGAAGCATGTATTCGGGGGAGGCGGAGCAAGATGGCAGCTGAGTAACAGCTTCCTTGCATCTGGGCACCGTGAGTCTGGGGATATAGGACTCCAGGCATCCCTGGCTGGTGGGATCTGCCTATCATCATCCCTGAGAGGATACAGGGAGTCAGCGAGAGACTTCTGGACCCCAAGAGGAGGACTAAAACAGTGGAAAACCGGCAAGTGGTCACGTGTGTTCAATCCGTGTAAACCCGCCCGCAACTGTAAGTTCAGTAGCAGCAAGACTGCAAACCAGAAAGGCCTTACCTGTGAACTGTTTTGGTGTCTTTGGACTTGGCACTCAGCTGAACTGCCTTGGGGAGAGCCTGAGCGGGAGTGCGGAGAACTTTGGCCTTTGTCTAGGGCCCCAGTCTGAGCCGCTGAGCCAGACGGAGCTAATAGTGTTTGGCTCTGGGTCACAGGCAGACATTGTGAGCGATCTGCCCCAGCAAGCTCCGCCCTCAGGGTAGCAGAGCTAGAATTGGGTGGGAGCTGGTAACCCAGCGACCAAGTAGCCTAAGGGCGGGGCCTGAGCCGCCTTGCAGCCCTAACCGTCGGGGGCAGAGAGAGACCAGTTTTGACACACAGGGTAAGTGGATAGCCACTTCAGCAGTGATTCCAGCGACAAGCACATCCCTGAGAAAGCTTCTGCTCAGTAAGTGAACAAGTTCAAAGTGCCTTTTAAGTGGGCTGAAGAGAGATTTAGGGTGTCTACCTGCTGGGGTTTGAGAAACTAGCAGCCTCCAGTCATATCAGAACTGTGATTAACATCTCATACCCCAGAAGACCACGTGTTGCCCAGACAATATTCAATAACATATACATACTGCTTTGTTTTTGGTTGTGTTTTTTTTTTTTTTTTTGGTGTGGTTGTTTTTTTTTTTTTTTGTTTATTTTGATGTTGTGGATTGTTGTTTTGCTTTTTAAGTTCAACCTTCTCCATACAGATCCTTTTTCTTTCTCAATTTTTCTAGTTTAATTATAATTTCCCATTGCTGCCTATTTCAATAATTAGAACTTCATTTTTGTTAGTGTTTCTACCACTATTATTTGGTTTTTCCAGCCAATTTTATCCCGTAAAGTTTTCTGTTTGCTTGTTTTGGTTTGATTTATAGCATTTTTGTCTTTCCTCTCTACTTGGTGGAGGTGGGGTACTGTGTCTGATCAGGTTACCAAAGAGCTGCTGACCTCAAGGGAACCACCCAACTGGGCACCCCCAGAAGGTGTTTTTTTTTTTTAAGGTTGTATCAAAGTACCCTACTGTACACCTATATTGCTCTGTCTCCCTCTTTCTGTGCCTCTCTTCTTTTTGTCAATATTCCTTTTACCCACCCCCTCTCCTTTCTCTATTTTTCTTTTTTTTTCTTAACACTCGGTCCTCCTTTCTTTCATCCCTTTTTTGCTCTTAAACTTTCTAACCCTTCTGGTCCTGTAACCCTTAGTCCACAGGCACAAGAACTTAAAGAGCAAGAGGAAGTGAAAGGAAAATTAGGGCAAGGAAACAGATAAAAGAAATCACCCATGAGGAAGAATCAGCAGAAAACTCCAGGCAACATGAAGAACCAGTCCAGAACAACCCCGCCAAGGGACTATGAGGTAGCTACTGCAGAGGATTCCACCTATACACAAATGTTAGGAATTACAGAAAGGGAATTTAGAATACACATGTTGAAAACAATGAAAGAAATGATGGAAACAATGAAGGAAACTGCTAATAAAGTGGAAAATAACGAAAAGGAAATCCAAAAACAGAATCAAATCAGAGATGAACGATATGAAGAATATAAAAAGGATATAGCAGAGCTGAAGGAAATGAGACAGTCAATCAGGGAACTTAAAGATGCAATGGAAAGTATCAGCAACAGGTTAGACCATGCAGAAGAAAGAATTTCAGAGGTAGAAGACAAAGTTTTTGAGATAACTCAGATAGTAAAAGAGGCAGAAAAGAAGAGAGAGAAAGCAGAACGTTCACTGTCAGAATTATGGGACTTTATGAAGCGTTCCAACATACGAGTTATAGGAATTCCAGAAGGGGAAGAAGAATGCCCCAGAGGAATGGAAGCCATACTAGAGAATATTATAAAAGAAAATTTCCCAAATATCACCAAAGATTCTGACACACTGCTTTCAGAGGGCTATCGGACCCCAGGTCGCCTCAACTCTAACCGAGCTTCTCCAAGACACATTGTGATGAACCTGTCCAAAGTCAAGACAAAAGAAAAGATTCTGCAAGCTGCCAGGAGTAAGCGCCAGTTGACCTACAGGGGCAAATCCATCAGATTGACCACAGACTTCTCTCATGAAACTTTTCAAGCAAGAAGACAATGGTCATCTACCTTTAATCTACTTAACAGAACAATTTCCAGCCCAGAATTCTGTACCCTGCTAAGCTAAGCTTCAAAATAGACGGAGAAATCAAATAATTTACGGATATACAAACATTGAGGAAATTCACCACAACGAGACCAGCTCTACAGGAAATACTTCAACCTGTTCTGCACACGACCACCAACAATGGATCAGCAGCAAAGTAAGAACTCAGAAATTAAAGGACAGAACCCCACTGAAGAGACATAGATTGGCTGCCTGGATTAAAAAACAGAAGCCATCCATTTGCTGTCTGCAAGAAACACACCTGGCTTTAAAAGACAAATTAAGGCTCCGAGTCAAGGGTTGGAAGACAATTTTTCAGGCAAATGGAATTCAGAAGAAAAGAGGAGTTGCAATCTTATTTTCAGATACATGTGGATTGAAAGAAACTAAAGTCAAAAAAGACAAAGATGGTCACTTTATATTGGTCAAGGGAAAAATACAACAAGAAGACATTTCAATTCTAAATATCTATGCACCCAATTTAAATGCTCCCAGATTCTTGAAACAGACCTCACGCAGTCTGAGCAATATGATATCTGATAATACCATAATAACAGGGGACCTTAACACTCCTCTTACAGAGCTGGATAGATCCTCTAAACAGAAATTAAACAAGGATATAAGAGACTTAATGAGACCCTAGAACAACTGTGCCTGATAGATGCATATAGAACACTCCATCCCAAAGATAAAGAATATACATTCTTCTCATTACCCCATGGAACATTCTCCAAAATTGATCATATCCTGGGACACAAAACAAACATCAACAGAATCAAAAGAATTGAAATTTTACCTTGTATCTTCTCAGACCATAAGGCACTAAAGGTGGAACTCAACTCTAACAAAAATGCTCGACCCCACCCAAAGGCATGGAAACTAAACAATCTTCTGTTGAATAACAGATGGGTGAAGGAAGAAATAAAACAGGAAATCATTAACTTCCTTGAGCATAACAACAATGAAGACACAAGCTAGCAAAACCTGTGGGATACTGCAAAAGCAGTTTTGAGAGGAAAATTCATCGCTTTAGATGGCCTACATTCGAAAAACAGAAAGAGAGCACATCAACAATCTCACAAGAGATCTTATGGAATTGGAAAAAGAAGAACAATGTAAGCCTAAACTCAGTAGAAGAAAAGAAATATCCAAAATCAAATCAGAGATCAATGAAATTGAAAACAAAAGAATCATTCAGAAAATTAATGAAACAAGGACTTGGTTTTTTTGAAAAAATAAATAAAATAGATAAACCATTGGCCAGACTAACGAGGAATAGAAAAGTAAAATCTCTAGTAACCTCAATCAGAAATGATAAAGGGGAAATAACAACTGATCCCACAGAGATACAAGAGATCATCTCTGAATACTACCAGAAACTCTATGCCCAGAAATTTGACAATGTGAAAGAAATGGATCAATATTTGGAATCACACCCTCTCCCTAGACTCAGCCAGGAAGATATAGAGCTCCTGAACAGAGCAATTTCAAGCACTGAGATCAAAGAAACAATAAAAAATCTTCCAACCAAAAAATGCCCTGGTCCAGATGGCGTCACTCCAGAATTCTATCAAACCTTCAAGGAAGAGCTTATTCCTGAACTGCAGAATTTATTCCAAAAAATTGAGGAAGAAGGAATCTTCCCCAACACATTCTATGAAGCAAACATCACACTGATACCAAAACCAGGAAAAGACCCAAACAAAAAGGAGAATTTCAGGCCAATCTCACTCATGAACATAGACGCAAAAATTCTCAACGAAATCCTAGCCAACAGATTACAGCTTATCATCAAAAAAGTCATTCATCATGATCAAGTAGGCTTCATCCCAGGGATGCAAGGGTGGTTTAACATACGCAAGTCTATAAACATTATCCACCATGTTAACAGAGGCAAAAATAAAGATCAGATGATCCTCTCAATAGATGCAGAAAAAGCATTTGATAAAATCCAGCATCCTTTTCTAATTAGAACACTGAAGAGTATAGGCATAGGTGGCACATTTCTAAAACTGATTGAAGCTATCTATGACAAACCCACAGCCAATATTTTACTGAATGGAGTAAAACTGAAAGCTTTTCCTCTTAGAACTGGAACCAGACAAGGTTGTCCTCTGTCACCTTTACTATTCAACGTAGTGCTGGAAGTTCTAGCCAATGCAATTAGGCAAGACAAGGAAATAAAGGGAATCCAAATGGGAGCAGAGGAGGTCAAACTCTCCCTCTTTGCTGACGACATGATCTTATACTTAGAGAACCCCAAAGACTCAACCACAAGACTCCTAGAAGTCATGAAAAAATACAGTAATGTTTCAGGATATAAAATCAATGTCCACAAGTCAGTAGCCTTTGTGTACACCAATAACAATCAAGATGAGAAGCTAATTAAGGACACAACTCCCTTCACCATAGTCTCAAAGAAAATGAAATACCTAGGAATTTACCTAACGAAGGAGGTGAAGGACCTCTATAAAGAAAACTATGAACTCCTCAGAAAGGAAATAGCAGAGGATATTAACAAATGGAAGAACATACCATGCTCATGGATGGGAAGAATCAACATTGTTAAAATGTCTATACTTCCCAAAACAATCTACCTATTCAATGCCATTCGTATCAAAATACCAACATCATACTTTCAAGATTTGGGAAAAATGATTCTGCGTTTTGTATGGAACCGGAAAAAACACCGTATAGCTAAGGCAGTTCTCTGTAACAAAAATAAAGCTGGGGGCATCAGCATACCAGATTTTAGTCTGTACTACAAAGCCATAGTGCTCAAGACAGCATGGTACTGGCACAAAAACAGAGACATAGACACTTGGAATTGAATTGAAAACCAAGAAATGAAACTAACATTTTACAACCACCTAATCTTTGATAAACCAAACAAGAACATATCTTGGGGGAAAGACTCCCTATTCAATAAATGGTGTTGGGAGAACTGGATGTCTACATGTAAAAGACTGAAACTGGACCCACACCTTTCCCCACTCACAAAAATTGATTCAAGATGGATAAAGGACTTAAATTTAAGGCATGAAACAATAAAAATCCTCAAAGAAAGCATAGGAAAAACACTGGAAGATATTGGCAAGGGGGAAGACTTCATGAAGAAGACTGCCATGGCAATTGCAACAACAACAAAAATAAACAAATGGGACTTCATTAAACTGAAAAGCTTCTGTACAGCTAAGGAGACAATAACCAAAGCAAAGAGACAACCCACACAATGGGAAAGGATATTTGCATATTTTCAGTCAGACAAAAGCTTGATAACCAGGATCTATAGAGAACTCAAATTAATCCACATGAAAAAAGCCAACAATCCCGTATATCAATGGGCAAGAGACATGAATAGAACTTTCTCTTAAGACGACAGACGAATGGCTAACAAACACATGAAAAAATGTTCATCATCTCTATGTATTAGAGAAATGCAAATCAAAACATCCCTGAGATATCATCTAACCCCAGTGAGAATGGCCCACATCACAAAATCTCAAAACTGCAGATGCTGGCGTGGATGTGGAGAGAAGGGAACACTTTTACAGTGCTGGTGGGACTGCAAACTAGTACAACCCTTCTGGAAGGAAGTATGGAGAAACCTCAAAGCACTCAAGCTAGACCTCCCATTCGATCCTGCAATCCCATTACTGGGCATCTACCCAGAAGGAAAGAAATCCTTTTATCATAAGGACACTTGTACTAGACTGTTTATTGCAGCTCAATTTATAATCGCCAAAATGTGGAAACAGCCTAAATGCCCACCAACCCAGGAATGGATTAACAAGCTGTGGTATATATATACCATGGAATACTATTCAGCCATTAAAAAAAATGGAGACTTTACATCCTTGGTATTAACCTGGATGGAAGTGGAAGACATTATTCTTAGTAAAGCATCACAAGAATGGAGAAGCATGAATCCTATGTACTCAATCTTGATATGAGGACAATTAATGACAATTAAGGTTATGGGTGGGGGGATCAGAAAGAGGGATGGAGGGAGGGGGGTGGGGCCTTGGTTTGTGTCACACTTTATGGGGGCAAGACATGATTGGAAGAGGGACTTTGCCTAACAATTGTAATCAGTGTAACTGGCTTATTGTACCCTCAATGAATCCCCAACAATAAAAAAAAAAAAAGAAAGAAAAAAAAAAAAAGGAAACTAACATTTTACAACCACCTAATCTTTGATAAACCAAACAAGAACATACCTTGGGGGAAAGACTCCCTATTCAATAAATGGTGTTGGGAGAACTGGATGTCTACATGTAAAAGACTGAAACTGGACCCACACCTTTCCCCACTCACAAAAATTGATTCAAGATGGATAAAGGACTTAAACTTAAGGCATGAAACAATAAAAATCCTCCAAGAAAGCACAGGAAAAACACTGGAAGATATTGGCCTGGGGAAAGACTTCATGAAGAAGACTGCCATGGCAATTGCAACAACAACAAAAATAAACAAATGGGACTTCATTAAACTGAAAAGCTTCTGTACAGCTAAGGAGACAATAACCAAAGCAAAGAGACAACCTACACAATGGGAAAGGATATTTGCATACTTTCAATCAGACAAAAGCTTGATAACTAGGATCTATAGAGAACTCAAATTAATCCACATGAAAAAAGCCAACAATCCCTTATATCAATGGGCAAGAGACATGAATAGAACTTTCTCTAAAGACGACAGACAAATGGCTAACAAACACATGAAAAAATGTTCATCATCTCTATATATTAGAGAAATGCAAATCAAAACAACCCTGAGATATCATCTAACCCCAGTGAGAATGGCTCACATCACAAAATCTCAAAACTGCAGATGCTGGCGTGGATGTGGAGAGAAGGGAACACTTTTACACTGCTGGTGGGACTGCAAACTAGTACAACCTTTCTGGAAGGAAGTATGGAGAATCCTCAAAGCACTCAAGCTAGACCTCCCATTCGATCCTGCAATCCCATTACTGGGCATCTACCCAGAAGGAAAGAAATCCTTTTATCATAAGGACACTTGTACTAGACTGTTTATTGCAGCTCAATTTACAATCGCCAAAATGTGGAAACAGCCTAAATGCCCACCAACCCAGGAATGGATTAACAAGCTGTGGTATATGTATACCATGGAATACTATTCAGCCGTTAAAAAAAATGGAGACTTTACATCCTTCGTATTCACCTGGATGGACGTGGAAGACATTATTCTTAGTAAAGCATCACAAGAATGGAGAAGCATGAATCCTATGTACTCAATTTTGATATGAGGACAATTAATGACAATTATGGTTATGGGGGGGACAGAAAGAGGGAAGGAGGGAGGGGGTGGGGCCTTGGTGTGTGTCACACTTTATGGGGGCAAGACATGATTACAAGAGGGACTTTACCTAACAATTGCAATCAGTGTAACCTGGCTTACTGTACCCTCAATGAATCCCCAACAATGAAAAAAAATAAATAAAAAAAAAAAAAAAAAAAGAAATTCAATGCAAAAATCCTAAGTGAACAGACTCTAATACCAGTTTAGGAAAATAATATATGTTGATCAAATGGGAGAATAATTATTTAGAAGTTTTTTTTGTTTTAGAAGTCTTTTTATATAATTCACTTCCTTTATAGGTTTAAGCAGAAAATTATATTTCCATGTGTGCTTAAAAAGCCTTTGGAAAATTCAATAAAAACTTTTGAGAAAATTTAGATTGGCTACTTCCTTGAAAATGAAAAAATTTATAGAAAACTCAGTCCTGAACACAGTATTTTAATGGGTAAGTCTTAGAGGTCACTAAGGTCAGGAACAAGGCAAAGCTGCCTGCTGTCCCTGCTGCCATTAAACATTATTCTGGAGGTATTAGGCAATGTGATTAAGCAAGGTAAGCAATAGCAGAGGCATAGTTGTTGAAGAGAAAGAACTCTGTAGCAAATGATATGACATGATGCCTGGAAAAATCCAAAGACTCAAGGATAAAATTAATTCAGGCAAAAGACTTCAGCAAGGTAACAGGATAAAAGCTAGTATACAGCAGTCAATATCATTCATATACACTGATGATAACCATTCATAAGATGGAAATAAATTTTTCACATCATTATAAGAGGGGAGAAAAGGTAAAATATTTAGGAATAAATTTAACAGAAAATGTTTGAAATACAAGTGAAGAAAATAAAGCATACCTCAGAACACACTTGAACAAATAGATATTCCTTGTGCTTGATTAAGGAACTCTCAGTATCATCACAGTCATATCTCCCTAAATGGACTTATAAATTTAATGCAATAATAAAAATACCGGGCGGCGCCTGTGGCTCAGTTGGTAAGGCGCCGGCCCCATATACTGAGGGTGACGGGTTCAAACCCAGCCCCGGCCAAACTGCAACCAAAAAATATCCGGGCGTTTTGGCGGGCGCCTGTAGTCCCGGCTATTTCGGAGGCTAAGGGAAGAGAATCGCTTAAGCCCAGGAGTTGGAGGTTGCTGTGAGCTGTGTGAGGCCACGGCACTCTACCAAGGGCCATAAAGTGAAACTCTGTTTCTACAAAAAAAAAAAAAAAAGAAAAATAATAAAAATACCAAAAGGCTTCATTATGCAGTTAGCCAGTTGATAATAAAGTTCATATGGAAAAAAACTAAAAAGACATTGCATCCTAGGACTTGGAATGGGAAAGACATGGGGAGTGACGGCTAACAGTTTTTTCTTGAGGTGATGAAAACATTATGGAGTTGATTGTGGTTTTCGTTGTTAATATACCTAAAACTGTTTTTTTTTTTTGAGACAGACTCTCACTTTGTCACCCTCAGTAGGGTGCTCTGACATCATAGCTCACAGCAATCTCAAACTCTTCGGCACAAGTCATTCTCTTGCCTCGGCCTTCCGACTACCTGAGACTATAGGTGCCCGCCACAATGCTCGGCTATTTTTAGAGATGAGGTCTCACTCTTGGTCAGGCTGGTCTTGTACCTGTGAGCTCAGGCAATCCACCCACTTCGGCCTCCCAGAGAGCTGGGATTACCGGCATGAGCCACTGTGCCTGCCCTACCCTAATATTTTCAAAGGTACAACAATATAAATGCACAAGCTTGTCCATTACAGCATTACTTGTAATTATAAAATATTATAAATTGCCTGAATGCCCAAATTTAAGAGCTTTGTTGAATAAACTATGGGTCATTTACCTAATGAAATACTGTACAACTATTAGCAAAAATAAAGTAGCTCCCTATTAACTGATAGAAAGTGGTGTTTAGGACATGTTCAGAAGAATAAAGTGCAAAAAGAAAAAATAGTGTGCTACACTTTGTGTGCAGAAAAAAGGGGAATTAAGAAAACATATATCTGTCTTTACAAAAAGAAACTCAGTAAGGACAAACCAGAAAACACTGAAGTTAGTTAGCCAGAGAGTGGAAGAGGGAGGGAAAGATAGAGCAGAAGGAACGTGGGAAGGAGTGACACTTAGAAAAGGGCACACTGCCTGTGATCCCAGCACTCTGGGAGGCTGAGGTGGGTGGGCTGCTTGAGCCCAGCAGTTTGAGGCTGCTGTGAGCTAAGATGCCGGGGCACTAAAGTTGCCAAGGGCAACAGAATCATACTCCATCTCAAAAAAATAAAATAGAAGAGGGTGTATTTTCTGTATACTTTTGACTTCCAAGAGAATACTAATGTTCTATATATTCAAAAAAGTAAATTAATAAGATGGGAAGAGGAAAAATAATCTAAAATTGAAAGCAGGCCTAGACAAATGAACCTGGCTAGATTTCAAATGAGTAACATAACCATATTGAAGGGGATTGGGATAGGAAGGAAAATATAATCCAAGTGATTTATGGCACATAGGAGATGTTGGTGTATACCCTCATTTGTGGTGGGGGATGGGAAAGGACTGCAAATAAATCCTGAACCCTATTTCTAGGTTTATTTTTTGTATTGGTGTGGGTAAAGCAGTTCTGAAACTCTTTAGGTGTATTATTTAGTTGAATGATAAAGTAAAACTGTTGATGTTGTTGGAAGTCAGAAGAATTCTTATTGTGAAGTGAGATGCAAATGTGAAATTGAGGAAGGCGAGAATGAACCTAGTGGATTGAAATTAGAGGTGTTGGTGTAGATTTTACAGGTTTTAAAAATATTGATAGATATGTGGGCATGTCTATATAAAGTACTTACGCATATGTATATACAAGCATACATTGCTTAACCCTCTTTTGAAGTATAGAAGCAGAAGAGGGTTCTGACACCCTGGTAGCATGTATATCTTGATTTTTCCTTTCTTTTTTTTTTTTTTTTTGTGGTTTTGGCTGGGGCTGGGTTTGAACCCGCCACCTCCGGCATGTGGGGCCAGTGCCCTACTCCTTTGAGCCACAGGCGCCGCCCCATTTGTACTATTTTAAATGACTTCATGAAGTATGCTATCTGTAGACTGAAGTTATAAGTACATCTGTTTTTACTATATGATATTAAGAATGAACAAAATGACTTAAATGTCCATTTTTTTCCTGTATAGTCACTTCATGTTTTCATGATTTTAGGAATTACTGCTTTTTTGATATTTGAAGTATGAAATTAAAAGTTTATGGTTGTACTTTAATTCTTGAAATGTTGCCTGTATGTTTCATTTAAAATAAAATATATTCTCATTAACTTTAAATGGGAAATAAGGTTGTATGTTGATGGATGAATTTTGGTATAATGGCCATACCCTCTCAGTAAGGCTGTAAATGTTGCGTAGCTGAGCTGACCTGTTGATATTTTTCTTTTGAGTAAATTTGTTTTCCATATTAGGAAGATAGGTTTCAGAAGTCATCTTCAATAGAGAAATTCGTGAGTTTTTGTTCCTGATGCATGGTACCATGCTTCTTTTGGTCTCACTTTTTTAGATATTTTTGATTACATGTTTTTGAGGCTATATCAAGTACATATAAGCATTTTGTAACAACTTTCTATGTTACATAATGCCACTTAAACAGAGGAGAAATGCAATGGCGATTGCGTTGTATTTATATTCTGATTTATTTTTCTGGAATATTTGCTACAGAGAATTCTACATATCAAACTTTTTAAATTTTATGTCTAAGCCCATGAATTTTAATTATATGCCCTTAATGCTTTCAGTGTTTGAATCCACATTATGTATAGGAATGCCAAGTGTAGTAAAGTACTTTAATTTTTGAAAAAGGAGTTGTTAAAATTTTCTATGTGATTAATTCTCCATAAGTAACCTTGAATAAATGGATTTCTTGATTTATGATAGCAGATATTGGAAATGGTCTTAAAATATAATGGATTTTGTAAAGCATGTTGAACTCTTTCTATGACACATGAAAAGGAAGTCACTGATAGATGCAGAACATCTCTTCTGGCTCTGTCATCAGACAGCTTCTGAAGAGGAAGAACATTTGTAGTTACTTCATTCCTTTTTATCACCTTCATCTTCAAATTTCTAGCTGTTTTTTAAAGTAATTTCTTCCCGAGAGAAATGTGTCACTAAGATTGAGTGTAGTGTACATGTCTGTGTTATTGCGAAGAAATTTATAACTTGTATTTCAGTGCATTTTCTAACTTCATAAAGAATAAAAACTTAAATGAAAAATAAAAAAAATAAAAAATAAATAAAAATAGCTGGGCGTTGTGGTGGGCACATGTAGTCCCAGCTTCTCAGGAGGCTGAGGCAGGAGAATGGCTTGACAAGCCCAAGAGTTTGAGGTTGCTATGAGTTACGATGCCACAGCACTCGACCAAGCGTTACAAAATAAGACTTTGTTTAAAAAATATATAAATCTGTTGAAACACTTTGTAAAATAGTTTGACATTATCTTGTAGGTATCCTGGTTCTATTTTTAAATATATACCCTAAAGAAATTCTTCTGTATGTGCCATGTGCACCAGGAAATAGGTGTAACAACATACAGCCTTATTTGTAATAGCCATGAATCAGGGTGGAGGTTATGCTCCAGCAGTAGAGGAACATTTTAGTACAACAGTGAGAATGAATACACTGCAGCATGTAGCAGCATGTGTGAATCTTAAAAACAATGCTGAATGAAAAAAAGCAAGTGGCTGGTAGGTATAAATAGAAACGTTTCATTTGCATAAAGGTTAAAACCAGGTAAAAGTAAACAATATATTGTTTAGGACTACATATGTGAGAAAACTATAAAGAAGAGCCTAAGAATGAGTCTGTTATTTCTGGGGAGAGGTGGGAGGAGTGAAGTGGAAGAAGAAAGATTTGATTAAGGGGGCTTGGAAAGTCCTAGTTCTATTCTGTCTCTCATGCTGGTTAGTAAACAGGTGCTCATGTTTTCTTTAAATTATAAGTACTACTCTGGTATGTATATTTCTTAATTTTAGTGAAGTTTGAAATCACAACTGCAGGCCAAAAAGTAAAAAGCTACCATAAATTATTAAATGAACAAAACAAATTATAGAACAGTACATAAATTATAGACTTCTGTTAAGAAATTACATTTGGATATCTATTTCTGTTTAAACAGTCGTAGAAAAAAGTCATAGAGCATAGAAATGTGTAGTTTTGGCAGGGAAGTAGGATTTCAGAATTTCTGCATTATATTTCTCTTAATTTATTTTTGAAATCCTTGAGCATTTATCAGGAACACATTATGAGATTATACTTTTAAAAGAATTTTTTTTTTTTGAGATAGAGCCTCAAGCTGTTACCCTGGGTAGAGTACTGTGGCAACACAGCTCACAGCAACCTCCAACTCCTGGGCTCAAGCAAGTCTCCTGCCTCCACCTCCCAAGTAGCTGGGACTATAGGCGCCCACCACAACGCCTGGCTATTTCTTTTTGGTTGCAGCTGTCATTGTTGTTTGGCGGGCCCCGGGCTGGATTTGAACCTGCCAGCTCAGGTGTATGTGGCTGGCGCCTTAGCCTCTTGAGCCATAGGCACCAAGCCTTAAAAGAATTTTTTATTTTGGGAGGCTGAGGTGGGTAGACTGCCTGAGCTCACAGGTTCGAAACCAGCCTGAACAAGAGTAAGACCCCGTCTCTAAAAAAAGTCAGGCATTGTGTCAGGCTCCTGTAGGCCCAGCTCCTGGGGGGCTGAGGCAAGAGAATAGTTTGAGCCCAAGAATTTGAGGTTGCTGGGAGCTATAACTCCACGCCCTCGCCCCTCTACTGAGGGTGACAAAGTGAGACTCTGTCTCAAAAAACAAAACAAAATAAATAAAAGAAGTTTTTATTGATACATAATAACTATACATAATTATAAGGTTATACTACTTTTATCTTTGCTGCTGTTGAATAAAGAGCTTAAAGGTAGCCAAGTGTTGCACATACTTCTCTTTATTTTTATTATAAGAAAAATAATAAAAACAATTTCCATTTTAGAAAAAAATTAAACCAAAACAAGTAAACAATCGAAATAAATTTGTGGAAGGGGGGCGGCACCTGTGGCTCAAAGGGGTAGGATGCCAGTCCCATATGCCAGAGGTGGCAGGTTCAAACCCAGCCCCGGGCAAAAACCACACACACACACAAAAATAAATAAATTTAAAAAAATAAAAAATAAATTTGTGGAAGGTCACTAACAATGTTTAGAAATATTGAGAAAAGCAGATTATAAAACAGTATTGTACATATTTAATATTATTCCCTTACATGTATTGTATGTCTTCAAAAATTCTGGAATGAAAATGCCCCACTGTTAATAATTGTTATTTCTAGGTATTATAATTAACAAATGGTTTTTATTTTCTTCCTATTTTCCTAATCTGCATGTACTACATATGGTCAAAAAAATTATGAGAATATTTATTATTATTAAAAATTGATGTTCTTAGGTTCTTTTTTGTTTGTTTGTTTGTTTTGAGACGGAATCTTATTACGTTGCCCTCAGTAGAGTGCTGTGGCATCACAGCTCACAGCAACCTCAAACTCTTGGGCTCAAGCAATTCTCTAGCTCAGCCTCCCAAGTAGCAGGACTACAGGTGCCCACCACAATGCCTGGCTATTTCTTGTTGCAGTTGTCATTGTGGTTTAGCTGGCCTGGGCCCAGTTTGAACCTGCCACTCTTGGTGTATGTGGCTGGCGCCATAACCACTGTGCTATGGGCACCAAGCCTTTAGGTTCTTTCAGTAATGTTATTCTTACCTTTGAGCATAGTACTACCTACCTGCCTGAGTGGGGATAGGTACTAAAGAAGAGAGCTTTTCTCTACTCTCTTGTTGCCGATGTGAGTTGAGTGGTTGAGCATTCTGTACTTTGTAAATGGTGCTCTGTTCTGTGACGCCCGCATTGAGCGTTTATGTAACTTGCCTCCTTCAGGTGCTGCACTATCTCGCAATCCAGAAACCTGCAAACCTTGCTCGGCACCTGTTACCTTGTGTGATTCATGCAGCTGTACTCAAGGTAAAGGAAGAAGGTAAATGTCATATTTGATTAGTCAGTTTATTTCCAAAGTGAAATTATACTTTACTTTATTTAATGATTGCTTTGATTTTTTTAAAAATAGAAATTCTGGAAAACATTTCTTCAGTTAAGAAGATTATAAAGCAGATAATATCCCATTCCAGTAAAGTTTTGCACTTCCCCAATCCAGAAGACAAGAAATTGGAAGTAAGTTTGATGTGGTGTCAAAATCTTGCCAAGTGTTCTCCTCAGTTGGCAGTAGTTATTTGAGGATATGCTTTTAATAAGGCTTTGCTTTTTTGCTGTCTCCCAATTTATGTCTCTCCCCTTTCCTCTCTTAGGAAATCATCCACCAGATTACTAATGTGGAAGCTCTAATTGCTAGAGCCCGGTCACTGAAAGCCAAGTTTGGAACTGAAAAATGTGAACAGGAGGAGGAAAAGGAAGATCTTGAAAGGTAATTGCTATTTGGCTAACTCAGTTTGGTCTACAGTAAGAAAAGCTCCTACTCTCTTAAGAAAAGTTGTAATAGACTGGGCATAGTGGCTCACACCTGTAATCCTAGCACTTTATGAGGCCAAAGTGGGAGGATTGCTGAGGCCAGGAATTCGAGACCAGCCTGGACAATAAAGTGAGACCCCATCTTTACAAAAAGCTAATTTGCTGGGCATGGTGATAAGCACAAGGAGTTCCAGCTACTCAGGAGGCTGAGGCAGGATCCCTTGAGCCCAGGTGTTCAAGGTTGCAGTGAGCTGTGATCTGGCTACTGCACTCTAGCCTTGGTAACAGAGTGAGACCTTGATCTTAAAAAGAAGCAAAAGGAAAAATTGTATTAAGATATTGAAACTCTTGTGGTACTCACTTATTATTTGAAATAAGCATTGACTAGAGACAAAGACATACTTAATTATCATAGGATTTGGCCACTGGGATATTTCTTCTCTTTTCTTTCTTTATTTTTATTTTTTGAGACAGTCTCATTTTGTTGCCCTTGGTAAAGTACCATGGTGTCATAGCTCACAGCAACCTCAAACTCTAGGGCTCAAGTGAAAGGATGATGTTTTAATGTGTGATAAAGTGTTTCTAAATTAGCTTGTTCCATGGTTTGAATTTGTCATTATCTTAAACTTTCATCAGCTTTTCTGCAGGAAATGGCATTATCCATGCTAAATAATTAATATTATATGACAAGACATTTGTTATAGCTTTTAACAAGTTCTTGTCTGAATTTTATATCTTTTGTAGAGTGAAATTTTCACCCAGCCTACTTTGCTCTTGAAAATTCCTTCTTTTAAGTTAGAAGAATAAGCTCTAAACAAGGGAATTATTTCTAGAATAGCAGTGTCAGTGAGCAGGTGGCAGGGCCTGGTGGCTCTGTGCCTTCGACTCTTGTTGGTTCCACCGTACACTATCTGTGATAGACTTGGAAGTACAGTGTTTCCAACATATAATGGCAAAGTTTACTGTTGAGACTTGGCCCAACACAACATACATTTAAACATACAAAAACAAATATAGATCATCACTTTCCTGAACAAATAAAACTTAGTTTCTACTATCCCTCAATTTTTTTCATCTTTTATTAACTGTAGCATTTTCTAAGCCTCTAGTCTAAAAAAAATAGATTGAATATTTCTTCTTACACTTTGACAGAGATGGGCTTTTTAAAAACAATTATGAAAACAGTTGAAAAAAGCAGAAATATTGTCAACTAAATTAATTTCACTTCCAAATGTCAGTCTGGCCTATAAAATTTCCCCTCCAGCCATGGTAGGTCTAGCCAGAATCGGGGAGGATTTGTCAACAACATTCCTGTGGGAGGATGGACACGGGCAGCCAAACAATTTGGTCTCCATCCTGGTGTTACCTCTCTCTCCTAGGTTTGTGAGTTGCCTACTGGAACAGCCTGAAGTGTTAGTCACCGGTGCCGGAAGAGGACACGCGGGCAGGATCATTCACAAGTTGTTTGTGAATGCTCAGAGGGTATGTGAGATTCATTACTGACTCCATCCTGGTCTCTCTAGACCTCAACTTGGGAAGATGCTATTTTAATTCACACACGTGGCTAATTTATACAGCTGCTAATTGAGAGGACATCTGGGCATTGGGTTTGAACACTGAAGAAACTATGACTCTGTGACTGCTGAATCTGAAATCCATTTGCTCTCCCACATGCTTAAGGAAAATGATAAGTATATTCCAGGACCTAAATTTCAGAAATTGAAAAGGTCTGAAATCCATTGTTGCGAAAGCTGGCAGGGACTCAGCAATGGACAGTGCTGTGCTGTAGGAAAAAATGTTCACTGCAGGTGCTTTTGAGTAGAATAGAGTTCAATTTTACCTTCTCTTTAAACCCCATATGCTGCAAAGTGGATTTACAATTCACTTTGAATTATAAATCTAACTATTCTTTTAATGGTGAAAAGACCAATAGATGTTCCATAGAAAGGAAGAGAGAAGGATTTCAGGTTTTTAAGACTATAGAAACAGACTCTAGCACAGAAGGAAAGACCAGTTTGAAAACTTATTATCATCATTACCTCTACTAGTGAAAGTAAAAGTTTAAAAATATATAATATAGTACCCTGTTTACTGGTTAAGAAGTGCTGGCGGCTCAGCGCCCTTAGCTCAGTGGTTAGGACACTGGCTACATATACCAGGATTGGCAGGTTCAAACGTGGCCCTGGCCAGCTAAACAACAATGATAACCGCAAAAAAAAAAAAAATAGCTGGGCGTTGTGGCGGGCGCCTGTAGTCCCAACTACTTGGGAGGCTGAGGCAAGAGGATCGCTTAAGCCCAGGAATTTGAGGTTGCTGTGAGCTGTGACGCCATGGCACTCTATAAGGGTGACACGGTGAGACTCTGTCTCAAAAAAAAAAAAAAAGTACTGGCATCCCACAGATGATCTCATGTCAGGGCTCATTAGTATTTGATATTCTGATAAAAACATTATGATGTGCATTAAATATAAATTTCTCTTACCTGGCACTGTGCTGACACTAAAATGACCCAGTTTTTCAGAATCAAATAAGAGAAAGAATTTTCATGGGTCTAAATATGAATAACAACTGGATAACTTCAGTTGAGTTGGTCTGGAATACAATTAGTTAATATATTCAAATAATAGCCAAATATACTGATAAAAAGTTTTAGCAAGAGTTAAAAACTGAAATTTATTTACAGGATATAGCTCCCTAAACTTAAGTTTCCAAGTTAATAACCCAATATTTTATTTCCTTACAAATTAATCTTCTAGAAAATAATAGACACTTTCTTTTATTAATTTATTTTTGTCTCTGGCATGAGACAAGAACTGAATTTGTTTTTACATCCTGTAACTTTGCCAGCTTACTACTCAGAAACTTATAAGCACATTTCCTAGTTAACCACCAATATCAATTTTCCTCCTACTGTAAAAACTCTTTCTTCTTTGATCCTTTTTAAAAAGTTGTGTGTTAATAAGATTAAAAATTCAAAGTATTTATAATTTTAGTGCTGAGAGTATTGCTTGTTTTGGATAATTAAGCAAAATTATTTTTCCCCAAAAAGAAATAGTTTCTCCACTCCCTCTACTAATAGTAAGTAGAGACTTATAAAAATTTTGACAATAGAGAACATGATAAAAAATTAATCATATATTCTCACTACTCACTGATGATCACTGTCAACACTTAACATCTACTATATACAACTGTATATATCGTATTAAAAATTGGGTTATAGTATATCATAACTTTATTATTCCTTTTTTTTTGGAGACAGTCTTACTATGCTGCCCTCGGTAGAGTGCCATGGCGTCACAGCTCACAGCAACCTCAAACTCTTGGGCTTAAGCGATTCTCTTGCCTCAGCCTCCCAAGTAGCTGGGACTACAGGTGCCCGCCACGACACCCGGCTATTTTTTTTGTTGTTGTTCCAGTTGTCATTGTTGTTTGGCTGGCCTGGGCCGGGTTTGAACCTGCCAGCCTCAGTGTATGTGGTTGGCGTTATAACCACTGTGCTACGGGTGCTGAGCCAACTTAATTATTCTTGTTTGCCACTTAATATATGTAAGGTATTTTTCAGAATCACTAAATAGAGTACAGTATATCAACCTTTCAGTGGTCTCACTATATAGCTAATCCCCTTTCAAGGTTATTGAACTTGTACATTTGTCTTACATTATATAATTTAAAGATTTCAAACCTTCAGACTTTACAGAGAATGTTTTTAGGGAATTGGTAGACAATGTAATCCATATAACAAGCTTCTGGTTGGTATGTTTTTAAACTCAGCTCTTAAATGTCTGGCTAAAGTAAACTGTTAAAAGTTTATTCATATAACTTTTCTTGCCATGTGATTTGACAGTATACATTAATTTTATTAATATTTTAACATATGTTTTTAAAAAGTGATGAAATTTCATTAGGAATTTTTTATGGTATGTGTTTATTTTATATATACATATATATATACACACACACACATACACACACACACACACATATATATATATATATTTTTTTTTTTTGAGACAGAGTTTCATTTGTTGCCCTCAGTAAAGTGCCATGGCATCATATAGCTCACAGCAACCTCCGACTCTTGGGCTTAAGCGATTCTCTTGCCTCAGCCTCCCCAGTAGCTAGGAGGACAGGCACCTACCACAACACCTGGCTTTTTTGTTTTGTTTTTGTTTTTGTTGTAGTTATCATCCAGACTGGGTTTGAACCCACCAGCGTCAGTGTATGTGGCCGGCACCCTAACCACTGAGCTACAGATGCTGAGCCATAGAATTTTTTTTTTTTTTTTTTTTGGTGAGACAGAGCCTTACTCAGTAGAGTGCTATGGCGTCACAGCTCACAGCAACCTCAGAGTCTTGGGCTCAGGAAATCTTCTTGTCCCAGCCTCCCAAGTAGCTGGGACTATAGGTGCCTACCACAACACCCAGCTATTTTTTAGAGTCTGAGTCTTGCTGTTGCTCAAGCTGGTCTTGAACTCCTGAGCTCAGGAAATCTACCTGCCTTAGCCTCCCAGAGTACTGGGATAATAGGGGTGGGTCAAGGTACCTGGCTATATATGTATTTTTTTTTTTTTTTCTAATTTCAGGTTAACTAGGTTACAGTGTTTGCGTTTGTTAGGTAGAATCCCTCTCTTAGTTGTGTTACACACCCAAGAAGTGTGCCATATACCCTCACATTATTAATTTTATATATTTAGAACCTAAAATTATAAATGATAAACTTTATCATGATTATATATCTGTGGTTATGTACATATTAGATGAAATTCAGCAAGTAAATGACTGATTGGGTTTTGCTTCAGATAAACTCTTAGGCATCTCTCCTTAAATTCACTGGAGTATCTATTTCTCAAGCCATGAGCACTTTTTCTTAGCATCTTAATTCTTCAGTAAAAGAACTAGGTTTTTGTTGAATCATTTCCCCATTAAATGACACTCTGTGCACCACCTGTTGCACCATTAGAAGCGTGAGTGAGTAATGGGATGCATCTGTTCTGTTGGACAGCTGGGTGTGTTTTATGTGGTGTGGCTCTGTTTGTCTTGAACATTCTCTTGACAGGATCATGTTCCTTAATGTAATGCATGCTGTCTCTGAAATAATTTTGAATTCTCTTGTCTAGCCCTTTTTAAACCATCTCGCTTGTTTCCCTTTCATCACTGTTTCTTTTCTCACCCTTTCTCAAGCTGACTGAATCTTCTGATGAGGTAACAAAATAGCCTTTGTCCCTCATAGTTCCTTGTTTCTTTCCATCCCTCTAACTTCATAAGGTCATTAAAACTAACCACCTTTCGAACAGTCTGGATTTGGCATACTTTTCTTGCAGATGCTTATCTTAACATGATTTCATGTTTCCATTGCCAAAACAATTCCTTTTTCCCAAATTGACGGTATTGTAATGGAAGTATAGTGATCAGAGTTAAAAACAAAGGCTGTATTTTATGCAATTTTAATGAAAAATAGATGCCTGTAATGAGAGCGTCTCTTTTGTGGCCGTTTTTACATGCACCTCTGTCACCACATTAGCTGCACAGCAGACACCCCACCCACCCCCCATTTTAATTTGTCAAGTGAGCTTTAAAAGAATTGATGGGAAGAGTTGAAAAGAAAATGATGTTTTGGGTGGCGCCTGTGGCTCAGTCGGTAAGGTGCCAGCCCTGTATACCAAGGGTGGCGGGTTCAAACCTGGCCCCGGCTGAACTGCAACCAAAAAATAGCCAGGCGTTGTGGCGGGCGCCTGTAGTCCCAGCTACTCGGGAGGCTGAGGCAAGAGAATCGCGTAAGCCCAAAAGCTAGAGGTTGCTGTGAGCCGTGTGATGCCATGGCACTCAACTGAGGGCCATAAAGTGAGACTCTGTCTCTACAAAAAAAAAAAAAAAGAAAAAAACAAACAAGAAAATGATGTTTTGAGACTCTGGAGAGAAACAGCTACTTGGTGGACTGAAGAGATCACATGTGGGCTTGGGTCACCGCTAGAGGAAACGTAGGAAACCCGGACAGCTCCTGGATCCCTGTTCATCGGATGTCTGAATACGGCCCTCACTTTTCAAAGCAGATTGCCTGGCAGTCTTATCCCTTCTGTCTCTGTCACCAGTCTGGCTGCTCATGCAGTGTTTCAAGCTTCTTGCATTTTCTGTATTTTTTGAATAATGATAATATAGCTGACTGCATTACTGAGTAATGTAGGACATTTTTATGTATTTATCATGTTTATTCATCTGTCCTTCAAAAGTGTCTGCATTTAACATTTGCCTTGATTTTGAATTTAGTATTTGATTCTATTCAAGGCTGCAGCCATGGCTTCACCAGAGGAGGAATTGAAAAGAATGGGCTCCCTAGAAGAAAGAAGGCAGAACTCAGTGTCAGATTTCCCACCTCCTGCTGGCCGGGAATTCATTTTGCGCACCACTGTGCCACGCCCTGCTCCCTACTCCAAAGCTCTGCCTCAGCGAATGTACGGTGTCCTCACCAAGGAGGATTTTAGACTTGCAGGTGCCTTTTCCTCAGATACCTCCTTCTTCTAATTCTTCTAGTGTTACCTCGTCGGTGGCTTCAGAGACAGTGCTGCCACCTCCTATGGGAGGGAGGGTGTGCCAGGGAGAACCCACAAGGTCAAGGTCATGGAGAGGGCCCTGTGCAATCGATCAGGAATCAAACCAGCACCTGGAAGACTTGCCAGCACCCAGCTTGCTCTCTGTTTCTTGTTAGTGGCAGAAAATCTGGGCTTGAGCTATTGGGAGATTTCTGCCTTGAAAAGATGGGCTTTGTGTGAGGGAAAGGACAACAAACACTAGAAGCTCTTGGTAGTGATTCTGGCAGGATAATGTTCATTTTATTCTCCTCTGTGACTGTCCTTGGGGCTATTCCCTCATTCATAGTCTGTGTAAACACTTAGTGGTTATATATATTAGTATCAAGTATGCAAAATAGAGTATCTGTTAACCCCAGTTACAGGATATGTTGGTGGTAGCTTTATAGTCCCACAATCTGTGTTTTCAGAATGCTATGGGACATTCTGTTTACTCAGTCACCTGGTGGTCACCTTTATTACACTGATTAACTTTTCATGAGCATTTTGAATACTCTAAGGGAAAGTCTAGAATTTGTTTCTTTTTCCATGTAACTGTAACCTAGATGTATTACTTCTGATAAAACTATAAAATGTCACAGCAGATTGGTTTTATATTTCTTGTTTTCTTTTATTTGTTTTCCTTTTGGTTGCCATGTAGGTCATCAGCCAGCACACTTGCCGTTCCCGCTTGCACAGCACAGCACGCGTTCTCTTGTGATTGCTGGCTGGGAACTGCATGAATGAAGGAGAGAGGAGCACATGCTAAAAATGTAGAGTTCAGGATGTTGAGATTATCATGAATTAGTATAATTTGGTATGTGTGCTAATGCAGTGAGTAGAGGATTATTTTAATGCACTATTTTGCTTCTGTATTTTAGTTAAAATGAAAATAATCTGTGGGGATGTATAAGGACAACCGCCATGTTTCTAGTTGTGTGAAGATCAGGATATATTAAATCTGTGTTGCTATCAGGCCTCTGTTTGGTGATCTGAAGTTATTTTTAGGCCTAAAATACCCACTTCAATCTAAAGTAGAAAGTGGTGACATTTAAGCATAAACCTTGCCTGTGTAATTTTAAGGAATTAATAGAGCTGTGCAAACCCTGTATTATTTTTGTAAAAATGAAAAAGTGTATGTATAGAATGTTTATGTGTACACGTGTCTGTGTGTACAGATACAGCAGGGGAGGCCTGTGGCCACCCAGCCCCACAGTGCTTCCCTCTGCCCTGCTGGACTTCACTGCACTAGGAAGCCATGCAGATGCAGGCTGAGCACAGCGCTGGACCAAGCAGAAGAAGCTTCTTTCAAGGACAGAGTTTGCTTTCTAATGAGGAAGTTAATAACAGAGAAAATTTCTACCAAGGGAAAGTTGGACTTTAAAAACTGATTGTGAATCTAATAAAAAGGAGAGTGTTGCTTTCTGTGGCCAGTTTTCTCTTACTTTCTCCCTTCTGTAGAGTATTTCAATCATATTTCACTTAATTTTGTTTTATTTTTTTGAAACGGAGTCTCACTTTGTCACCCCTGGTAGAGTGCTATGGCATCATAGCTCACAGCAACCTGTAACTCTTGGGCTCAAGTGATTCTCTTGCCTCAGCCTCCTGAGTAGCTGGAACTACAGGCGCCCACCATTATGCTATTTTTAGAGACAGGGTCTTGCTCTATCTCAGGCTGATCTTAAATTTGTGAGCTCAGGCAATCCACACACCTCAGCCTTCCAAAGTGCTGGAATTACAGGTGTGAGCCACTGCGCCTGCTGAATTTTTTTTTTGAGACAGTCTCACCCTGTCACCCTGAGTTGAGTGCCGTGGCGTCACAGCCCACAGGAATCTCAAACCCTTGGGCTCAAGCAATCCTCTTGCCTCACCCTCCCCAAGTAGCTGGGAGTACAATTGCCCACCCCAATATCCAACTGTTTTTAGAGCCTCCCGGAGTCTAGGATGGAGTCTAGTCTAGCTGGGCCTCTTGTTTCCCTGAGGTTTGTGCTAGCTCAGATCTTACTAAGTATTTGCATCCTCCTGGGTCTTGCGAAGCAGTAGTGTCACAAACATTCTTTGTGCCTTTTCACCCCATTTATTTTTGTTATATTTATGTGCTGGTTTATTTCACAGACATTTTCAAGTACCCACTTTGTATAAGGTATTGTACTAGCAATGGAGATAAAACAGAACCCAAACACACTCCCTTTAGGGCAGATGGACATGACGTTGCCATAAGATGCATAACCAACGCAGTGGTGCAGTGTGGAGGGCCTTCATTTGGATACAGATCCATTTGTTCATTTATGCATTTGCCCTAGTAAATGCAGTGATTGTAGTATAAGGAGTTGTGGGAGAGGACTTGGGGATCAGGAAAATCATCCTAGGGGATGTGGTTTCTGGAGACCAGGAGATGAGCAGGAGCTGGGGGAGGAGGCGGGAAGTGTGGTAGAGTGTGTGCGAAGAGCTTCCGTCATTCCACCACCGCTGCTTGCTGTGACTGTGTTGTGCTCGGTCTCCACCTCTTCAGTCTGCACTGAACCGTGTCTTCCCTTGGTTGCACATTAGCAGGTGTGACCCAGGCAGAGGCCTGGACGGTGCTGCACACGTGGCTTGCCTTCCCCTCCTGCCGAGAGCCCTGACCACCATGGGAAGAGGCCCATGCAAAGACAGGAGTTAGGTGGTGTGTGACACAACAGAAGTTACCTGACAGGAGAGGATAGGTGTATTCTCTGTTACTGTATTTAGTGAACAGCATTTCATTTTGGCTGGAGTGTGTGGTATCCGGAGTGGGAAGGGATAAGAAATGAAGACCGTGGCTCGGCACCTATGGCTCAAGCGGCTATGGCGCCAGCCACATACACCTGAGCTGGTGGGTTTGAATCCAACCCAGGCCTGCCAAACAACAGTGATGGCTGCAACCTAAAAATAGCCAGGCATTGTGGCGGACGCTTGTAGTCCCAGCTACTTGGGAGGCGGAGGCAGGAGAATCTCTTGAACCCAGGAGTTGGAGGTTGCTGTGAGCTGTGAAGCCACAGCACTCTACCCAGGGTGACAGCTTGAGGCTCTGTCTCAAAAAAAGAAAAAAAAAAAAGGAAAAGACATGAAGACCATGAGGTAAACTGAGACAAGAACAAGAGTTCTTTGGGGCAGTGGTGTGTCATTGCAGGGTTTTAGGCAGGGAGTGATACAGTTTTAGACCACCCTATAGCAGGGCAGCTGGAGTGGAGAAGCTGATAAAGCACACGTGAATCAGATCTTGAACTAAATTGTAAGCTCTTTGGAAAGAAAGTAGCAATTACAGCTTCAGTGTTTGTTATACTCCTACACGCTGTGCTCCAAAGTGGTGCACAAATGCTTGTGGGGCCCACATGGAGTGGCCTCCCACACCTACACTTCACATTAGAATTTTATTTATTTATTTATTTATTTTTGAGACAGAGCCTCAAGCTGTCACCCTGGGTAGAGTGCTGTGGCATCACAGCTCACAGCAACCTCCACTCCTGGGCTCAAGCAATTCTCCTGCCTCCACCTCCTAAATAGCTGGGATTACAGGTGCCCGCCACAAAGCCCAGCTATTTTTTTGGTTGCAGCTGTTGTTTGGCGGGCCCGGGCTGGATTCAAATCCACCAGCTCAGGTGTATGTGGATGGCGCCTTAGCAGTTTGAGCCCTAGGCACGCAGCCCACATTGGAATTTTTAAAACCCTAGGCATTTCTGTTTCTATTCCATTCATCAGCCCAGCAAATACTGAGTACCTGCTGTGTGCCAGGCACTATTGTAGTCATTGGGGTGACAGGATTTACCAGAACAAATGAAAGACCTTACCTCTATGTGACTGGAAATAAGGGACAGCAGCTATACACAGTGTCTGGGGAGACAGGATCATGAGGTTGTGACGACTAAGCAGAGGCCTGAATGAAGGGTTCTACCGACAGTGGGGTGAGTGAGCCCGTGGATGGGTGACGGCAGCCTCCGGAGGGACATTGAGCCAGGACAACCACACTAAGCCACTCCCAGATTGCTGTAAGATGTTTGTTTTAAACTGCTAAATATGGGGGTCGTTTATTATGCAGCAATTGATAACTAATATCCAAGCAATTGGTTATATATGAAGAAAAGGTTGGGGCTTATGTTATAAATTGGGAAATGTAAATGGTCCTTAAGCCACGGAGTATGTGGTTACCTAGGGAGTGATCTCTTAGCACAGAGAAGAGGTTGGAATTGAGCTGAGGAAGAGGAGAACCAGCAGAAGAGATGAAGGAGGAGGAGTTACTGAGGTACAAGGATGATCAAAAGTGTGCTGTCTTGACATGTAAGAAAAAAAGCTGAAGGTGGGAACTGACCACCTGTGTTAGTAGTCAGGGTAAGGACTGAGAATTGACCACTGTGCCTCATGTGCAGAGTAATGGACGCGTTCAGAGTGAGGGGAATCCTTGTTGGGAATGAACAGAGAAGGAGCTGCCTGGAGGAAAGATTGGTCTCCCCAAGAGCCCTTCTCTGGTGCACTGGGAACTTCCGCCCTGAACCAGAGGGGGTTGGGGCTGCTGGCCGTGTTCCTTGCCAGGCACTGGAGGCAAGAAATGGAAAAGGGGAAGACCATGAAGCCACCATCCAACCAGCCCTGTCCACTGTGCCTACCACAGCTTCCTTCCGGACACACACTCATGGACAGTCTTGGCGCCGAGTGTGAGTGCATGAATGAAGACTGACAAAAGATGCACCCTCTTTTTCTTTTTTTTTTTTTTGAGACAGAGCGTCATTCTGCCAGCAGGCTACAGTGCTGTTGGTGTCATCATAGTTTACGGCAACCTCCAGTTCCTGCTGGGATTATAGGTGCTGCCTCCGGCCCAGCTAATTTTTCCAAGCTCAAGAAATCCACCAGCCTTGGCCTTCCAGAGTGTTGGGATTATAAGCATGAGCCACCACACCCGGCCAGTCCCACTCTTGTGTTTGAATCTTCTGGCCTCTGATTTTCAGCTGTTGGGATTTTCACCACGAAACTTCAGAATATTAGCCCCTAAGAGCCCAAGGAGTGTGGCAGGCACTTCTCTGCTCCAGGAAGTGGGCCGTAGTATCAGCCTATGAAAGGAGACTTGGCTAATTCTTGAAGCACAAACTCAAGCTAGTGAATGCTGGCAGCACCCACCCCTCCCTCCCCCGGCAGCTTGTGATGTCTGACAGCTGGTCATGGATAGACCCCTCCCAAGTGAACAGTCTCACATCCTGCAGGGAGCATTCCCGGGCTTAGCTGCTTAGTGGAGGGAGAGAGGAAGGTAGCACAAGAGGACCCAGCTCGGGCTCTGTGCCCATAGCTCAGTGGTTAGGGCACCAGCCACATACATTGGGGCTGGCAGGTTCTAACCCAGCCCGGGCCTCCCCAATAATGACAATTACAACAACAAAAATATAGCCAGGCACTGTGGGGCGGGGGGGCCCTGTCATCTCAGCTACTTGGGAGGCTGAGGTAAGAGAATCGCTTGAGCCCAAGAGTTTGAAGTTGCTGTGAGCTGTGATGCCACCTCTACTGAGGGCGACAAAATGAGACTCACAGACAAAAAAAGAGGACTCAGCTCGGTCTTTGGGTCCCTTTCCTGACAGAGCTCTCCCTGCAGCTCTGAGGCACACTTCTCCCTGTGCCTTCCAGTTAAACGAGCCTCTAGGGAAGTTACATTCCTTCCCCATCAGGAGGAAAAAAAGGATGGACTTTTTCTCATGCACAATCATATGGAATCTTTGATTTTGGTTTTAGTTTGCAGGTCTGTCTTCACCTTGTCCCAGAATAAGATGGGGGTACCCTGCGAGGGCGAGGTGCAGGTGGGGCTGGCTCCACGGTGGGCAAGCTGACTGTAGCACTTCGACCTGTGATAAAAGGTAGAAGAAAAAATGTGACTGCATTAGTTTCCTACAGCTGCCACAAAAAGGGGCACGCCCTGCATGGTTTATCCCAAGGTCCTGGAGGCTACGTCAGAAATCACAGTGGGGCACTGGGGATCATGCACCCTCTGGAGTCTGCAGGACGTGTCCTTCCTGGCCTCCTCTTAGCTTCTGCTGCCACAGCAGGCCTTGACCTCCCTGGGTGTGTAGCTGCTGCCTCTGTGTCATGCAGCTGTCTCCCTGGGTGCCTATGTCTCTCAGTCATGTTGGATTTAGGGACCCTGTCTTTCTTAAGTAATGACCCTGTTTCCAAACAAGGTCACATGCTGAGGTACTGGGCATGAGAGTTTCAGTGTATTTTTGGTGGGGGGATGAGGGGGCACAACTCAACCCATAACAGCCATATTCCAAAGCCATCTAATTTTTGGTGACACTCAACTCTCCTGGGGTAAGCCGGGGGCCTGATGCACAGAAGCCCAGGCCTGGCTCTGGGTAGGTCAGTTTCAAGTCCCAGGCTCCCTTGTCAGCCACAAACGTGGGGCTGTCACCTCCCTTTTGAGCATCCATTTTCTCCTCTGCTAAATGGGCACACAAACAGTACCCAACAGGTTGTTACAAAGATTGAGATAGGGGGCAGCGCCTGTGGCTCAGTGAGTAGGGCGCCGGCCCCATATACCGAGGGTGGTGGGTTCAAACCCAGCCCCGGCCAAACTGCAACAAAAAAATAGCCGGGCGTTATGGCGGGTGCCTGTAGTCCCAGCTGCTCGGGAGGCTGAGGCAAGAGAATCATATAAGCCCAAGAGCTGGAGGTTGCTGTGAGCCGTGTGATGCCACGGCACTCTACCGAGGGCAGTAAAGTGAGACTCTGTCTCTACAAAAAAAAAAAAAAAAAAAAGATTGAGATAGGCTCAGCACTTGTGGCTCAAGCGGCTAAGGCACCAGCCACATACACCTGAGCTGGCGGGTTTGAATCCAACCCAAGCCTGCCAAACAACAATGACAGCTGCAACAAAAAATAGCCGGTGTTGTGGCAGGCGCCTGTAGTCCCAGCTACTTGGGAGGCGGAGGCAGGAGAATCGCTTGAGCCCAGGAGTTGGAGGTTGCTGTGAGCTATGATGCCATGACACTCTACCCAGGGTGACAGCTTGAGGCTCTGTCTAAAAAAAATAAAAATAAAATTTAGGTAATACTCATTAAGTTCAGTCATTTAATAAAAACAAGTTGTTTGTACTAAGTGGCACGGTTATGAATGACAGAATGATCAGTCGTGGGATACAAGTGCAATTTTAACATGAGGACACATCTAGTCCTTAGTGTTCACAGAGGTGACTGGTCAACTCTCCTCACTCTCCTACCATCTCATGTAATGAACTGTCCTCTTTTTGTCCCTTTCCCCCACCTCCTTGGGTCACAGAAGGAAGTTACATCCAAAGGCTGAGTGGGCTTTGTCAGGCTAAGGGCTGGTGAGGACCCCGGAGGAGTGACTTGCACAGAGACTGTCAGACACAGGGGCCGCAACAGAGGGAGGAGGGACAGAGAAGCAAGAACGGGACGAGAAGAGGTGGCAGCCTGTTCTAGAAGAGCTACCGTACTCTGCAGAGGTGGAGAAGCTCTGAGAGGTTTACCATAAAGAGAGTAGCAAGACTCCACTGAGACCTGCTAGGTAAGAGTGGTCTTGACTAGAGTTGGCAGTGGCCTTGACCTATGGTAGTGACAATGGGGACAGGGACTGAACAAGTGCCATCAACAGGACTTGGTGAAGGGCTGGAGGTAGGTAGTGAGCCTGGTGTCCCCAGGTTTCCAAGGGCCAGCTGCTGTCATGAGGGGCATTTGCCAGTGCAGCAGCCTGTGGTGGGAGTGCCGTGCCCCATCTAGTATGTGCCACACAGGGGATGGTGTCTGCAGATGGAGGGAACACCTGCAGGGGTCTCCAGTGCTGCCCCCTCCTCCAGCCACACCTTCTCCAGGGGCGGGCCAGACCCGAGACACGGAGCTCTCCAGCCACTCCACAGTTTGAGGGAGTAACGACTTGTCCGTGCTGTTTTAGTCACACTTCTCTCTCCCAGCCCTGTGTTGGCCCAGAACACTCTTTTTGCCTATGTTGCATAATGAGGGAACCACATTCTTAGTAAGCCACTGTCACTCTCCTGCGTTATCTTGACTGCGTGAAAAAAGGAAATATTTTTAGAGTGTGAATTTCCCAGACATTCTCAACTATTCTGGGCCTGAAGTCACGTCACAGAGGGGCCGGATGGCGAGAGGCCCAGCCTGCCAGCTGAGTCTGTCCCAGGATGCCTTCCATGGAAGCGGCAGGGACACCCTGTCCTACCTCATCCTAGGGGCAGGTGGCTCCTCTGAACCAGGCTTCCCATCATCGCAGCTGATTCTGGAGCCCAGGAGTACCCTCCCTTGCTTTTCTTTCCTTTTGTCATTACTTCAAGGGAAAACCAACTGCAAGCAGCCACCTCTCTATTTAGGTGCTTGAGTGGGAGGCTGGATCCTGCTGAGAGGTCCAGCCCAGGAGAGCAGATCACTTTAAGTGTGAAAAGCTCCAATGGTCTTGTGTAGCTTAACTGGATGTGGTATGAGAAGGCAGCCAGTTTTCCTGCTCGCTTGGGAGTGAGCTGGTGAGTGCTGTCCCCACAGGAAAATAAGCCAGTTCAAACAGGCCAGGATTTCAAGCCCTGACCTCTGGTCGGGAGCCAGACACATTTGTTTTGTGTGTTGGTAGATGCCTAGGCATGTTCTAGGAGCTGGTGCAGAAGCAAACCGGTAGGAAATGCCAACCCACCTCCAAGGACCTACCTAGGTCATAATGGAAATAATTCAACCAAAAGTCCAGAGGGAGTCAGGAGAGAGGTGACCTTTCTCTCTGCAGAGTTCGTCTGAGACCTCTGCAAATATCCAGAGTCTATATGCTCTTAGAGCAGGTCATTTTATCACAGTTAAATATGCTAATTCCTAGTTTTTTAAGCATGAATAATATATGATGTCTCGTCAAGAGACAGCTTTTTGCAGTTCCTGGCTTTGTCTTTCCATCGCTTCTCAGCACTGTGTAAAGCATATCACCTCAATCTTCAGATGAGCCAGAAAAGCTGGTAGTCATTTGTAAAGATGATTAAGGAAATGAAAAAAACTCTTTAAAAAAGACTGGAGAATTCAAAGACCTCTAAGCTGCATCCTCAGACTCTGGGGACTGAGAAAAGTCAGCGCCCAGTTGGAAACACAGCCCATCAGCTTGTTTCACACTCAGTCCTGTGATCTGCAGGAGTAGATGTCACTGCTGGGAAGATGTGCCTGCCGGCCATGGGTGCAGGTATTCTCAGCCTCCTCCAGCCACTATGCAGAGGACAATTACTTCTAAAGATGTCTGTCAGCATCAGATGGGCGCTTAGGGTTAGTAAAGGGAGGTGCCAGCACAGTTGGGTTGCAAGAGCAGCCGGCGGGGGGGCCTGGCTCCACTCACTTGCAGGGGTTCGGGTGCAGCATGTGGCCTCCCTGATGTGTGGCCCTTTGGGCTGACACATGAGTTGGGAATCACGCCTAGGTGAGGGAAGCTAGCGAGTAAACTTCACTGACCAGCATCTGCCTTTCTCTCTGGTGGGAACAATAAGTTCTTTGTGAATAATTGGCCCTATAAAGAAGGCTTGAAGGGAAAGAGAGTTTATAAAAGGATGGTTTTATTATTTATTTCTTTAGAGACAGAGTCTAACTTTATCGCCCTTGGTAGAGTGCTGTGGCATCACAGCTCACAGCAACCTCAAACTCTTGGCCTTAAGCGATTCTCTTGCCTCAGCCTCCCTAGTAGCTGGGACTACAGGTGCCTGCCACAACGCCTAGCTATTTTTTTGTTGCAGTTTGGCAGGGGCCGGATTTGAACCTGCCACCCTCAGTATATGGGGCTGGCGCCCTACGCACTGAACCTTTTACGGTGCCACCCTAAAAGGATGGTTTTAAATGGAAGAATGGAAGAATGTTTTTTCCAATTTTTGGTTGGTTAGTGACATGGTTATAAATTTTATAACCATGATCATTTTATAACCAGAGCTTTATAAATTGCTTTTGGCGTTTATTTACAGAATCATTGAAGTCACTTACAGTTCTCAATTTTACAGGGAAATTATTGGTTAGGGGGACTTAGTTGGGTTCTTTCAACAGCGAGGAATAAAGACCCACCAGCTCAAGGGGGGATCCATGGGGAGTGCAGAGGGCCATGAAAGGAAACTGGCCATGTGGGGTCAATCTTGAGGCCCAAGGATGGTTTGGGACTGAGGTCAGCTCCACAGAACCCGAGCTGGAAGAATTCACAGCTTCTCACCCCAGCATATTACTGTGTTACTGTGAAAGTGACTTGGCAACAAGTGACTGGCGTTGTGTCCCAGGGCCAGCCAGCTGCTACTTCTTGTTCACAGTTTCACTGCTCTGCATGTCCAGCTTGCTCAGGGTCTGCAGGCAACAAGTTAACTTTCTTGGGTCATGCCATCATCTAGGACTGGGAAAAGTTCATGGATGTGACATGCTCATTACCCTCCCGGGGGGGCCATGAACGGGAAAGAATCCTTCAGAAGGTGTGACAGCAATTCTGGGATGGTTCTGTTCAAGACTTTAGTTATTCCCAAGCGTCTCTATTTAACATTTTATTAGAAAGTTATTTCAAACTTAGGCAGTTGCAAGAATAGTAAGTATAAAGTACAAAGAAATATTATAAATCCTTTTCGTTCAACTATTATCGATATTTTGCCATTTTAGTTTTCTAGGCCTACTTTTTTTCTTTTAATTTTAGAGACAGAGTCTCACTCTGTCACCCTGAATAGAGAGCCATGCGTCATAGCTCACAGCAACCTCCATTCTCTTGGGCTTAAGCAATCCTCCCACTTCAGCCTCCCAAGTAGCTGGGACTATAGGTGACCACTACAACATCCAGCTAGTTTTTCTATTTTTAGTAGAGATGGGCAGCCTTACTCTTACTTAGGCTGGTCTTGAAATCCTGAGCTCAGGCATTCCCCACCTCAGCCTCCCAGAGTGCTAGGATTAGAGGTGTGAGCCACTACACCCAGCCTCTAGGACTACTTTTTAATAAATCTCTGTTAAATGGAAATCATGAAAGACCCCATTCCTCTGCTGCCCCCTTAACTTTTCCTCCCATCTATGTTCTGATGGAGAAAAAAGCTATGCTGGGTCTTCTCAGGATAGAAGTTGTCCAAATGGCCAGACAGCTGAGTTAGGAGATGTATTTTCCATTAGGAGATATATTTTCAAATCAAAACTGTCTCTATCATATGTGGTAGAGAGCTATTTATATTTTTATTGCATATGACAAAATCAATCCATTTAAAATACAGTTTGAGGTAAGAGAAAGAAAATGGCATCCTAATTACTGTGAAAAGCCAAACCCATAGCACTGAAATACTGCAAAAAAATATTTTAAATCTTTTTAAATGCATACTAACAGATTTTAAATTTTAAAAAAGATATAATTTACAATAGCAAGACTAGGAATAAATCTGGCAAAAGATATGCAAACTTTTAAGGGAGAAAAATCATGAAACTTCAGTGAAAAAATTAAAAGACATAAACTGAGAGATAATGTCTATTTGCCATTATTATATAGAAAGACACGGCATCAGAGATGACTAAGATGTCCATCCCTCCACAGGGACCTATATAATTCCAAACAAAATTCCAAAAGGCTTTTGTTTGCTCCATTTTTTTTTTTTTTTTGGTAGAACTAGAATAGTTGAATCTGAAATGTATATGGAAGAGCTAAAGGTCATGAACAACTGAACTATTCTGGTCATTTTTTTTTTGTTTTTTAGAGACAGGGTCTCCCTCTGCCACCCGTGCTGGAGTGCACTGGTATCATCATGCTTACTGCAGCCTTGAACTGCTGGGCTCAAGTGATCCTCCCACCTCAGCCTCCCAAGTAGCTGGGTTTGCAGGTGTATACCACCACCCTGCTCTCCATTATTCTTGAAGAATAAGATAGTCGATATCACTCTGTGAAACATGAAATCTTATTATAATACAATGCTAGTTTAAGGCGGCACAGGTAACTCAGTGGGTAAGGTGTCGGCCACATACACTGAGGCTGGCGGGTTCGAATCCAGCCAGGGCCAGCTAAAATCAACAATGACAACTGCAACAAAAAAATAACTGGGTGTTGTGGTGGGTACCTGTAGTCCCAGCTACTTGGGAGGCTGAGGCAAGAGAATTGCTTAAGCTCAAGTGTTTGAGGTTGCTGTGAGCTGTGATGCCACAGCACTCTAAAAAAAAAAATACTAGTTTAAAAAGTATGGTACTGGGCAGCGCCTGTGGCTCAAAGGAGTAGGGCACTGGCCCCATATACTGGAGGTGGCGGGTTCAAACCCAGCCCCGGTCAAAAAAAAAAAAACAAAACTGAAAAAATAAATAATAAAATGTAAAAAGTATGGTACTACCATATGATCCAACAATCTCAAAACAGGCCTATATTCAAAGGAAATGAAATCAGGAAATGTCAAAGAGCTATCTGCACTCTCATGTTTGTTGCAGTACATTCACATACCAAGGTATGGAATCAACCTAAGTGCCCATCGACAGATGAATGAATTAAAAATATGCAGTACATGTACACAATGGAATCCTACTCAGCCAGAAAAAGAACAAAATCCTGTCATTTGTGACAACATAGATGAACCTGGAGGGTATTGTGCTAAGAGAAATAAGCCAGGCAGAGAAAGACAAATCCTGCATGATCTCACTCACATGGAAGCAGAAGTTGCTCTCATAGAAGTAGAGTAGATTAGTTACAGGGATGTGAGGGGGGCGAGGGAGAGATTGGTCAATGGGGACAACGTTTAGGTAGATGGGAGGAGTAAGTTCTGGTGTTCTCTTGCACAGTAGGGTTCAGTATTGTTAGGTAGGTTAACAGTACTGTACTATTTATTTAAAAATGCATAAAAGGGAGGGCGTTGAATGCTCTCACCACTAAAAAATGATGTTTGAGGTGATGGATATGCTAAGTACCCTGATTTGATTTTTATACAATTATGTGTCAATTAAAAACAAAGCTTAACAAAAAGCATGGTACTGACTACTTAAAGGAGTTATTGAACAGATAGCGAGTTCAGAAACAGACCAACGCCTGTAAGGAACATTGGGCTATGCAAAGCCCATGTTGAGACAGCAAAGCAGATCAGTGGCAAAAGATGGAATATTCAATAATCCATGCTTGGGTGAGAGGGTATCCTTGTATCCCAAGAGGGAGAATAAATGAAATTGGAGCCCTATGTCACTCCCTACTCAAAAATCAAGTTCTGGCAGGGTAAATACTCTTATGTAAAAGACAAACACATAAAACATTTAGAATGCTACATGGAAAAGGAGCTTTAAAATTTCACAGTAGTGAGGTTGAAATATAAAGGAATATGAGCCTTAAAGGAAAAGACTGATAAAACTGATAAATTACATTAATATCAAGGACTTCTGTTCAAAAAACACATAAGGAATGTGAAAAGACAAGCTACAGACTAGAAAAAGATATTTATACATATGCAACCAACATAGATTGGTGTCCAGAACAGATTCAAAAATCCCTTCCTTGAATCAGTAAAAAAAGACTAAAATCCTACTGGCAAAATAGGCAAAAAAGATATGAACAAGTCTATCACAGAAGAGGAAATAAGAATGAGCAAAAAGACTTATGAAAAGTTGTTCCACTGCATTAGCAATTTAAGAAATGCAAATCAAAATCACGAGACATCATTTCACATGTACCAGATGGACACAAATGTTAAAGTTAGACAATATTCAAGTGTTGACAAGGATTTCAAGCAACAGGAACTCTTATCCATTGTTGGAAAGACTGCAAATTGGTATAACTTTGCAAAATAATTTTGCATTACCTAATACTTGAATAAGTACATACTCTACAACACCGTAATTCTGTTCCTGGTATGGACTGCAGGGCAGTGGTTCTCAAAGTGTGGCCAGTAGCATCCCTTTCACCTGGGGACATGTTAGAAATGCAGGTGCCCCAGCCACCCAGACTTACTGAGCCAGAAACTCTGGGGCTGGTGTCCAGCACTCTGTACTTTAGCCAGCTCTCCCGGCCATTCTGAGGTATACTCACGTTTGAGACTACATGTGGGCACCAGGAAATATGAATAGGAACATTCACAGCAGCACTTTATAAAATCTGCAGGACAGAAACTCTAGTATTCTTTGACAGTGGGAAAGATATGGTATATCCACAGAACGGTGAAAATAATCACCTTTACCCTTACCAGCATGGAGGAGTATTACACACATAGAACTGAGGAGAAGCAGCTCGCCACTGAGACACATGTGCAGTTATCATTTCATTTATCTAAAGGTTAAAACCTGGGCTGGGTGAGGTGGCTCACCCCTGTAATCCTAGCACTCTGGGAGGCGGAGGCAGGTGGATTGCTTGAGCTCAGAAGTTTGAGACCAGCTTGGCAAGAGCAAGATCCTGTCTCTAAAAAAACAAAACAAAACAGGTGAATGTTGTGGAGGGGGCCTGTAGTCCCAGCTACTCTGGAGGCTGAGTGAGGCAAGAGGATCTCTTGAGCCCAAGAGTTTGAGGTTGCTGTGAGCTATGATGCCATGGCTGGACAACAAAGTGAGACTGTGTCCGGCCCTCCTCCCCCTCCTCCGCCCCCTGCCCAAAATAAAGAAAAAAAAAGAAAGGATGTTTATGGCTGGGAACAGTACTATTTTAAAGTATCTTAGTTCGTTTGCATGAACATTAGGCAAAGTTGTCTATTTGTATCAAAAAATTCTTTTAACAAACATTTCCCTAAACTAATGACAAATGGTCTGTAGGTCATTCAGCTACATGACAGAAATTTAACCTTTCAGCAATCAGACCCACTCATAGGAATGTCTTTTGGGAGGACCCTGAAAATGTAATACTGCTATCTATTTAACAAATCCAGAGATTCTCTCAGTAATTATTTTGGATTAGATCTTTAAGCAGAGAGAAAACTTGCTATTTGTAACCATGTACTTGCTGGCGTGGGGATTCTCAAAACACCAGAACTCCAGGCAGAGAAGAAAAAGAGCATGAAGATGGAACCCGATGCACGCTGGGCCTTGCACAGTCACTCACATGCTACAGTGGAAGCCATTGTAACCAAATCTGGAGCCAATGGATTGGGTCTTGTGATAAAAGACTTTCATGCTGAACTATGGATGTAACAAGGAACAAAGTATCAAGTCCGCCTGAACTGTTCAACACTTGAAAGTGTGCATTTGTTAGGCCCCCTTTGGGCTAGTCCCTCAGATTTCCTGGGAATAAACTGTTCCCTTTTCTCTGTCATTAGTGGTACTGAATTTAGGTAGAAAAGTTTGCAAAATATTCCCTATCTGTGGCGGAGAGTTCACAGAAACTAAACTCCCTCTGGCAACTGGGGCTGTAGGCCAATGGACTTTGAGTGAAAGGGACCAGGTGATCAGGGACCCAGGACTCCCCCAACCCTCTGTCTGTGAATGATGACCTTGGAGGATCCCAGATGGCATAGGTGAAGATGGTGCTTCTTACTAGAGGGAGAGAAACTTTTACTGAGAATTTTTTTTTCTGACTGGCAGCTGGTATTGTGATTCAGGACAGAAACCTGGGGTTTTATGACTACTTGGGTGGAGGGGGGTTTAGGGGTGGGCACTCTGGAGGTGTGGCCCTTGGGAGGGGATTACCTGGGGCTGCTGCTGTGCTGGTACATGGATGCTACTGTCTCTGAATTACAGGTAGACAAGGACCGAAAAAAATAATAGTGTTCATTATGTGTTTCTCACATGGAGCACTGGATTGTGCACAGGTTAAGTAGGTTACAACTGCAAAGAGAATGAAAAGAGCTGGAAGTCTTTTGGAGCTAAAGATGGGCCGACTCCTTACTGGAATATATCCGTCCTTCAGAGACAACATCCAGGGGATGGTATTTAAGCAAGGATCAGTGCTGACCAGCCTGAGAAGAAGGTAACGAGCCTGCCAGCCAAGACCTTCCCAGCAACCTTGTTTACCCTCTGGAGGTTGGTCAGGATCCTGCCATCTGGGCTGTCAGCTGATCTCAGTGTCTGTGAAACGAGCAGGATTTTCAGGGAAACTCTAGCCAGACCCATTTGACAGTAAGAAAATACTGTGTAAGTTCCATGGACACAGGCCTGAGTTCACCATCAGGATGAGAAACTGGGCACCCACAAGAGCGAAAGGGATGGAACGCTGCAGCCCTGTGTCCTCTTGACCATCAGAGCCTTCCCCACCTTGGCTCCCAGCTCCTGCCATGGGGGAATGTGCTGAGTGAAAAACAAGGATTAGCCTGTTCAAATTATCCCAAAATTGAACTTTCGGGACATGCACTGATTTGGAAAAAGGATAGGAATAGTTACCTTCCTTTGCAGGATTGGACTCTGAAGGTTGCACTGGACCACAGTGATTCATCATGTGTGGGCTGGACGCACATGCTGCTGAGAAAATGCCAAATTCTAACCAGCTACCAGCTATCAGCTGGCCCAGCCACAGGCTAGGGACAGCCCGAGATTCTCTGGATCTCAGTTATTGGATTTCAGCAGGAAAATAATTCTTTTGTTACTCTTCTCTAAAAGAATGTTAAATGTTATTGGGTTTCCATGGAAGCCTATAAAGAGAGACCATTTTCCTTCAGAAGATCATCCAAGAAATTACACTCACAACAAATCTTTTGGCAGGACACCATTTAATCAGCTGAAAGATATTTATATCTGCGCTTACAATTCTGTACCTTGTCGTGGGAAGAGAAGGAAGTTAGGAATAAAGTGCTCCCTCATTTTTCAGAGGAATAATTGGAAGAATCTTCGAGAAAACATCCTAAGTTGTTAGGTTTGATGTTCACCATCCATCTCAGGTTTACTAGAAACTATAGGTTTCTTTCTAATGAAAATAACTATAAAAATAGTGAGGGCAGAGATCATGTCAATTAACTGGGACAATTCATTTGGCCACTTATTAAGCACTGAGCAGATGCCTCAGTAGGAATTTATAAATTGCATTTGCTGAGAAATGGAATTAGTGTTTTGTTCCTCAGCTATTCTGATTAGCTTCCTTTCCAAGATCCAGGTGCTATGAGCTTGCCAGTGACAGACCTATAAAGATGTTATCTGTCAGATGCAAGGGCCTGGCCCATGGCTAGGGGAAGTGGGGTTGGATGCATAATGAAAAGGTTACCTACAAAATAATGGGGTAGGCTCCGGAGTGAAGCCCCTGGAAGGCAGCACATCCAGGGAGGCCTGCAGTTCCCAAGGGTGAGCCTGCTCAGCCCCTTAAACACCAAGACACGTGGGGAGAACAAAGTGAAATATAAATCCAGGGTGCTCTCTCAGACATTTTCATGCCACTAAGTATCTCTGAACAGAGTAAGCAGGAAAATGTCTCAATTCTTTCAGTGGCAAAACGAGTATATAATGTTTGTTTTTTTGCTGTAGAACTCCTAAGATTCAGGGCTGATTTCAGTACTATAACACAATGGGTGAAGCATGTTTTTGAAATCTTGCCATTTCCAACTAATCATCCAATTTACCAAATGGTCAGGCCCATTCCTCAGACACCCCCACTGTGAGCCACCCCCACTACACTTTCCTAATCCTGCAGAGCCTTTGTGTTTGTTAACCTAATGAATTACTTCCTGCCTGCCTCAAGGAGGCCGCTGTGGTTGTCAGGATACACTGTGTCAAAGATGGCCAAGCTCTCTAAATGTACTCAGGCAGGCACCAGGTTTTATTCACATCACTCTTCAATCCATCAAATCTGCACTATATATGACTAATTAATGGAATACGTGGATGAATTGATAGAAAAGCATATTTAGTATAATTTCTTTTACCTAAGCTAGATACTGTGTCTACTCTGAAATAGTATAGATTTCAAAATGTGTGTAGGCTGGAAGGTATATGAGTGCTAATGATCACTGTGACTTGAAGGTTAGAGTTAGGACGTAGCTTTAAAGCAGCTGCAGCCCCTCCTTGACCACATGCTCCTTCTTCCAGCCCAGAGCATATAACCACCCTCTGAGTTTTCTGTTAAACAGCATCTTGCTTCCTTTTATATAGTTTTGCCACATAGGAGTATATTCTTTTCTTTTCTTTTCTTTTTTTTGAGACAGAGTATCACTATGTTGCCCTCAGTAGTGTGCCCTGGCATCACAGCTCACAGCAACCTCAAACTCTAGGGCTTAAGTGATTCTCTTGCCTCAGCCTCCCAAGTAGCTGGGACTACAGGCGCCAAAACACCTGGCTATTTTTTTTTGTTATAGTTGTCATTGTGGTTTAGCAGGCCCGGGCTGGTTCGAACTCACCACCCTTGGTTTAAGTGGCTGGTGCTGTAACCGCTGTGCTATGGGCACTGAGACAGGAGTGTACTCTTAACACACTATCCCATTTTCCATGTTTTTAACCTTCATATAAATGAAATCACAGAGCATGTACTCTTCCTGACTTGTCTGTATCATACTTTCTATGACATTACCCACATTGATGCACATAATCTAACTTCATTAATTTCCACAGCTGTATAGTATTTTATCGTATGAAAAATCCAATTTTTCTTCTGTAACAGAAGAATGGATAAATTGGATTAGTCATACAATCCAGTATGTATGGATTGAACAGTCCATACATACTGTGAACAGTCGGGGTTGACACCCTATTCACACAGCAGTTGCTCTAGTGAGGTGTCTGTCCCTTCAACTCTACAGGATCTGATAATGTCCAATTGCTTTCCAAAGTGGTTGAACTGGTTGACCCTCCCACTAGTTCTGGGTAAGAGTTCCTTCGACCATATCCTTGCTAGCTTCTTGGTATTGACAAAGATAAACGTTTTATCAGTTTGTTTGTCAAATGCAGATTATGACTTTAATCTGCATTTCCTGAGGTTCACCATCTTTTGCTTTACAAAATTAAAACCTAAAAAATGTGAGGTCCCCTTTGTCTTGCGCAATCAGCTCTATTTAAAACAACTTCCTTGAAGCAGCTGGCATTCTACTCAGGGATGTTCGCAGCACGAATGCCCACAAACAGGCAGAACTTCTCAGGGTTGTAAAATGAAGCTGAAGCTGCTGCCAACACTGTTCTTATCAGGAGCAGCAGGCTCCTTGCTGGATTGAGCATGAAAGTGCTGCTGCTTCGGGCGGCGCCTGTGGCTCAGTCGGTAAGGTGCCGGCCCCATATGCCGAGGGTGGCGGGTTCAAACCTGGCCCGGGCCAAACTGCAACCAAAAAAAAAAAAAAATAGCCGGGCATTGTGGCACGCGCCTGTAGTCCCAGCTGCTCGGGAGGCTGAGGCAAGAGAATCGCTTAAGCCCAGGAGTTGGAGATTGCTGTGAGCTGTGTGAGGCCACGGCACTCTACTGAGGGCCATAAAGTGAGACTCTGTCTCTACAAAAAAAAAAAAAAAGAAAGTGCTGCTGCTTCCAGAACAGAGACAAGCACCAAATGACGTGCATGCTTCCATCCCTGCGGGCACCCTTATGCTGGGGGGACACATCACTCACTCACGTGTTGAGGGGTGGAGGATTCCCTGTGGAGGCTTCAGTTTCAACAGCAACTTCCCAGCTTCTGCAGATTGCTTGCTTGCCTTGCATGGGAAGTGTCCAACCTAACCCAGCAGGCATTTTGAAAAAGGAAGGAACAGAATGCCCTTCAACAAGTAGAAAATAAAACCAAACCAAACCTTACCTCGCAAATCTCCTTTTTTGGAAGATGTTCTTTAGACTTGTGCTCTAAAATAGTAGCCATTGGCACATATGGCTTCCGCAGCATTTGAAATGTGGCTGAGACTGAGAAGCTGAGTTCTACATTTTGTTACATTTTAATTAATGTAGAAACAGAAGCAGTGTACAATTTTTTTCTGTTAAACACATTATTGTTTTAGTAGTACCACATTTCATTTTAATCACTGAAGATTTAGCATCTTAGTATACAATACACATTTTTGAAAATTTAGTATAAAGAATTTTTATACTGATTACATGTTAAAATAATCATATTTTGGATATACAGGGTTAATGTATTGTTTAAATATTTATTTGTTTCTTTTTACTTTTTAAAGCAGGTACTAGAAAATTTAAAATTACATATGTAGCGTGACATTAAGCAAGATGATAGTGTAGGAAGCACCAGGTATCTGTCTCCATACCTAGATAATTGTACCGGCAGAATCTGATATAATGATTTTGTAACTCTGGAGTCTATTCAAGGCTTGCAGATGTCAGGGGAAGGCTTAGACAGTAAATTGTGATTAATTTTGGTCAATTTCAGTCCTCAGCACCCTAGTGGCTACTCATCCCCTGTCCCCGATCCCATGGTAGAGAGTCACGCATGTGTACCTGGAGCAGCTTGCACACAGCCTGCAGGAGTCACAGTGGGTGATAATACATGTATCTGATATTTGAGATCTGTGTTCTGATTTCTGCTTCTGGTCACAGAGGTGCAGATGCACAGGCAGACTGCCACTGTTGCAAACCTACCATCTGCAGTGGCTTCTAGGGTATTTAAAGACCCAAAGCCTGTTCTCCCATATGCCCTACACTTTCCCCTCTCCCTGTCTTTTGGGAGCATTTGAGGAATGAAACATTCAAAAGTAACTGCATATATAGTAAATTTAGTTGCTACATATGCTCAGGGGATGATTCAGGCTCAGAACAGACCTGAGAAGACCTTAAGTTTACACCTCAGGCTGATCCATGGCACAAAGTCACCTTACTGTCATAAGACCAAGAATAACAAAAACAAAACCCAACAAACCCTGAGGAAGAGGAGAATCTGATTTAGGTAACAGAGTTACCTAAGTGTGAGAATCAAATGTCCAGTTTTCAACAAAAGAATTATGAGACATACAAAGAAACAGAAAATGTTGGTCAATTCAAAGGAAGAAATTGAATCAACAGAAACAGTCCTTGAGAAAGACTAGGTAGACTTATCAAAGACTTTAGAACAGCCTCGGTGCCTGTAGCTCAGCGGCTAGGGTGCCAGCCATATACTTCAGGGCTAGTGGGTTCGAACCCCGCCCAGACCTGCCAAACAACAATAACAACTACAACAAAAAAATAGCTGGGCAATGTGATGGGTGCCTGTAGTCCCAGCTACTCAGGAGCCTAAGGCAAGAGAATTGCTTAAGCCCAAGAGTTTGAGGTTGCTGTGAGCTGTGATGCCACAGCACTCTACCAAGGGTGACATAGTGAAACTCTGTCTTAAAAAAAAAGTAAAAAGAAAGATTTTAGAATAGTGGTTCTCAACCTGTGGGTTGCAACCCCTTTGTAACAATGAAAACACATCACGGCATTAGGAAGGTTGAGAACCACTGCTTTAGAACAACTGTTTTAAAGTCTTAAAGTTAATCAGAGAGCTAAAGGAAGATGTGGACAAAGTAAAAACAAGAACAACATATGAACAATATGGAAATATCAATTAAGAGAAAACATAAAAAGGAACAAAAAAGAAATTCTGGAGCTGAAAATTATAATAACTGAAATGAAAAATTCACTAGAGGAATTCAAAAGCATATTTAAGCTAGTAGAAGAGAAAATCAGTGAATATAAGGAAAGGACAATCGAAATTAACAAGTGAGAAATAAGAAAAAAAAATTGAAGAAAAGTAAACAGAGCCTGTAAGATCTGTGGATCACCATAAAGCAGACAAATATATGCACTATGGGAGTCACAGAGGAGAAGAGACAAAGAAGGTAGAGAGATTATTTGAAGAAAGAATGGCAACAGTCCTTTAATCTGCTGAAAGACATGCCTATAAACGTTCACAAAGCTCAACCAACTCCAAGTAGGATAACCCAGAGAGATCCACACTGAGACACATTGTAATCAACTATTCAAAACCAAAGACAAAGGGCCAAGGAAGGGGAAGGGAGGCGGGAGGTTTTGGTGGAGAGAGGGTAATGGGTGGGGCCACATCTACGTGCATCTTAGAATGCGTACAGGCGAAACTTACTAAATGCAGAATACAAATGTCTACATACAGTAACTAAGAAAATGCCATGAAGGCTACGTTGAACAGTTTGATGAGAATATATTTCAGATTGTATATGAAACCCGCACATTGTACCCCTTGATTGCACTAATGTACACAACTATGATTTCACAATAAAAATAAATTAATTAAAAAAATAAAAATAAAAAACCAAAGACAGAGAATCTTAAAAGCAGCAAGGTAAAGGTGACCCATCACCTCAGGGGATGCTCTATAAGATTATCAGCATATTTCTCATTAGAAGTCTTGGAGGCCAGAAGGTAGTGGGTTGATATATTCAAGGTGCTACAAGAAATAGAACTGTTGGCCTGCAACGGTAGCTCATGCTTGTAATCCTAGCACTCCGGAAGGCCAAGGAGTTTGAGACTAGCCTGAGCAAAAGAAAAAATAGAGAAAAGTAGCCAGGTGTTGTAGTCCCAGGTACTTGGGAGGCTGATGCAGGATTGCTTGAGCCCAGGAGTTTAAGGTTGCTGTGAGCTAGGCTAAGACCACAGCTTCTAGCCTACGCAACAGAGCGAGACTCTGTCTCACAAAACAAAACAAAAAAAAAGAGAGAGAGAGGTAGAAATAGAACTGTCAACTAAGAAACCTATATTTGGCAAAATGGACCATTAAAAATGAGGGAGAAAAGCCGGGTGTGGTGGCTCATGCCTGTAATCTTAGCACTCTGGGAGGCAGAGGCGGGTGGACTGCCTGAGCTCACGGGTTTGAGACCAGCCTGAGGCAGAGCCAGAGTGAGATCTTGTCTCTAAAAATCACCAGGTGTTGTATTGGGTGCCTGTAGTCCCAGCTACCTGGGAGACTGAGGCAAGAGAATTGCTTAAGCCCAAGAGTTAGAGGTTGCTGTGAGCTGTGATGCATAGCAGTCTACCGAGGGTGACAGCTTGAGACTGTCTCAAAAAAACCCAAAAACAAAACAAACAAACAGTACATACATACATACATACATAAATATAGCCAGGCATTGTGGCTGGTGCCTGTAATGCTAGCTTCTCCGGAGGCTGAGGCAAGAGTCTGAGGTTGCTGTGAACTATGACCCCACGAGACTCTACTGGGGGCGACACAGTGAATCTCTGTCTCAAAAAAAAAAAAAAAGAAAAAGAGGGAGAAAGTAAGATACTTTCAGATAAACAAAAGCTGAGGGAGTTTATCATCACCACTAAATTAACTTTGTAAGAAATGCTAAAGATTCTTCCATGGTACCTCAGAGGCAATCAGCTGCTTCAGGATGAAATTGAATATCTCCTTCTCAGGCACTGGCTGCCAGAAATTCATTGAAGTGGACGAGGAACACAAACTTCATACTTTTTATGAAAAGCATATAGTCACCTAAGTTGCTGACGCTCTGGGTAAAGAATGGAAGGGTCATATGGTCTGAATCAGTGATGGGAATGATAAAGGTTTCCCCATGAAGCAGAGTGTCTTGACCCATGGCTGTGTCTGTCTCGTACTGAGTAAGGGGCATTCTTGTCATAGACCAAGGAAAACTGGAGAAAGGAAGTAGAAGTCTGTTCCAGGTTTCATTGTGGATGCCAATCTGAGTATTCTCAACTTGGTTACAGTAAAAAAAGGAGAGAAGGATATACCTGGACTGACTGATATGATACTGTGGTACCTCATTATCTGGGGCCCAAAAGAGCTAGCAGCATCTGCAAACTTTTCAATCTGTCTAAAGAAGATGATGTTCACCAGTACGTTGTGAGAAAGCCCTTAAACACAAATGGTGAGAAACTGAGGACCAAAGCACTCAAGATTCAGCATCTTGTAATTCCATGTGTCCTACAACATAAATGCCAGTGTATTGCTCTGAAGAAACAGCATATCAAGAAAAAGAAGAAGCTGCTGAATATACTAAACTTCTGGTCAAGGGAATGATGGAAGCCAAAGAAAACAGACTGGCAAGTGATACAGGCTGTCCTGTTTGAGAGATTCCACCTCTAAGTCTGAATCCCATCAGAAATAAGATTTCTTTAGCTCGGCGCCCATAGCACAGTGGTTACAGTACTGGCCACATACACCGAGTTCGAACCCAGCCCGGGCCAACAATGACAAATGCAACAAAAAATAGCCAGGCATTGTGGCAGACTGGACACTGTGGCTCATGCCTGTAATCCTACACTTTGGGAGGCCAAGGCGGGTGCACTGCCTGAGCTCAGGAGTTAGAGACCAGCCTGAGCAAGAGTGAGACCCTGTCTCTACTAAAAACAGAAAAAACTACCTGGACATTGTGGTGGGCACCTATAGTCCCAGGTACTCAGGAGGCTGAGGCAAGAGGACCTTTTGAGGCCAAGAGTTTGAGGTTGCGGTCAGCTATGAGCCCACAGCTCTCTACCGAAAGCGATGACAAAGTGAGATTGTCTCAAAAAAACAAAAAAGCTAGTATTATTGTAACTTTGGTTTGTAACTCTAATTTTTGTTTTCACATGAGTTATGAGACTATGTATTAAAAATGTATATGTTTTGGGGCACACAATACATAAAAATATAATCTCGTAACATTAATATTTAAGGAGGTTGGGGATAAAACTGGTGCGCAGGAGCAGAGTTTTCATATGCTATTGAAGTTAGGGTGGTATAAACTCACAGTAGTGGTATAATTACAAGATGTTAAATGTAATCTCCATGCTAACCACAAAGACAATAGCTAGAGAATATACACAGAAGAAAGAAGGGAACCAAAACAGTTTACTACAAAAACCCGACTAAACCCAAAAGACAGCAATGCAGGGAATAAGGATGAAAAGCTCTATGGCATATAGAAAACAAATAGCAAAATGCAAGAAATCCCTTCTTATTTGTAACTCTTTAAATGTAACTGGATGAAACTCTCCAATCAAAAGACAGATGTGGCTGGGTATGGTGGCTCATACCTATTACATTTCAAGGTGTTAAGTTAGATTATTGATTTCAGATCTTTCTTCCTTTTTTTTTTCAGAGACAGTTTCACTTTGTCTCCCTCGGTAGAGAGCTGTGGCGTCACACTCACAGCTACCTCCAACTCCTGGGCTTAGGTGATTCTCTTGCCTCCCAAGTAGCTGGGACTACAGGCGCCTGCCACAACGCCCGGCTATTTTTTGATGGGGGAAAGGACAGTCTTTTCAACAAATGCTGCTGGGGAAACGGAATATCCACATGTGATTAACTATGAAATAAATCAATGCTAAATGTAACAGCTGAAACTATAAAACTCTTAGAAGAAAATATAGGGGGGCTGGGGGCAGTGGCTCACATCTGTAATCCTAGCACTTTGGAAGGCTGAGGGGGGTGGATTACTTGAGCTCCAAAGTATGAGACCAGTCTAAGCAAGTGTGAGACCCTGTCGCTACTAAAACTAGAAAAAGCTAGCTGAGCATTATGATGGGCATCTGTAGTCCTAGCTATTGGGGAGGATGAGGCAAGAGGATCGCTTGAACTCAAGAATTTTCTTTTTGAGAGAGTCTCACTCTGTCACCTGGGTAGAGTGCCTTTGTGTCATAGCTCATAGCAACCTCAGACTGGGTTGAAGTGATCCTCTTGCCTCAGCCTCCCACGTAGCTGGGACTACAGGTCAATTACATAGTGACAGATAGTAGACTAGTGGTTACCCTGGGGAAGAAATTATTGTGTAATGAATACAAAGTTTCAGTATGGGATGATGAAAAAATTGTGGAGATGGATGGTGATGATTCTTACACAAAAATGTGAATATACTTAATGTGCTGAACTGTATACTTAAAAATGATTAAAATGGGCTCGGTGCTTGTAGCTCAAGGAGCTAAGGTGCCAGCCACATACACCAGAGCTGGCGGGTTTGAATCCAGCCCGGGCCTGCCAAACAATGACAACTACAACCAAAAAATAGCCAGGCATTGTGGCGGGCACCGGTAGTCCCAGCTACTTGGGAGGCTGAGGCAAGAGAATCACTTAAGCCCAGGATTTGGAGGTTGCTGTAAGCTATGATGCCATAGCACTCTACCCAGGGCGACAGCTTGAGACTCTGTCTCAAAAAAAAAGAAAAAAAAAAAAAAAGATTAAAATGATACATTTTATGTTAGATATATTTTGCCACAACAAAAATTATACATGTAGCTTGTGCTGTATTTCTGTTGGATGGCACTGCTCTAGAAAGTCAATATGTTTGAATTATAATTAGTGGTCATAATTCACAATTACCCTTTTAAAAAAACAGAAAAAAGAAAAAACTTTGGTAGGTTTTACAAAATAAGGTGATTGACCTCTACTCATGTACTGATGTGAAACCACACTGGAATACAGCACACTAAGGCATGGAGTTATTCTTACATGCTGTGCCAAGCACAGGGGACTCAAAGATGTATACTGGCTGCAGAAAGGGCAGACATTGATATCAGGTGGCAGATGGTTCTAATCCCCACGAGTTTAAGAACTAGCGAACACATTTTCAGGGTGCAGGGACAGGGTAACATTTGAGCAATGGTATATTATTAGGAACTGATGTGTCATTGTGCTACATAAGAAGGATAGCACACAGCAGTGAAATATGATGAAACATGAAATACCTATTCTTCATACCTCATGTTCTGCTGGAAGATGAAACTTTTGTCATCTCTCTGTCCCCTTACTCCCTCCTCCCTGAAGAAGGCAGAGAATTATCACATGGGTGAATTTAGGAGAAGCCATGGAAGATGAAAATGCCTGGCCCTTCTCTTTCTGATCAGCCTGTCTGATCAGACAGAGACACTGACCACTTTTATGTGCTCAGGACAGAGACCCTAAAGTTAGGCTTAGGGATCCTTCCCTCATTGTCCCCAAGGAGAAGCCAAGTGACTGTGGGGCTGGATATCAGGGTGAAGGGTGCTTGTCCTCCAGGATAGATACTCCTGCTTTCCTGCAAGGGGGATGTGCCAGGGTCCCAAGTGGACACAAAGACCCTTAGCTTTTTTTTTTTTTTTTTTTTTGTGTGACAAGTCTCATTTTGTTGCCCCTCGGTAGAGTGCTATGGTGTCTCAGCTCACAGCAACATCAAACTCTTGGGCTCAAGAGATTCTCTTGCCTGAGCCTCCCAAGTAGCTGGAACTACAGGCACCTGCCACAACACCTGGCTATTTTTAGAGATGGGGGGGTCTCACTCTGGCTCAGGCTGGTCTCGAACCTGTGAGATCAGCAATCCACCTGCCTTGATCTTCCAGAGTGCTAGGATTACAGGCGTGAGCCACTGCACCTGGCCCCCAAGTATTAGCATGACTGGGGCTGCAGATCCCTGATGTGATCTCCAGTCCTACATTAGGAACCTTGAAACTGACATTGTGAATCGCATCTGTCTACCTCCTGTGTCTCATTTCTCAACTAGCTCCCAGTTTAATGTGAGGAGAGAGGCATTGCTAAATATCTTCCCTACACTTCATAATAGCAGATTTTGACACAATAAGAATAACAGGATAGGAATGTTTCATATATGCTTCTTTAAATGTCCATTTGATGAAAGTCAAGACATAAGTTAAGCCATAGTTTTGTAAGGAAATATTATGTGGAAAGCAGGTAAAACATTTTGCAGAATTGCACAAATGGCTCTAAAACAGAAGTATAGCTATCCAGGAACCAGGCTATGCATGTGGCCTTTGTGTGTAAACTATATGTGCCAGTCACTTGCTAGGTTCAGGTACCATAAGAATGCTTTCTTTAACTCATTTTATAGGCTGAATCAAAAATGTTGGGATTTTTCTTAAACAGACTTTAGCTTCATTTGGATACAGGCATTTTGACATTCTGCAATCTACTGTTGACATCTGGTTGCAGGGAAGGCAGATGTGTAAGAACAGGACTGTGAAATACGAACACTTTGACAAATGTGGAATTATTAACACTATTTTTTAAGCTGTCCACAGGCCAGTTTCCAGAAAGTAGGTAGTATCTATTACTGGAAAGACCCTCGTCAGTGATTTGAGAGAACTAAGGGAGAAACTGCTGAGGCAAAGAAGCAGGTGTTGGAACCCAGAATTTTATTTTATTTATTTATTTATTTTTTGGGACAGAGTCTCATTATGTCGCCCTGGGTAGAGTGCCATGGCATCACAGCTCACAGCAACCTCAAACTCTTGGGCTTAAGCCATTCTCTTGCCTCAGCCTCCCAAGTACCTGGGACTACAGCACCCGCCACAACACCTGGCTATTTTTTTTTTTGTTGTTGTTGTTGAAGTTGTCATTGTTGTTTTTAGTTGGCCCAGGCAAGGTTTGAACTCATCAGACTTGGTGAAAGTGGCTCGTACCACTGACCTACAGGTGCCGTCCCAGAATGTATTTTAATAATACTGCCATTTCTCAATGATAAACATGAACACAACCAGGGTGGCAAAAACCCTTAATAATATAAAGAAATTGACAAGCTTGAGATGGGATGAGGCTTTTTCAGGTGGTTGGATATTCAAATAGTATATCAGTGCAGTGTGACTAGCTCATAATTTTCTAGTTCAAAAGAGTAAATGGTGGAATGAGATAGGCTAATAATATGCAACAGAAAACGAGATATTACCTCCACAATTTATTTTTGATGTTTGATATCCACGATCCTATATCCTGTAAGTAACAATCTTTCCATTTTACACTGAAAAGCTCAAGAGTATTGACTTCTTTGACATAGAATTCAAAGTGCCATAAACTTTTATTTCTAAATAAACCACATTTTAAATGTTTCATTCAAGAATCTGAAGAAGAGATTTATTAGCAAGATGTGTGGGCAGAAAATCCCTTTCCTATCCATAGTTAAGCAAATATAGAAGAGTATTCATTTGTCACAGGATAATCTCCCTAAGAAATGTACCTTAGGCTGTAATTAACACTGAGAGTGGGCTTCTTTAAAAATTCTGTATGATTTCTCCTTCCTGGCTTTGGAATTGGCTTTGTTAGTCATCAGACCGTGTCTTGGATCAATGTCACTCAGTAAGGGGAACAGGAAGGCTAGCCTGACACAATGTGCGCATAGTTTGGGTATGTGAACCTGCCCTGCATAGGTGTCCTTCCTGTTCCCCCCACAGTGGACACAAATCAGCTTTGCTCCCCAAGCTGACTAAGGGTACAGCCATATTTCTCAGCACGGGCATATTTACGTACAGTTCCATATTGTAAAATGGTTCATTCCTCAGCTACTACTTCATAGTTCTATTTCCTTTTTCAGAGCCTTTTTGTCTTTTCTCAGCCTAAACTGTAACTTTGAGTCTTTTTTCCTTCTTTTTTATTTTCATACACTTAGGGGGTACAAGGGCAGTTTTGTTACAAGGGTATATTGTGAAGTGGTAAACTCTGGGCTTTTAGTGTACCCATCACCCGAATACTGTGCATTGTACCAAATAGGTAATTTTTCATGCCCTGCCCCCCTCATGGTCCCACTTTTGGAGTCTTCAACAACTATTATTCCACTCTCTGCGTCCATGTATACCCATCATTTAGCTCTCACCCATAAGTGAGAATGTGTTATGTGACTTTTTGTTTGAGTTATTTTACTTGGGATAATGATCTCCAATCTCATCCATGTTGCTGCAAAAGACCTGACCTGAGACTTTTCAGAGCTGGGCCTGTCCTTCTTTACACTCACTTACACCCCCTTGTGTTTGTCACTTCATCCCCCTCTCCTGTTCTTCTCTGGGGGCCCCCTGCACTTCTTTCTGCACACTGGGTCCACTGCTTGCCCTGACACTTGGTCTCCTTCTGTTGTAACTTCTCATTTGCAATCCACAGAGGGCAGCTTTTCTTTCACACTGTGTCTCCCTAAGATGCAGTCTTGGCTATTAGATTAATCTCTATCTTTATTTTCAGTCCTGTAACTTTTCATCTCCATGTGCCCCGCAAGTAACGCAGATCAAACTATGGGAAGGCAGGTTGCAGAGCTCCAAGACAGGTCACAAAGGGAAGGGGATGAGACATTCATCGTGGCAAATGCTCATTGCCCCTATGGTGTTTTTAATTGGTCAGGATTTTGAAACCTGGCATAGAGAGACCATCTTCATGGATCATTTCACCTCAAACCACCATATGCTTATAACTGAGAATTTTCTCCTGAGAATTACCATCTAAGTTTGATCTGACGAGCAAGTTCTCCTCAAATCTGACCTACTTAGACCCCACTCTTGCTTGCTGATACCACATGCTGGAGGAAAGGCAGCATGCCTGGCTTCTTGGCTGTCAACCACGATGGATCCTAGATTACACTAGACATGAGGCAGAAAACTGCAAACAGTCTGAGCAGCAAAGCAGAAAGGAGGCCAAGGATTACCCACCCCCACTCATAAAACAAACAACACTATTTGGTCTCACATATTGAAATAGTTAGAAACTGAGTAACAACTGGAAAGAAAAATCCATGATTGTATACTCTTTCTAAAACAAGTTCTCTACACTATAAAATGCCAGCTACTAATTCAAATTAAAAAATGCTCAAACTGGGGCGGTGCCTGTGGCTCAGTGAGTAGGGCGCCAGCCCCATATACCGAGGGTGGCGGGTTCGGACCCAGCCCCGGCCAAAGTGCAACAGAAAAAAAAAAATAGCCGGGTGTTGTGGCGGGCACCTGTAGTCCCAGCTGCTTGGGAGGCTGAGGCAAGAGAATCGCGTAAGCCCAAGAGTTAGAGGTTGCTGTGAGCCGTGTGATGCCATGGCACTCTATCGAGGGCGGTAAAGTGAGACTCTGTCTCTACAAAAAAAAAAAAAAAGTGCTCAAACTAAGGATAGTATTTACAGAAAGGTCCCTTTTAGGAATGAATTCTTCCTTGCACTTGTTTTTAGCATAGTTCTGACTCATCACTTAAATGGTTCCTACATATTACAGGCTTAGGTCCTGGGTTCGTTTCATCGCCACTCTTTGTTCTTCTTAATGTCAATAACATTTTTTTTTTTAATTTCAGGTTAATGTGAGGGTTTAAATAATTAGTTTATAATGTTTGCATTTGTTAGGTACAGTCTCTCTTGTAGTTGTGTCCCACACCCAAGATGTATTGCCATATACCCTGACATCATGCCCATTAAGTGGGAGTACACCAATACCCCTCCCACCTCTACTTTCTTTCCTCCCTGGTTCCTGCTACCCCCAGCTTCAAGTGAATTGAGTTTTTCTTATTTGGGTATGTATTAGGTTGTCTATTGGCTTCATATTAGTTAAATTACATTTTTATCATTGTATTTTAAACATATATAACCAGCTGATTATACTTTCTAGTTGTTTTATCATCATTACTTTTTAAAAAAGAAATATCAAAAATTTACCTTGAATAAGACAGAGTTTAAAAAACAGAAAATGAGGGCAGCACCTTTGGCTCAAAGGAGTAGGGCACTGGCCCCATATGCCAGAGGTGGCAGGTTCAAACCCAGCCCTGGCCAAAACAAACAAACAAACAAACAAACAAAAAAACCAGAAAATGAGAACTGGGATACCAAGATTATTTTGACAGTAAGCCTGGATTTATGCATTTAAAAAAAAAAAACCCTAAAAAATGAAGCTTAAGTGGCTTACATTTTATGTTTTCAGTGGTTAATAGTTTAATAATTACTTTACCCAGAATTCCCAAATTGTCCACAAATACCACAGGCATAATTAGCTCACTGACAAAAGGATCTTTTTGATAAAAATGACTGGCTAAGAAATAAAGGAATAAAGTCAACTCTCAAAATGTGTACCCCAAACTCATTCTGGAGGCATTTAGCCCTCTTGAATCCTAACCAGGCTAGACATGCTTGGCCCAAAATTCCTGCATAATGATGATTTGCCTCTGAAATTTCTCATGAGATTTTATAGTGTTCCACTTCTCCTCTGGCAGTCCAGAACCAACAATCCAGAAAACCATTTTTCAGGTAAGTAGGGTATATTTTGAAACATAGTCTGTGCATAATACAGTGATTAAGGCATTTTAGGGGGAAATGAAAGTTTAACAAAACCTTTCTGAAAACATAATTGAGAGTCTGCATGAAATCAGAAGACCGTACACACATTCAGTATCCTATCTCAGTTTCTGTGAAGTACTTTCAAAAGGTATTTAACACTGAAAGTACTTAGTATAAAATCAGAATTTGAATCCTTGACTTTTGCTCTGAAAATTTTTACTCAATATTTTAAACATGGAAAAAAATTGTGTTCAATTCTTTCACATGTTTACTGTTTGTCATCCATCCATATATATATTTTTAATTCATATATTTTTCTACTTTACTTCTTTATTAAAAATTGTGTGATGTCTGATCCATACTTTGATGCTAGAGATTGTCTTCTCACCTGGCTTCTTTCCTTGGCTTGTCTGGCAGTTCTCTGAAAGTTAAAAAAATATACATGAGTGCACATCAGGAAAAAAAGCACTAGCTACACAAGCTTAAGAACTCTTTGTATGGGGCGGTGCCTGTGGCTCAGTCGGTAAGGCGCCGGCCCTATATACCGAGGGTGGCGGGTTTAAACCCGGCCCCGGCTGAACTGCAACGAAAAAATAGCTGGGTGCTGTGGCGGGCGCCTGTAGTCCCAGCTACTCGGGAGGCTGAGGCAAGAGAATCGCTTAAGCCCAGGAGTTGGAGGTTGCTGTGAGCGGTGTGATGCCACGGCACTCTACCGAGGGCCATAAAGTGAGACTCTGTCTCTACAAAAAAAAAAAAGAACTCTTTGTATTGTTAGTCTGGAAATATCTACATTGTTACTATACCCATTTACCAGAGCTTGGCCACCAGGGGAGGTCCCAACTACAAGGCAGAATACTTCAATAGCTGTGGAAAGTGACCTGAGGTCCTAGGTTCACTAGGACTACACCGGGAGGAGAAAACATAAAAATTTGGGGGGATTATCTTGCTACCAGGTGAGAACCAGAATCCCTCATTTGGGGATTAGGGAAGGCCATGATTCTCATGCAGTGGGTGCTCATAAGGCATCTTGGGATTTCCCAGTGTGCACTGGATCGAAAGCCCATTCTGGGCCCAGAAACCATCCCCAACTAAATAGACAAGTAGATACAGAAAATAAAATGAGACCAAGTGGATACAGAAAATAAAACAAGATACACCAGGATGGGACTCTTTTGTTAATGCCTTAAATAAAAGTTTTCAGGAGATTCTGAAAAAGGATTATAGAAAGGGATGCATTTTCTTTGGCTATTTCTTAATTCTTGTATATGTCTTGAATTTATTAATTATTTGCACAGCTGAGAAACAAGATGATTTTTCTCTCAACTGAAGTCCACGTGTATGTGAGGTGATCCAGATGGAAACAGCTGAGAGAAAAAAGAGGGCTAAAACTAAAACAAAGACAAAAAAAAAAAAAACCACACAAAAAAACCCTACATGGCTTGGCACCTGTAGCTCAGTGGTTACGGCACCGGCCACGTACTCTGGGGGTGGCGGGTTCGAACCTAGCCTGGGCCTGCCAAACAATAATGACAACTACAACAACAACAAAAAGCCAGGCATTATGGTGGGAGCCTGTAGTCCCAGCTACCTGGGAGGCTGAGGCAAGAGAATGGCTTAAACCCAAAAGAATCGCTTAAACCCAAGAGTTTGAGATTGCTGTGAGCTGTGATGCCAGAGTACTCTACTGAGGGCAATATAGTGAAACTCTGCTTCAAAAACAAACAAACAAACAAACAAACAAACCAAAAAACCCGGATGCTCTCTCTTTGCCGCATCTCTGGGAGAATGAAGACCATTCTCAGCAATCAGATTGTCGACATTCCAGAAAATGTCGACATCACTCTGAAAGGACGCATAGTTATTGTGAAGGGTCCCAGAGGAACCCTGTGGAGAGACTTCAACCACATCAATGTGGAACTCAGTCTCCTTGGAAAGAAAGAGAAGAGGCTCCGGGTTGACAAATGGAACTGGCTACTGTTTGCACTATTTGTAGTCATGTACAGAACATGATCAAGGGTGTTACACTGGGCTTCCGTTACAAGATGAGGTCTGGGTATGCTCACTTCCCCATCAACGTTGTTATCCAGGAGAATGGGTCTGTTGTGGAAATAAGAAATTTCTTGGGTGAAAAATATATCCGCTGGGTTCGGATGAGGGCAGGTGTTGCTTGTTCGGTATTTCAAGCCCAGAAAGATGAGTTAATCCTCGAAGGAAACGACATTGAGCTTGTTTCAAATTCAGCTGCTTTGATTCAGCAAGCCACAACAGTTAAAAACAAGGATATCAGAAAATTTTTTGGATGGTTATTTATGTCTCTGAAAAAGGAATAGTTCAGCAGGCTGATGAATAAGATCTAAGAGTTGCCCAGCTATAGCAAGATACCACATGATATTCCTTAAGATCTCTTTATAATTTTAGCAATGCAATAAAAGATTCATTAATTTGAAAAACAAAAACAAAAACCCTGCCTAAACAACATAATCCCATTTATGTAAAAATGTTTGCAAAGTAATCTAAAATATTAAAAGAAGGCTAAAGAGCTCATATAATATGAACATTGACAAAGGATCTAAGTAGTTCTCTAAAGTGTAAACATAGGCTCAGCGCCCATAGCTCAGTGAGTAGGGCATTGGCCACATACACGGAAGCTAGTGGGTTCAAGCCTGGCCTGGGGCCTGCTAAACAACAATGACAACTGCAACCAAAAAATAGCCGGGCATTGTGGCACGTGCCTATAGTCCCAGCTACTCGGGAGGCTGAGGCAAGATGATCACATGAGCCCAAGAGTTGGAGGTTGCTGTGAGCTGTGGTGCCACCTCACTCTACTGAGGGTGACAACTTGAGACTCTGTCTCAAAAAAAACAAAACAAAAAATCAGTGTCTTTAGTAAACAAACCAACAGAAGCCCATTCTTCTACCCTATCAGTATCCACTGGTGCAGTTAATTGGCCCTTGGTTCACTGGTGGGTTTGGGGGGGACATAAATGAGTAAACTCCTTTGGAAAACAGGTTGGTGATCAATTCCAATGCTGTCAAAATTATCCAAATACTGGGCGGCGCCTGTGGCTCAAAGGACTAGGGTGCTGGCGCCATATGCTGAAGGTGGTAGGTTCAAACCCATCCCAGGCCAAAACTGCAAAAAAAAAAAAAAAAATCCAAATACTTTGACTCTGTAATTTTACATCTGAGAATATATCTTTTTTTTTTTCTGAGACAGAGTCTCACTATGTTGACCTTGGTAGAGTGCCATAGCATCACAGCTCACAGCAACCTCCAATTCTTGGGCTTAAGCAATTCTCTTGCCTCAGCCTCCTGAATAGCTGGGTCTACAGGTGTGTAATGCAATCTTTGCATGTTGAGTTGACTTGGTCCTAGCAATAAATTATCAAGGTCCTCAGATATTTCAGGACACCCTTAGCCATATGCAGATATATGTCAATGCTCTACTCTAATTCACCAATCTTCCAGTTTGAGGGTCTGATCTCTTTAAGACTGTACAATACCTAAACTGTATTTATTTTATTTTTTCTTAGAGGGTGGTGAAAATGTCTTGGTCCCAGAATGAATCAAAAGCTTCTCTTGCGTCTGTGACTGAGACCTTACATAGGAAAGGCAAGTGATGAATAAAATGCTCTCAAATCTCAGATCTTGGATAGAGATTCATCTACATAATCATCCATAACTGTATAGACAATTTCCCATCCTCGTAATGGAGGCAAAGCTGCTTGTGAGCATCACTGACCTCTCTGTGACAGACTGTGCAGAGAGTCTGCAGGTTATCCAGGGAGCACTGTCCCCCTCCCTTGTACACTGGATTGATGTGATCCACCTGCCAGAAATGTCCTTCTCCTGGTTTTCTTATCATTTCATTTAGCTGCAGTAAGAACGCAAGATTAGCAATTTTAAACATACGCTGTGGGAATTATTGGTTTTGCACTGTACAGTCATGTTTATACAACAAAATCACAGGGAAAAATACATTAGGATGGCTTCACCTAGCTTTTACTGTGAGTAGAAAAACCCTCTAGGTTAGCAATTTGAAAGCAATAAAATGTGTTTCTGAAGACTTTTTTTTCCCTCATCTAATCTATTTTGAAAAAATTACAAGCCAGTATAAAAGACCAAAACTTCTGACAGATTGGGAACAATTGTATGTTTGTACCTTTGAGTTCATTTACATATTCACTAAACCAAAACTGAGAAAAGAAGAACAGATTATAAATTAAAAATTTCTTAATATTTCTGACTCAAAAAGCCTTTAATTATTGACCTAAATGTATATGTTACTCTATCAATGGCAGTTTAGTATAACAGCTACTATTATATATCATAATTTTGCAATAGAGAACTTTCCAAATTACACAGATTAGGATGAGATTTCTCTAAATCTCTATAATTTGCGTATTAGGAATAAACAAAGATATTCATTTTAAACCGACACTATTTAGGACAGTCCATACACACATACTTTATATTTAGCCAATGATGACTTACATTAAAATGAGATGTATTTTAACATTTTACCTGCGGTAGAGTTTTACTTACTCATACCATGGCAGTGCAGTTGTTCAAATGTCACAAAGATGAGTATGACACTTGTTTTTATTTCCTTGGTCTTAAACAAGGAAGAAATTATTATCAACTTCATGGACGTTGGCCATGAATATTTCTAAAACACTCTTAAGAAAATTTGTCAGGCACAATGATGTGATCAACAGTGCTGGCCTGTGAGGAGCCAGCCCCAAAAGCCAGCAAGTTGGAGCAGAAAACTGTCCACCTAACCTTTGTGACTGTTGCTTTACTTTCTTTTTTTTTTTTTTTTTTTTGTAGAGACAGAGTCTCACTTTATGGCCCTCAGTAGAGTGCCGTGGCCTCACACAGCTCACAACAACCTCCAACTCCTGGGCTTAAGCGATTCTCTTGCCTCAGCCTCCCGAGCAGCTAGGATTACAGGCGCCCGCCACAACGCCCGGCTATTTTTTGGTTGCAGTTTGGCCGGGGCCGGGTTTGAACCCGCCACCCTCAGTATATGGGGCCGGCGCCTTACCAACTGAGCCATAGGAGCCGCCCTGTTGCTTTACTTTCTTTGCTGAACTTCCCAACTTCCATTAGAAGATATACATATATTGAATTTTGTTTTTGAATTTGACATCATTAGAAGCCACTACAAATGGCAGTTGTGTGCATCAAGCAAATGGCACATTCTTAGGAAAAAAATCCCAGTTTGGTTCTGCCTTTTATAACCAGTTTTTTCTCTCTGAGCAGCCTTCACGCTGACAAACTCAACTATCCAGAAAGCACTTCTTTTGTTTTTCTTAGCAATTGCATAACAAACAGTGTGGCCACTTTTCAATACCCTAAACTCACTTCTTGAAATAATCATCCCTCTTTGATGGGTCCTCTCTAATCTGAGCACTGTAATGCTCCTTATCATAGAATACTTGTGTTTTTGATGGCTACTGTGTTACTTCTGCATTCCTACACAGGTTGCTTTCAGGATGACCTTGAGTCATTTCACCATGTGCCTTCTGGAAGCCTTCACCCTGAGGCAGCAGTGACTGGAGTCTGACTGACATCCCTGGGATGAATACAACATGTCCCTGACCAATTAGAACAAAGATCTTTCAGGAACTGTAGATATCATTAGAGAAATAGCATATTTCCCTAGCTCTCAAAAGCGTGCTAATTCATCTTTGCAGAGATACATATTAATTAATTCTATCATAATTCAGCAATACTTTACTAGGTATATAAAAATAAGTTGTCTAATTAGTAGGAATTCATTTGAATTTTAGCTGGTGGAGAGTAACTCAGGAATGACTTTTTTAAATTATGCACACTACAAAATTATACATTTGGCTTTAGTTTGAAATGCAAAATTTTTTAGATAATAAGATTAGAAATCTGAATTTTGGGAATTAAAGTGAATATTTATGATAGTGTGCTATAAGTACTATTTTGTCATACATATATATGTATTCACTGTAATAAAATCTATTTTTGGAGTTATCTGTTTCCCCTTGTCAGTCAATAGTAACATCATAAACATTGGAACTACCAGACCTCTTGGTGTACTGTACCACATTTAAGACTGTTTTCCAAAATAACTGAATTGGAATCTAATTAAGCCTCTAGATTTTATAATCATTATTCAAGAAACTGGAGGAATAGAAGAGCATGTTAAATAACACCATAAGGATACAAAGAGAAAAATCCAGAATGTAAAAAAAGCTATATGCAAATGATCCAGTTTCTTAATCAATTATGTCAAAAAAGGGATGTGATCACTGGCTTATTGTACCCTCAAGGAATCCCCAACAATAAAAAAAAAAAAAGGGATGTGAAGCATAAGAGGCATTGTGATCAAATGCAATATGTGGGTCATATTTTGACCCTAATTTGAATAAAGCAACTGAAAAATAATTTTTTTTTTTTGAGACAGAGCCTCAAGCTGTTGCCCTGGGTAGAGTGCTGTGGCATCACAGCTCCAACTCCTGGGCTTAAGCGATTCTCTTGCCTCCACCTCCCAAGTAGCTGAGACTACAGGTGCCCGCCACTTTGCCCAGCTATCTTTTGGTTGCAGCCGTTATTGTTGTTTGGCGGGCTCGGGCTGGATTCAAACCCACCAGCTCAGGTGTATGTGGCTGGCACCTTAGCTGTCTGAGCCACAGGTGCCGAGCCTGAAAAAAATATTTTTGAGACAATCTGAGAAACCAAACATGCACTTATAATTTAGGAATTGTAATTGTGTTAGGCATGACAGCTCATATTGGGATTATATTTGGAAGGAAGGAAAGAAGGAGAAGGAAAGAAGAAAAGAAGGAAGGAAGGAAATAAGTTTTTAGCTGTAAGAAACATATAATGTGGCTTGGCACCTGTAGTTCAGTGGCTAGGGCGCCAGCCATATGCACCAGGGCTGGCAGGTTTGAACCCGGCCTGGGCCTGCCAAATAACAATGACAACTACAAAAAAAAAAAAAAATAGCCAGGTGTTTTGGTGGGCACCTGTAGTCCCAGATACTTGGGAGGCTGAGGAGAGAGAAAGAGGCTTAAGCCCTAGAGTTTGAGGTTGCTATGAGCTGTGACACCACAGCACTCTATCAAGGGTGACATAGTGAGACTCTGGAAAAAAAAAAGAAAAAGAAACATATAATGAAAGTATTTAAGATAAAAATGAAATGTCTGGAATATGAATTTTGTCTTTAAAAATAACCCAAGTGCCCATCAACTCATGAATGGATAATGTTGCATGAGGGATTATGGGGTGGCTGTCGTCATAGGTGTAGGCCCGCTACTGAAATGGTATGAAAGCAAGAAATGGCTACAAGCTCATAGTGGCAAGTAGCGATATTCTTTATTTCCAGCCAGCTTAAATAGCCAGCTAGTCACGCACACACTGTTGATCACAAAGCACTTTACATGATATATTGTAAAACTTGATTAACCTTTTCTTGGTGCTTGCCAATCTACTGATTAACTGATATACATTTTTCTAACCCAAAAATAACTATCACATGAGACATACGTCAGCTGCTTTGCTCATGAGCCTATAAGTCACAAGACCACAATAAAGAAAGAGTAGATTGTTCTCTTAAATCTCTGGAAACCCATAACGACCTGAGGGGCAGAAACTTAGTATCTCTCTTAACCATGGTCTGGAGGCCATTCAGCTTATTGATTACATGACTTGCATGCATCAGCCTCTGGGCTGTATCTCTGGGAGTAGAGTTTTCTGCTACAAAGCCCCTGGGCTTAACAGCCATGTAGTTGTGTCACTGAGGTTGGGCTTCTAACTCCACGCCTCAGGCTTAGCAACTCTGTTTACCGAGGCAGCCAGGCCTGCAACGAAACCTTTTTGTCAGTGAGAAATTGAAACTGCTTTTCTCAGGCAGCTTGAGCACAGAGCATATAGGCTTTTAGCCTATAGGATAAATAAACTATTGTATATGTATACCATGGAATACTATTCAGCATAAATTAAGATGGAGACTTTACATTTTTTTTGTATTTACCTGGAAGGATTTAGAGAACAACCTCCTAAGCAAAGTATTACAAAAATGGTAGAGCAAGCATCCAATGTACTCAATACTAATATGAAACCAGCTAATGAACAACTGCATACCCATGTGAGAGAAAAATACAATTAAGTTCAAGAAGGGGGTAAGGGGACTTGATAAGCTCTTAACCCAATAGGCATCATGTAGGGGTATACGGCACACCTCTTGGGTGAAGGGCTCAGCCACAACTTGGACTTTACCTAACAAACGCAATCAGTGTAACCTAATTGTATGTACACTTACATTATCTGAAATTAAAAAAAAAATTTCTAGGAGAGAATATGAAATGAGTCAAAGGACAAATGAAAACAAATAGCTAAAAGATGAAAAATGTTAAAACTGGGTGATGGGTATACGGGTTCATTATTTTCTCTACTTTTTTTTTCAGTTTTTGGCCAGGGCTGGGTTTGAACCTGCTACCTCCAGGTATACGGAGCCAGTGTCCTACTCCTTGAGCCACAGGCGCTGCCCTATTTTCTCTACTTTTGCACACATACATATATTTGAAAATTACCATGTTAAAAAGTTAAAAAAAATAAAGTTAGTGAATCAATATTCATCATTCAGTACAATGCTGCCTTTTACCTATCATATGATTGTAATTTACCTGTTCTAATGGGAGCTTTGTAGTCCAGGTAGCATCCAGAAGATTCTTCCTCTGACTTATAGGGGCATCTCTCATACGTAAAAAGAGTTCCTGTGCATTCAACTTACAGAGCTGACATACCCCACGTTCAGTTTCAAATACTTTGGCTCGCAGGTAACTGTTATTAGATTGAATCCAAAACTCCTCCTGACATTTCAGAGAGCAAAACCGTGAATCCCAAGCATTCGCTTTATATGCTTTCTTGGTTTGGCAAGAGGGTTGCTGACAGCAAAGGCAAAGTGGATTTCCTTCATTATCCATAGCTTGCAAATAGCCTTTGGATGAGAAAGGCTTCACAGTGAGATCAGCTTGGGCTATGCAGGGATTTAGAAATGGGACACAGGCTCCATCTTCAAAAAACTTTCTATAATTGAACAAAACATTGAATAGGTAACTAATGAATGATCATTCTAAAATTCTATTACTCTAAAATTAATAGCCATTGCTTCAAAAAAAGGCCATCAAAGTTTCTGTATTGATAAATAGTAAACACAGATCACAGTATAGAAATGAAATAGCTATAGTCAACACTCTATATTACATGTCAATAAAGAAAAGTAGTTAAAGGAATTAATTATAATACAAATATGCTGTCTCTCATGGAAATTTAGATGCTTTCATGTTAAACAATCAGATTTTGAGACATCTGGACCACTCTCCTCCAGCCTCTGTTGGCTAACAGGGAACAGGGAGTCTTTACAGCCACAGATTGACAGAGCGCAGGCGCTAACAAAAGACTTCCTCAATGTTGTGTCTCCTACAGGTAAACTCAGAGCTGAATGAATTAAAATTAGAGACCAAACATTACAGGATATGTGCTCAATTTGTTTAGAACAAAAGAAAATCTTACACTACATGGTTATGTTGACAAGTCTTGCAGGGAAAGTAGTTAACAGCTACTTTGCTTGTTTTCTATGGCTATTTGTTAGAAATATTAAAAGATTTCTTATGATAGAAAGAGCTCAAAACTGGGGATCAGAGCTGAGACTTGACCTCAGGTTTCCTGGCATCTCCCACTAAACCCTAGAGTAGGTTTCTTGGTTCTTACGCTGGGAAAGGACAGGTTAATATAAAACCCCAAGTAAAGATTTTTTTTTTAAATTGAGACAGAATCTTACTTGGTCGCCCTCTGTAGAGTATGGTGACGTCACAGCTCACAGCAACCTCAAACTCTTAGGTTCAAGTGATTCTCTTGTCTCAGCCTCCCAAGTAGCTGGGACTACAGGCACCTGCTAAAACGCCCACCTATTATTTTTTTTTTGTTGCAGTTTGGCTGGGGCTGGGTCTCAACCCGCCACCCTCGGCATATGGGGCCGGTGCCCCACTCACTGAGCCACAGGCACGGCCCTACGCCCACCTATTATTTGTTGTTGTTGTTATTTATTTGTTTAGGAGGCCCAGGCTGGGTTCGAACTCACCAGCCCTGGTACATGTGGTTGACGCCCTAACCAATGAGCTATGGGTGCCGAGCCCCCAAGTATAGATTGGTGGCAACCCTGCTAGAGTCACACACTTCATTAAGCCAGCAGGTCACTTAGTTCCTTCCTTATCTCTAATTTCTAAGATTGAGAGCATCGTGTGCCTCAAAGGGCTGCTTGGAAGACTAAACAGCTACCATATAGTGAATGCTCTTTGCTCTTAACCTCCAATATGGCCATACACAGGTGAGACATTATTATAAAAATTAATACATAAATTTAAAGGAGTAGTCTTAGTACATACGCATGTACTACTGTGCCCTAGTAGCAGGAGAACCTTACTTTGTGAAATGATCTCGTGGCCTGGACTCCTTTGTGATAAGACGAAGATGGCCCCCAGCATTCTTCACCTTGTCCGTTGAGGCTACAGCAACATCTTCTTTAGTTATGTATCTAAAATAATAACATATTGAATAGATCCCCTCTCTCTCATATAAGAGTTTCTCTATTTCATGTTCACTTTCATTGCTCCTTGCAAAAGCAATAGGAGAAAAAGCAAGACATGATTCTATTGTGATAATACTAAAGTTAGAAAATAGAATTTTCTGCCTTTACATTGGTATATATTACATGGAAAATATATCTTCTTGTTCCAAATTAGATTTTTCAAGATCTATTTTTCTAAGAAATTCAAGAGTTGCTCAATATCCTTTGGACCAATTTTCATTTAGGAGAAGAAAGCTGTAGGTATAAGAATAAGAAATTATCAAATACATGCACAACTGACAATCTTAAGGAAACTGTGTAGAAAATCGCCAACTACATTTTTAGCACTCTTGAAATCACCTTCATCAGTTATAATAGTGCATCAGTTTATTTGGGTGAAGTGATTCTCTTTTCAGATAACCAGGTTCAATCACATCTTCTCTAATCTCAAGGTTGTTCCCATTATTATAAGCCTATACAGGGTTTATGGAATCATTCACTGAAAGAAAGCCACACTTGATGTGGGACTGAGAACCTCTTACACCACACTAACAATGCCATATGATGGTTTAGGGACTGGGAGTAAAGAGGAAAGTTATTACATTTAAAGGTGACGGGGGAATTTAAGTGGTAAAATATAAGTATCCAATTAATTCCTAATTAATTCTAATTAATTGGCCTATCTCTCTCATAGTTTACACCCGTTGTAGCTGTTTTGGAATTAAATATGAGTTTCTTCATATTTCTGAGTATTTCTTCATTTGATAGCTTGACATTAAAATTAAAGTACAATCAAAATGAAATTGTACAATTGCAGGTAAAATATGCTTCTATGTTATTTTTTTATTTTTTATTTTTTTTTTTGGTAGAGACAGAGTCTCACTGTACTGCCCTCGGGTAGAGTGCCGTGGCGTCACACAGCTCACAGCAACCTCTAACTCTTGGGCTTACGCGATTCTCTTGCCTCAGCCTCCCGAGCAGCTGGGACTACAGGCGCCCGCCACAACACCCGGCTATTTTTTTTTTGTTGTTGCAGTTTGGCCAGGGCTGGGTTTGAACCTGCCACCCTCGGCATATGGGGCTGGCGCCCTACTCACTGAGCCACAGGCGCTGCCCATATTTTTTTAAATTTATTGCTTCTATGTTATTACGGTACATTTAATCATAAAGAGATTTCCTTCTTTTTATAAGATATTTTATTAATTTGATTAGGTAATACATGCAGATAGTTCCAAATTCAAAAGGCAAACAACAGCATCTATGGTGAAGAGTTAGTTTCCCTCCCATTCCCATTCCTCTTTTGTCTCTCCCCACAAGCTACCTCTGTTGCTAGTTTTTTATATAGCCTATTAGAAACAGTTTATTTTTTTCTGGGTATAGGTGTATATATTTCATTTATTTTTACATTCGTATTGACATGTAATTCATATACCACAAAATTCACTAATTTAAACTTTATAATTCAATGCATTTTAATATATTCACAAGGTTGTGCAACCATCACCACTAATTCCAGAACACTTTTATCACCCTCAAAAATAATAATACATCTATTAGCATTCACTCCTATTATACTATTTTTAGAAATAAATGATAGCGGCTTGGCGCTTGTAGCACGGTGGTTATGGCACCAGCCACATGCACTAAGGCTTTGAACCCAGCCCGGGCCAGCTAAACAACAATGACAACTGCAACAAAAAACAGCCGGGTGTTTCGGCAAGTGCCGGTAATTCCAGCTACTTGGGAGGCTGAAGCAAGAGAAATGCTTAAGCCCAAGAGTTTGAGGTTGCTGTGAGCTGTGATGCCACAGCACTCTACTGAGGGTGACATGGTGAGACTCTATCTCAAAAAAAAAAAAAAGAAAGAAAGAAAGAAAGAAATGATAGCATTGCATATACACTAATCTCCTCCCTACTCTTCTTACCTAAACATACCTCTCAGAGATCTTTCTATTTTTGGATACATAGAACTTCCCTATTCATTTTAATGGTTCCATGTTATTCCATTATTTGGATAAACCATACATCCAACCAGTCTCTGATTAACAGTCTCTGATTGTTTTCAGTCTTTGTTATCAGAAACAATGCTGAAATAGATATCCTTATACATGATATTTCCTACACAAAAAGTATATGTAGAATAAATTTCCAGAAGTAGAATTCCTGTGTCAAAGGTCTTGGGTGCTTTAAATCTGGGTAGATTTTGATAAATTCCTGTCTTTTAAAGTTGCACTAGTGTAGCTCTCCACTAGCAATGGATGAGAGCATCTATTTCTTCACACTTTTACTAGCACAATGTCTTAAAAAAAAAATCTGCTAATAGTGATAGTATCTCAGAATTAAATTTGCATTTCTCTTATTAAAACGAAAGGTGAATATCTTTTTATATGTTTGCATTTCCATTTGTGTGTTTTTCTTAAAGCAAAAAAAGTTAAATAATAGTGAATTCTTTTAGAGTTCTTTAATTTTCCCCCATTATTTCCTAAACTTCCTTCTACTTACTCCTCAACAATTTCTTCAATAATTTTATTCCCTTGAAAAAACATTTTGCTTAAGTATTTCTGTGGGCTCTAAATGAACTCGAATGCTCCCTAGCTTTGAGGAGCAATGGGATATTAAGCCTTGCCTCAGGTATTATACAATGTTTAAAAGCTTAGAAACTTAATTCAGTAACTTTAAAAGATGCTCAGAAATCTAGTCAGAGATTTAGAAACTAAAAATAACCTTTTGCTTTCCTATAAGAGGTTTAAGCATAAATTTTTGGAAACCACAAGAAACAGATCAATCAACTCCAAAGAAGGGAGTTGACATCTTTCAAACCTAGTTGCAAGTTACCAATATTTAACTTTCCAAAGAGGTTTGCTAGGAATTTCACATAAGTGTACAGACTCTCAAAAGGATTATGATAAATCCAATGGATAGGGATGGGAGGATGGGAATGGAAAATGGGGATTTGTGTGAAAAAAGCGTGTGTTGGAAAGTGGCACACATCAATGAACACCATCTTGGGCTCTGGGTTGCTGATCTGCTTTGGAGATCAGCAGTGGCTAGTGATTAAATAACTGGCATCCTAAGCATGATGGGGCTCCAGCCGAGTTAGGCCTGCGTCTGAGAAGTGGAACTCATTCAGTAACCAATGGCTGGTGATCTTGGCTTCCATTCAAAGCAAGGAGTGAGCTAAATAAAAAACTGACTGCAAGTTCTGAGCTTGGATGGGGCCTGAAAACTGGTAGGCATCACTAGAGGATAATCTGGATGGAGACCTTACCATTGCTTTGGAGGGACTCCCCAAAGTCAGTATCGATGTATCTTTTTCTTTTAGCAATTAAATTTTTATTTATTTATTTATTTATTTATTTGAGACAGAGTCTCACTATGTCACCCTCAGTAGAGTGCCATGGCGTCACAGCTCACAGCAACCTCAAACTCTTGGGCTTAAGTGATTCTCCTGCCTTAGGTTCCCAAGTAGCTGGGACAACAGGCACGCATTACAATGCCTGGTTAATTTTTTGTTGTAGTTGTCATTATTATTTAGTACTAACCACTGAGCTACGGGTGCTGAGTCCAATTCAGTTTTTAAAAAATTTTTAATTATCATAGCTACATAATAGTTATATGTATTCATAGGGTATATTTAATAGTTTAAAGAGAAATCCTATAACCTCCTGCCTAGGAAGTAAAATGTGGCAGCTGGCATTCTGAAGGCTGAACAAAGAAAAAGTTCTGGGAGTTTCAGTTTTTAATATTGTGCTTCTCTCTTTATCTCCACTGAACCTGAAGTTTCCAAGTCTGGAGGCTCCTGGTTCAGTTTCTCTAGAAAGGAAACTGACAAGACAGTGGAAGGGAAAGGGAGCCAATGTCTAACTTGACCTCATACACACTTCCAATCAATGCTGTCATTCTAGCCCATCTTTCATACCTGCTTTTACAGACACACTATTGAGAATTACTGCCACAGCACTCTACTGAGGGTGACATGGTGAGACTCTATCTCAAAAAAAAAAAAAGAAAGAAATGATAGCATTGCATATACACTAATCTCCTCCCTACTCTTCTTACCTAAACATACCTCTCAGAGATCTTTCTATTTTTGGATACATAGAACTTCCCTATTCATTTTAATGGTTCCATGTTATTCCATTATTTGGATAAACCATATATCTAACCAGTCTCTGATTAACAGTCTCTGATTGTTTTCAGTCTTCATCTTTTAAAGTTTGTTCTACAGCAGCGGTTCTCAACCTGTGGGTCGTGACCCCTTTATAACAATGAAAATACATCCTGCATACCAGATATTTACATTACGATTCATAACAGTTGCAAAATTATAGTTATGAAGTAGCAACGAAAATAATTTTATGGTTGGGAGTCACCACAACATGAGGAACTGTATTAAAGGGTTGTAGCATTAGGAAGGTTGAGAACCAATGTTGTACAGCAAGTGCTTCTTGATAGTGCCTACCTCACAGGTACATAGGTTTCATTTCATGGCTCTGCTAAATAGGTAGCTGGGATTACAGGCAACTGCCACAATGCTTGGCTATTTTTAGAGATGAGGTCTTGTTCTTGCTCAGGTTGGTCTTGAACCTGTGAGTTCAGGCAATCTCCCTGCCTAGGCCTCCCAGAGTGCTAGGATTACAGGCGTGAGCCACTGTGCCTGGCCTGTAGTATTTTATTTTTAAATCTGAATTTAAGTGACTTCTGAAGGGTTCCAAACTTTTCAATTTGCCTTACCGCTACCTCATCCTCCATCCTTTGCAAGTTTTATACTTAACCTCATTCATTCCCTCCAGGTTCCTGTGTTGTTTTTAATCATAGAAGTTTGTAATCCTGGCATAAAGTATTAATATAAAGTCCCTACTACTTTCACAAATCCCCTAATCTTATACCCTAGACTAGAGAAAGATTCCTCAACAGTGGTACTATAAAAGATAATTCTTTGTTCAGGGTACAGACCTGTTCCCAGTCAAATTTTCAGCATCATCCTGGGCTTTACTCAGTACCTGCTCCCTAGTTGAATTTCTCAGTTGTGACGATCTAAGATGCCTTCAGACACTTCAACCTTCAGGGGCAATTTTGCCCCTATTGAGAACCACTATCCTAGAGCAAAGTCTAGTAAGAGTTTCTAAGGTATCCTAGACATTACATATTTGTATTTCTTTCTTTCTTTCTTTTTTTTTTTTTTTTTGAGATAGAGTCTCACTTTGTCACCCTTGGTAGAATGCCGTGGCGTCTTAGCTCATAGCAACCTCAAACTCTTGGGTTCAAGTGATTTTCTTGTTTCAGCCTTCCAAGTAGCTGGGACAACAGGGCCTGCCACAATACCCAGCTATTTTTTAGAGATGGGGTCTCAGTCTTGCTCAGGCTTGTCTTGAACTCATGAGCTCAGGCAATCTACCCACTTTGACCTCCCAAATCCTGGGATTACAGGTGTGAGCCACCAAGTCCAGCCTATGTATTTGTATTTCTATTCCCCCTTTTATTAAGACAAGGTCTTGTTCTGTCTCCTAGGCTAGAGTACAGTGGCATTGTCATAGCTCACTGAAACCTCACACTCCTGGGTTCAAGTGATCCTCCAGCCTCAGCCTCCCAAATAGCTGAGACTATAGGCATGCGCTACCATACCCAGCTAATTTTTCTATTTTTTTAGAGACAGGATTTTGCTCTGGCTCAGGTGGGTCTTAAACTTCTGACCTCAAATGATCCTCTTGCTGTGGACTCCCAAAGTGTTTGGATTACAGGTCTGAGCCATTGTACCTAACTTCTATCCCTTTTATGATATTTATTTTTACCCTTAAAAATTTACCACAAGTATCATTCCCAGTTTTATACAACTGTAGCATATGCCATACTTTGAAACAGTAAAGATACTTTTACTGTGGAGCACTAACATAATTTATTAATCAACCATGTACAGCCACCCCCCCCCCCCATACTAGTGGTAAGATTTTCTCAATTATATGCATGGAAAAAGCTAGAGAATGGAGACCACAAACTGATGGAATCGAGGACAAAGAGAGACCACAGATGTATGGAGACAGAAAGTGCCAATGGGCTTTCTCTGCCAATGCTGCTGTTTGGCTTGCTTTGTGATCTCTTCCAAAGCAAGAATTAGGTTATAGGAGAGCTGACTGCTTTTCTTGATAATCCTTGCTTCATGATAAGAAAAACATCTGCAGAGGATGGGCATTTGAGATCACACAAGGGGATACCTAAGTAAGACAAAGATGATTATGATGCCAAGGAAGGAAATTAAGTATATAAGGATTAGAAAGGGACCTGTAAGAATAAAGGCAAAATAGTCACCAAGACCTGAGAGTTAACCTATCCTTTTAGCTCATTTTCAGCCATACACATGATTACGGTTACTGCCCACTACTTGGTTGGTAGTGTGTTTAAACAGAACCAGCTCCCCTCCTACATGATGACATGCTCACTCACAGGGGAGTGGGGCAGATGGGGTCCAGATGCATGCTCTGACGTTCTAAGTATGAAATGTCTTCCGTTATGAATAAGTGTTCCAGGTTTGGCAGGTCACAGGTTGTACCAATCCATGACTCTGACCTCTGTGTATGAGTTGGACTCATGGTGAGTAAGAGCTGGAGAACCTGATCTTTTTCAGATTTGATCAAATTCACTAAATATCTAATGAGACATTGCTAGGAAATAATATAGCAGTAATTTTATGTATAATTTTCTCTTAGCTCATTCAGATTTAATGAGTGGTTCCAGAAGAAGCTACAGATCTCATGTAGAAATAATGCCTTGAGGCCAATAGTTCAAGACCAGCCTGGGCAACATAGCAAGACCTTGTCTCAACAAAAAACAAAGAAAGTAGCTCGATGTGATGGTAGACATCTGTAGTTCTAGCTACTTTGGAGACTGAGGTAGATCGTTTGAGTCTAGGAGTTCAAGGCTGCAGTACACTTCAGCCAAGGCAACAGAGAGAGACCATATCTTAAAAAAAAGAAAGAAAGAATCATGAAAAGCAGTATAATACAAAATAATAAAAGAAAGACAATCCATACCTTGTGGTGCAATTTGGTTTGGTTTGTTGCTTTGCGATCTCTTCTAAAACAAGAAATGGGCTACAGAACAGCTGCCCGCTTCTCCTGATTATCCTCTGCTTCATGGCAGTTAGACTATTCCACTCTTGAATAAACCTCAAAATCTGGCAGAAAATGAGATAATAGTTAACAGCTCACCAGGCATTGTCCTTTGAAAGTGAGGCTATTTACAACACCAGAAAACTGATGTTTTGTTATATCCACAATATAGGCTTTTGAATTCCACAGTTTAAAGGTTTCCTTCAATTTGATGCAGTTTTCGTATCTTTATTGTAAAGTATAGCCATTTCTAAGAGATCTCTTTTAATCCAAAGATTCTCTAAAGGCACCTTTTAGGACACATAGTGTATATCCTCATCACACATAAGGACCGAGAGTGATAATGTGCTGAGACCAGAGGTGTGGAAGCACATACTGCAGCAGTGCTCAAGGCCAAACTGGGTGACAGAATGATAGAGCAGGATCTGAGAATCACTTCATAAATGATGCCTAACTTACCACGAACAAGCCATTCATAAATTTGGAACATTTTTATTTGGCTTACTGCTACTCTTGCTTACTAGTCAATTATATTCAACTAACCGGCCATTAACCTGAGAATCAGGATTAGATCTTACCAAACAAAACAGTCCACTGTTACTTTTTCCTTTAAGGCAGGTTCAAGCAGGGCCCCATGGCTCACACTTGTAATCTTAACACTCTGGAAGGCCAAGGGGGGTGGATTGCCTGAGCTCAGGAGTTGGAGACCAGCCTAAGCAAAAGCGAGATCTTGGACTTAAAAATGACTAGGCATTGTGGTGGGCGCCTGCAGTCCCAGCTACTTGGGAGTCTAAGGCAAGAGGATACTTGAGCCCAAGAGTACGAGGGTGCTGTGAGCTATGATGCCACGGCATTCTACCAAAGGCAACAAAGTGAGACTCTATCTCAAAAAAAAAAAAAGAAAAGAAAAAAGAAAAAAGATAGGTGCAGACAACCTACAAGCAATGCTTCATTTTCACCCAAATGGTAAGAAAGTAATCACTATTTTATTGTAAAAGATGGTATACTGCATGCTAGGTCAGTCCCTGTACATGCTCACCCTTCTTAGCAGTGAAGATATATCAGCCACAGATCAGAATTAAGGCCTCCCTAGCAGGTACTTAGCCTGGAGCTGCATGCTGGTGGTTCTGACAATGAATCAAGAATCACCCAAAGTGGTATTATCCCTACTGTTAGAATTTGTCATTGTTAGAACTTAACCTTAAAAGATAAAAAGTGGGGCGGCGCCTGTGGCTCCGTGAGTAGGGTGCAGGCCCAATATACTGAGGGTGGCAGGTTCAAACCTGGCCGCGCCAAACTGCAACAACAACAACAACAAAAAAAGCTGGGTGTTGTGGCGGGTGCCTGTAGTCCCAGCTACTCGGGAGGCTGAGGCAAGAGAACTGCCTAAGCCCAAGAGCTGGAGGTTGCTGTGAGCTGTGACGCCATTACACTCTACCAAAGGCGACAAAGTGAGACTTGTCTCTAAAAAAAAAAAGATAAAAAGTGATTCTGTTAGATACAAATATCACAGTTGCTAATCATGTGAATGAGATATTAAATGATGTGAGGATGACTCTATCTGATAGAAACAATAACTCTAGGTGTGATCATTTGCCAAGGAAGCAGTTTTGTATTTATTCTTAGCACTGGCATAATTAATAGACACTGCTTGGATTTATGACAATGCAACCAGTCATCTGACTCTGCAACAGTCCACACAGTGCTTTTTCACTAAACTAAAAGTGATCATTGAAATGACTAAAACAATTTTATTTAAAACCAAAAAGTTATTTTATCTAAAATTATCCTTACCAATGAACGATTTTGTTTCAGCTGAAAGCTTGCTGGTAAATCTTCCCAAAGGTCTAATTTTATATCCAAAGGAATGAAATTACAGTTCATCTGTTTTCCATCCTGATTATAGATTACAGAGACATTATTAATCCATTTTTGTGGAGGTACTAGTAATAATTTTACACTTGATCGTAGCCAAAAGGCTGAGAAGTGATGGTACTATTAACAATTTTAAAAGAAAATAATTATATTATGGAATAATATGCTCAGTCTCCTAAGAAACAAACTGCAGTTTATCTAGACAAGGGTCCATCCAATAGGGATCCCTGGAAGGACAGTGAGCCGGAAGGGAAAGCAGGCTCTCTATTGCACTCCCTATGCCTCCCCTGCCCATGCCTAACCAGAGCCTCATGCCGTCAGCCTGGAATGTTTACTACTCTGTCATACTCTTCTCTACTGGCAAATCAATATAGAAGAATGTTACATCCTAGAAGTTAACAGTAGCATGTTAACACCCAAATCATAATCATACTACAGGTATAAATAAACATCATAATCACAATGTAAGTATAGCATCAAAGAGGGCATCAAGAAATAATCTGAATAACCTTTGCCAAGTGGGTTCATGTAACCTGTCCACTGTTACAGAGCACGGAAGTAAGGAGAAGGTACAAAGAACAATTCCAGAGATATTATTTTAAAATTTGCTCCCCTAGGGCGGCACCTGGTGGCTCAGTGAGTAAGGCGCCGGCCCCATACACGGAGAGTGGTGGGTTTGAACCTGGCCCCGGCCAAACTGCAACAAAAAATAGCCGGGCGTTGTGGCGAGCGCCTGTAGTCCCAGCTACTGGGGAGGCTGAGGCAAGAGAATCGCCTAAGCCCAGGAGTTGGAGGTTGCTGTGAGCTGTGACAATTCTAAGATACTCTACCAAGGGCGATAAAATGAGACTCTGTCTTAAAAAAGAAAAAAAAAAAATTTGCTCCCCCAAAGCAACATCACAACATTAGCCCATGAGGACAGCACCAATGTATCACCTAGAGAGTAAATGGAACTGCATATAGGTCCCAATGATCAGCTGCACAATATTCTGAAATCTTAAGGATAAAAAGCAACCACATAGGGCAGCGCCTGTGGCTCAGTCAGTAAGGCGCCGGCCCCATATGCCGAGGGTGGCGGGTTCAAACCCAGCCCCGGCCAAACTGCAACCAAAAAATAGCCGGGCGTTGTGGCGGGTGCCTGTAGTCCCAGCTACTCGGGAGGCTGAGGCAGGAGAATCGCCTAAGCCTAGGAGTTGGAGGTTGCTGTGAGCTGTGTGAGGCCACGGCACTCTACCCGAGGGCCATAAAGTGAGACTCTGTCTCTACAAAAAAAAAAAAAAAAAAAAAGCAACCACATAGAGGGGAATAGTCAGTTAGACATTAGTAGAGGCATTTCTTTTGTAAGGGGAAGAAGAACTCATATAAAAGTCTATTAAATGAATAATAGTTGAACTCATATTGTAATTCTCTCAGTCAAAAAGAAATGCTATAGCTCCCACTATATTTGGAAAACACACAAAAGTCCTTACATACTGATTAAAAGTTTAAATGTATAATTATAATTCTAAACCCTGAATTAGACTTGAGATTTTGGCTGAAATGAATAGTTTTAATACAACACAGGATGCTAAATATCTGTTACTTCTCTTCCTTTTAAGGGGTGTTTTTTAAGGCAGTGAACAAGGATTTTTATTCAAATTTCTACTTCTGGATTTCTTCAGCTTTTCTAAAGTGAAGAGGAAGGAAAGGTTAACATTTTATCTGCTTAGAGTTTTGGGTTTAGAAAATTAACTGAGTGATAACATTCTTTGATTCAGTGATAGGTAACAGTCATAAAAATACATCTGAGACCATTAACAGAGATGTCAAGAAGGTGTGGTGGCCCATGCTACTCAGTCTGGGTGGCAGAGCCAGAATACAGTTCAGCAAGGCTGTTGCTCTGGTTTGGTTTGGCAGCAAGCATGGTTTTAACCCTCCACCTGGAGTTTGCAGTTTCCACCCCAAGAGGGATAAAACACTCATAAGATAATCCAGGGGACAGAAGTTTCACTGTACAGAGTAAAAACATTTAAGGTATTTAAAGTTTAACTCCTAAGGAGTTTAAGGGCTTCTGAATTTCTGTGGTGTGCTCTGCCTTTGGCTTCAAGCTCCTCTGGGGACCAATCCGTGTTCTTCGGCCTCAGAAAGAAGTATGGCCCACAGCTCCTCCACCATGGGTGATGAGGGTGGCTCAGGCACTGAAACCTGCCTTGTGATGAACAAACGAGTCATTTGTGCTCTCTGCAGTCCGGCTCACCACTGGAGTCTAGTGATAATCTTATAATTGAAAGTATGGTCATCTCTAATATAAATTATCTTTAACATATCAATAAAATGAATCATGAGTTTAAAAAGTTATAAATATTATGTTATTATACTTACAAAGACTAGAAATTTACAATTGTAGACCAAATAATAGATTCATAATCTTAGCAAAATTTTCCTCACATACTCGTATTAGTTAACCTATGCTATAGAGTCTCAATGAGATTGCTGAGATCCTTCCATAGGTGCCACCAAGTCAGAAGTGTTTTTATATTAATTGTAAGATACTGTTTGCCTTTTTCATTCTCATTCTTTCACAAATATATGAGGAAGTTTTTACAATGACTACATGATATGATATATCAACAAACTGAATCAAGAGGCAGATAGGAGAAACCCATTGTCTTCTATTAACACTTTGGAGATGGCTTGGGCCTGTAGCTCAGCTGCTAGGGCGCTGGCCACGTACACCAGGGCTGGTGGGTTCAAACATGGCCTGGGCCTGTCAAACAACAGTGACAACTACAACAAAAAATAGCTGGGCGTTGTGGTGGGTGCCTGTAGTCCCAGCTACTCAGGAGGCTGAGGCAAGAGAATCGCTTAAGCCCAAGAGTTTGAGGTTGCTATGAGCTGTGACAACAGGGCACTCCACTGAGGGTGACATAGGGTGACATAGTGAGACTCTGTCTCAAAAAAAAAAAAAAAAAACCAAACAAGCAAAAAAACACTTTGGAGAAAATTGCTAAAAATGTATAATAATAATATTCTCACTAAATATATTTTACCTTAGAAAATATAATTATTTTTAACAAAAATGATATTTATATATAATGGGTTTATATAATTATTTTTAGAAAATATAATTATTTTTAATAAAAATGTTATTTATATACAATGGGTTTATTATTGCTACTTTTAAGTGAATAAATATTTTTAAGAGACTTCATTTTAATTAAAAAAAAAGAAATATCAACAGATATAATCCATATAAACAAAAGTTCCTTGGGATCAGGACAAAGGCTCATGCCTATAATCTCAGCACTTTAGAAAGCTGAGGCAGGATGGCGCCTGTGGCTCAGTCGCTAGGGCGCCGGCCCTATATAACAAGGGTGGCGGGTTCAAACCCGGCCCCGGCCAAACTGCAACCAAAAAAAAAAAAAAATAGCCGGGCGTTGTGGCGGGCGCCTGTAGTCCCAGCTACTTGGGAGGCTGAGGCAAGAGAATCGCTTAAGCCCAGAAGTTGGAGGTTGCTGTGAGCCGTGTGAGGCCACAGCACTCTACCGAGGGCCATAAAGTGAGACTCTGTCTCTACAAAAAAAAAAAAAAAAAGACAGCTGAGGCAGAGGGAAGGGAATTGCTTGAGGCCAGGAGTTCAAGCCTGGCCTGGGAAACATAGCAAGATTCCATCTCCATCTTTAAAAGAAATTAAGCAGGCCTGGTGGTATGCCACTTGACAAACTGAAGTGGAAGGATTCCTTAATCCCAGGAGATTGAAATTACAGTAGCTTTGTTCACACCACTGCACTCCAGCCTGGGCAACACAGACCCTGTCTCTTAAAAAAATAAAAGCAAAGCAAAGCAAAGCAAACGAAACAAGTCTGGGCACTGCTAAGCTAGGCTATAGAAGCAATCAGCAATCATGTGGCAAAAGCTCCTAAGAATTCACTCAATATACACAGGCAAGTCTAGGCTTCTATAAAGATGCTGTTGCTCCTGTTGCTATAGATGAGCAGTGCAGGAGGCAGATTGTGAGTTTGTGTTGGCTAGCCAGTGTGCTAAGTGCTTCATAGGACTCAGCTCATTTATCTTTGCAACAGATCCTCTCCACATTTTATAGCTGAAGAAACTGTCCCACAGAGCAATTAGGTAATATTCCCAAGACTACACAGTAACAGATTTAAGCTGAGGCACCTGGCCTTGAGGTCTGTGTTCTTAAACGCTATGTTGTTTTGTCTCTAATTGTCTTTAGATTTTACACAGGAATTTAGAATTACCTTTCAAGAAAATTATTAGATGCTTATCTCCTTGTCAGTAAAATTAAATATTTCCACTGAAAAATGAAAAAAGAAAGTCATTTTTATGTTTGAAGCTGCAGAATTTGTATGATACTTACCTTAGTATAGAGGTGAATCCGGTCAGTGTTTTTACTTGCTCGGAACATTAAGGTGTCATACACTGGCAAAGCATCTGAACTTTTCAAGTGTTCTAATAAAGAAGACAAAAGAGAACCTCAAAAATAGCTTATTTAATCTTGTGTGGGTTAGGATAACGAAATAGCTATATCAAAAATACCAACATATTTGACAAAGAATGTGTATTGAAATTAAACTACTGTGGTAGGTCCTAAAGAGCATATCAGCTTATGAATGTATGGTAATCCGTTCTTTACATTTTTACTAATGTAAAAGAAGAAACAGACTCAGAATTAGCTGAAAAAAAAACACAAGTTAGGCACAGGAAGGATTACTTGTCACCAACCATTGTTACTGGTCCTGAAGGAATTTAGAAACTATCTCATTTGCTGGATGGATTTAAGTTAAGACTGAATGGGCACCATTTTTTTTTTTTTACTGTTATTTATTTATTTATTTTTTGTGTGTGATTTTTTTGGCCAGGGCTGGGTTTGAACCCGCCACCTCTGGCATATGGGACCGGTGCCCTACTCCTTGAGCCACAGGCGCCGCCCTCATTTTTTTTTTTTTTTTTTGAGACAGAGTCTCAAGTTGTTGCCCTGGGTAGAGTGCCATGGCGTCAAAGCTCACAGCAAAATCAAACTCTTGGGCTTAAGTGATTCTCTTGCCTCAGCCTCCCAAGTAGCTGGGACTACAGGCACTAGCCACAATGCTCGGCTATTTTTTTTTTTTGTTGCAGTGTCCTTGTTTTTCTTTTTTTTTAAGCTGGCCCAGGCCAGGTTCGAACTTGCCAGCTTCAGTATATGTGGCTGGTGCTGTAACTACTGTGTACAGGCACCGAGCCATGAATGGGCACCATTTTGATTATCAGCAGAATTACAGCTAAGTTGAGGGCCACTTTATGCCTGATTCCCTATGGCCTATGCTGTGCCTTCACAAAAGGAGATGACTAGAAAGCTTCTTTTGGAATAATCTCTTCTAATTTAGCCTTTGCTCAGTCCTACTGTCTAAAATATTCTATAGGAGAGAAAGGATTATCAAAGCAGATCTAAATAATAATTATAGTTAACACTTATCAAGCACATATAATGTACTACACATTGTTCTCAGTATATATATTAACAGCTCTTAGAAATAAATAGTGCATTTTACACAAGGTGAAACTATGGCACATTAACTTCATCAGGGTCACACCAATAGTAAGAGGTTTTTAACTCAGTGATGTTGCTCCAGATCTTGTGCTTTTAACCTCTGTTATAGTTCCTCCATGACTTTTTTTTTTTTGGCAGGGCTGGGTTTGAACCCACCACCTCCAGTATATGGGGCTGGCACCCTACTCCTTGAGCCACGGGCACTGCCCTCCTCCATGACTTTTTAAAGTACTTTCCCAGATATAAAAGTCTATGATGAATCGAGTTTTTGTTTTGTTTTTATTTTTATGAGACAGGGTCTCACTCTATCACCCATGTTGGAGTGCAATGGTGCAATTATGGGTCATGACAACCTTGAACTCCTAGGCCCAAGTGATCCTTCTACTGTAGTCCATGTAGCTGGGACTACAGTTAAGTGCCACCATGCCAGTTAATATTTTTTATATTTTGTAGAGATGGGGTGTTGCCCAGGCTGGTCTCAAACTCCTGGCCTCAAGTGATCTCCCTGCCTTGGCCTCCTACAGTGCTGGAATTACAGGAGTGAACCACTGTGTCTAACCCAGAAATACATTGTTTGCTGTTATACATGGTATAACATGTACAACATGGTAACATCAAATTATTATTTTTCTTTTCTTTTCTTTCTTTTTTTGAGACAGAGTCTCACTTTGTCGCTCTCAGTAGAGTGGTATGGTGTCATAGCTCACAGAAACCTCAAACTCTTGGGTTCAAGCCATTCCCTTGCCTCCTGAGTAGCTGAGACTACAGGCGCCTGCTACAACGCCGGCTATTTTTAGAGACAGGGTCTTGCTCTTGCTCAAGCTGGTTTCAGACCTGTGAGCACAGGCAATCCATCCACCTCAGCCTCCTAGAGTGCTAGGATAACGTGCATGAGCCACGGTGCCTGGCCCCTTTTCTTTTCTTTTGAGGCATAGTCTCACTCTGTTGCCCCAGGCTAGAGTGCCATAGCCTCAATCTACTTCACAAGCAACCTCAAACTCCTGTACTCAAATGATCCTCCTGCCACAGCCTCCTGGTAACTGGGACTACAGGTGCCCACCACAACGCCAAGCTAATTTTTTCTATTTTTAATAAAAACGGGGGTCCCACTCTTGCTCAGGGTGATCTTGAACTCCTAAGCTCAAATGATCCTCTTGTCTTGGCCTCCCATAGTGCTAGGATTATAGGCCTGAGCCAGCATGCCCAGCCAAATTATTATTTTTCTTTGTACAAATAATTAGATTATAATATTGGCATTTATTAGGTAGAGTCCCTCTTTTTTTTACTGGATATACAATAACTTTATTTTTCTTATGTTGTTAGGAAATGACTCACTTACGTGGGCTTTCTATCTTTTTTTTTTTTATTGTTTGGGGTTCATTGAGGGTACAAAAAATTAAGTTACACTGATTGCATTTGTTAAAGTCCCTCTTATAACTGTGTCCCACTCCTAAGAGGTATGCCATACACCCTAACATTGTGCCCAATAAGAGGGAGCAAACCCAAATTATTATTTTTCTAATCAAGACATTGGGTACTTTAAAAACTTGGTTGATGGGCCAGGTGTGGTGGCTCACTCCTGTAATCCCAGCACTCCGGGAGGCAGAGGCGTGTGGATTGCCTAAACTCACAGTTTCGAGACCAGCCTAAGCAAGAGCGAGACCTTGTCTCTACTAAAAATAAAAAACTAGCCATGCCTTGTGGCTGGAGCCTATAGTCCCACCTACTGAAGAGGTTGAAACAAGAGGATCAGTTATGCCCAAGGGTTTGAGGTTGCTGTGAGGTATGACACCACGGCACTCTACCCAAGGCGACAACTGAGTGAGACTCTATCTCCAAAAAAAGCAACTAACTTAGAAGAAAAACTTCAACAGTCTGATCCCAATAATCCTATGTTTGTTTTAATAAGAATATTTATCTGTAGGTCACTATCTGAGTAATAAAGCAAAACCCCAAAGTACTCACAGGTTTTAGCCAGCTGGTCTTTAAAAGACAGTGGTGTATGCCATATAAGCTGGTATATGCTAACTATCACAGCTATAAAAAATGAATGGAATCAACCAAAAAGTAAATAAATCTGAAACATTACTTAGTTGGTTCCAAATGTAGTCATGACTCATTATACCCTGTTTCCCCGAAAATAAGACAGTGTCTTATTTTAAGGTGTGCTCCCAAAGATGCGCTAGGTCTTATTTTCAGGGGACGCCTTATCTTTCCTGTAAGTAGGTCTTATTTTCGGAGGATGTCTTATTTTCGGGGAAACGGGGTAGTCTTGAAATTATGTTCCTTAAAAACATTTTCTTCAAAAAACTTTGAAAAATATGCAAATTAAGTATAGTCATCTAAAAGAATTTTTGTGTTAACAATCTGTCAGTCTTAACTATTTGGGTCCATAAGCACCTCCCAAACATCAAAACAGCACTTCACTGTGTGAATGGGCTAGGCGTGGCTGAGGTGGGCAGCAGGCCTGGTGGCAGCACATGCAGCTATTTATTGATTTTGCTCTATGTGTAATGTCTGAATGCCAACAGACACAATCAGCTCTTCCAGCCATCTGGTGTTTAAATATGTGGTTACAAAAATGGTTGGTATTTTTAATATAAAAGGGAATAAAAGGAACCTGGAACAAGGTAGTAATTGCAAATCTAATAACAGCATTATGTATTAGGTACGTGGCTATCATTTGGAAGCTCAAAATGGAAATAAGACTTACCATCACCTGGCTGGGGTGTAAGTTTCCCTTCCTTTTCAACTTTTGATGCTTCTTCCTTGCTCTCAGCCAACTGGTCAGGTTCCGATTGTGCAAATATTTGTTTTTCACAGTCTGAGTTAGTTTGAACTTCTCTGGAGGTGTTTTTCTGAGACTCATCCTTCTCACTTTTGCTTATATCCTGGATATGGCTGAGACTACCTATATGTACAATTATTAAAATCAAACAATAATTTACATTTAAGAGTTTAAAAAGTCACAGCTATGTCTTATAAAAAGAAAAAAGTTAATAATGTTTTTTCATTCTTTCAAAATATAAATCTGGAGCCTAATACATGCCTAATACTAGTCTAGTACTGGAGAGATAGCAAGGAACAAGAGAAATAAGTACCTGTCTCCTAGAGATTCCATTCTAAGTGGCAGAGATAGACATAAAGTAAACAAATAAATCATGCATTTTCAAATAGAGATAATATAACAAAGGTTTTGTGAATAAGGGTTACAGGGAGTACTACCATAGCAAAAGTGCTGAGGACCAAGTTCTCAGAGAGCCATTTGAACCAAAAGCTGTTCATGAATCTAGGAAGCCTGGCCTCAGGGCCTACATTCTTAGATTAGATTCTAAATATAACTATAAGCCATTAGACCAGTGGTTCTCAACCTTCCTAACGCCGCGAACCTTTAATACAATTCCTCATGTTGTGGTGACCCCCAACCATAAAATTATTTTCATTGCTACTTCATAACTGTAATTTTGCTACTGTTATGAATCGTAATGTAAATATCTGATATGCAGGATATATTTAGGCGACCCCTGTGAAAGGGTCGTTCAACCTCCAAAGGGGTTGCGACCCACAGGTTGAGAACCACTGCATTAGACAGTTGTAGTCAAAGAAATAATAATGACTTAAATTTTTAAAGGCTCACTCTGGCTGCTGTGCACAGAAAGATCTGAGCAAGGGAGACTAGTAGGGAGGCTATTAAGGTCAGGGAGAAGATGATGATGGCTTTTGAGGAGGATGGTAGCAAAAAAGATAAAGTGGCTGGAATCAAGATTGAATCTGGAAGTTATGTGATGAATTGAGTATAGGAGGCGAGGAAGAGACTTGGGTGTTAGATGTGGAAGTAGTAATTAATCTAGGATCCTATTTTGGACACACAGGCAGAGATGTCACATAGGCCACTGGATAGATCCATCCTGGAATTCAAGGGAGAGGTATAAATCTGGATGTAAGGTGTAAGATATTATACAAAATACAAATGTTAAGAGAAAATACAAGTGCTACATATTAACAAATAATAGCTTCAATATATACTAAACCAAATTTTCTATAATTCACTAGAGACTATATCAGCAACCTGTATAGTCTGTAATATTCTTTTTTTAAATTTCAGATTAATATGAGGATACAATTAGGTTACAAAGTTTGCAATTATTAGGTAAAATCCCTATTATAGTTGAGTCCTGTGCCCAGGAGGTGTGCTATATGCCCTTACTTTTAGGTATACAGGTATATAATTGTGCCCAGTAGTTGGGAGCACATCAATTCCCCACCTTCTTCCCTTATAGTCTGTAATAATATAATATTGCTCCTCTAAGTTTCTGCATTCTACCTGTTCCTCAAAGTGCTGTATGGAAGGCATTACTTAAAAATTCAGATGAATTAGAGTTAATTCTGCTTTTAAATACTGTTGGGGTACAACCAAATCGAGGTTGCCAATTTACATAATTTCAATCTAACAACTATAACTTTTATATATTGTAATATCACTGTCATTTAGAATATTTCTCTCTAATCAGACTTTTATATTCAGAAAGGGTAGTTGGTTTTATTCAATTTGCTTGATAGCTTGCTTATTAAATCATGCATCTAGGAACTTTCATTGCTTAAAGAAGTCAGAACTATAAAATCCATATGAAATTATAATTTTTGTTGCTAAATCTCTCAAGTTATATACTTAATGTGAACTGACATTATTTTATAGTCAAGATATACTTTATTTTTGTTGCCTATAGGAGTTGGGAATTGCATAGAATCATGCTAATTGTGGCAGGGATAATACATGCAATAAGCTTGTGATTCCAATTTAGTTCATAGACAATAGTCATCCACATTACAAATATAACCACCCAGATGGCAGACTTGTCAGTTTTGGTAGGAGTACCCAGAAGTAAAAGAGGGAAGACGCAGTTCCTGATTACATTTCCCTTCAGGTCACAAGTAAGACAGAGAGGAGAGCAAGGCAGGAGGTAGGAATTGCAATATCAGGGTTTATATCTTAGCTGAGTCTTGGTCAGTGTCAATATTCTGAAGAATTAACATATGATGGAAAATTAGATGTATAAAATTATTACAAGTGATAAAATGAGCACTTCCAGTTTCCAAACTGTTAACTTGGCATTTTTCATTGCCATAAAAATACTCTCTAAAATTAGAAACAAAAAAGAATACTAATCATCTTTTTCTTGTAACAATCATGAGTATTATGATTGTTATGAAAGTACTTCAGAAACTAAACATCAAGAAATGGCATATTGGCTGGGTGTGGTAGCTAATGTCTATAATCTTAGCACTCTGGGAGGCCAAGGCAGGTGGACTGCTTGCGCTCATGAGTTCAAGACGGCCTCAGTAAAAGCAAGACCCCATCTCTACTAAAAATAGAAAAACTGAGGCAAGAGGATGGCTTGAGTCCAAGTTGGAGATTGCTGTCAGCTATGATCCTAAGGCATTCTACCCAGGGCGACAGCTTAAGACACTGTCCCCCCCGCAAAAAAAAAGAATGGCATATCATGCTACACCTGAGGAAAGTTTATGATTTCTGACTTTAAAATATGCTGTAGAAACAAATAAAGCCATAAATCAGACAGCAAATTGGTTCTTAAAAGATCTATAAAGGAATTTTGATGATTTGTCAAGCAAAAAAAAAAAAAAAGGCATAACGTATCTGACTAGGCAAAGAAGCAACACTGGAGTATTTTGCTATTTAAACATACAAATAATATGTAATTTCCTTAAAAACAAGTATTATCTACAGAGGAAAGAAAACAGCAGGTCTGTGACTTATAAGGCATATTTGCTTCCATAGCAACAGATCTTCTATTCCTACCCACTGAATTCACATCCTGCTAACATTAATCAGAAATGTCTATTTGTGCCAAATTAATGTCATGTCACAGACACTTGGGGATATACATTCTTGACAGAACTGGGAGCTTTTCACATTCCACAAGGGATAAGTGTAGTCTTCACTACATGAAGTTCTTACTCCAGTTTAAAAGTTAAAGTCATGCTGAGTCACACTAACCCTTGCTAACAGCAGTCTCTAAAAGCATAGGTTATCTGAAGACACTACTGCCAGCGCCCACCTTCACAGTCACCCTCTATGTACTCACCAGCACTTCCTTGAGGATTCTCACACATTTCACAATAAGGTAACATTGAATTATTGATATAGGTACAGAAACGACACTGCCAGCCTTCTCCAGGAACAGTGAGGGTGGCTGACTGGGACTTGGCTTCATGGACACCTTCCATAAGTGGAGTTTTGGTTTGCCTGGGCCAGGATGGTTTCTCCTCGTGAGGACTGCAGTGGTCATTGGTGGCAATCAATTTCAACCTTTTAGCTTCGGGTTCAAAATCACTTTCATAATCAGTGATATTTCTTGCAGCTATTTTTCTGGGGTCTGATGCCACTGCAGTATTTTTTCCCTGCAATATCCTTGATTCATCACAGGTTATCAATTGTCCTTTTTTAGGTTTTGGTAAAAAGAACGATCGAATATCATGCTGTTTTTCTTTTTCAAACTAGGAAAAAAGCAAATAATTATTAAACTAAGACAATTTAATATATTTTTCTTAAATGAAAAAGCTTGACAAAATAATTTCATTAACTATATTGCTTTATCTTTTGAATGCCTTTTTGAAAATGAATTGAATTATGCTATGCCTTTTCATGTATACATACATACAAAATGTCATTAACAGATCCATGCATTTCCTATGTCTAACTTGTCTTTATTTTATTTTTACTTTATTATTTCATTTTATTTATTTTGAGATAAAGTCTTATTATGTCGCCCTTGGTAGAATGCTGTGGCGTCATAGCTCACAGCAACCTCAAACTTGTGGGCTCAAGCAATTCTCTTGCCCCAGCCTCCCAAAGAGCTGGGAGTGCACAATGTCTGCCACAATGCTCAGCTATTTTTTTGATTTTAGCAGGCCCGGGCTGGGTTCGAACCCACCAGTCCCAGTGCATGTGACCAGTGCCCTAACCACTGACCTACAGGCACTGAGACACTAACTTTTTCTTAGCACTTAATATGTGTCAAGCACTTTACATAAATTAATTCATTTAATCCTCATGTCAGCTGTGTGAGTTAGGTACTTTTTTTTTTTTTTTTTTTTTTGTAGAGACAGAGTCTCACTTTATGGCCCTCGGTAGAGTGCCGTGGCCTCACACAGATCACAGCAACCTCCAACTCCTGGGCTTAGGCGATTCTCTTGCCTCAGCCTCCCGAGTAGCTGGGACTACAGGTGCCCGCCACAACGCCCGGCTATTTTTTTGGTTGCAGTTTGGCCGGGGCCGGGTTTGAATCCACCACCCTCGGTATATGGGGCCGGCACCTTACCGACTAAGCCACAGGCGCCGCCCGAGTTAGGTACTATTAATATTTCCATATTTCAGATGAGGAAACTAAAGCTTTAGAAAGGTAAAACACTTTGGTTAGAGAATTTATATAATAAAAATATAGGCTCAGCGCCCATAACACAGTGGTTATGGTGCCAGCCACATACACAGAGGATGGCGGGTTCAAACCTGACCTGGGCCAGCTAAACAATGACAACTACAACCAAAAAATAGCCTGCGGGTTCGCCTGTGGCTCAAAGGGGTAGGGTGCCAACTCCATATGCCAGAGGTTGTGGGTTCAAACCCAGCCCTGGCCAAAAACTGCAAAAAAAACCCCCAAAACCCAAAAAAACTGGGCATAGGCGTTGTGGCGGGTGCCTGTGGTCCCTGGAAGGCAGAGGCAAGAGAATTGCCTAAGCCCAGGAGTTGGAGGTTGCTGTGAGCTTGACACCATGGCAGTCTAGTGAGGGTGACAAAGTGAGACTCTGTCTCTAAAAAAAAAAATTATACACACACACACACACACACTTTATAGCCCTAGGTGTAGTCAGGGAAAGGAGGCAATTGTGTAAATATTTCAAGTCAATTCAAGAAACTAGAAAAATGCTTTCACACTCAAGCTATAAATGGAATGTTCACAAAGTTATTAATATTAAAATGTTTTCTTTTGTTTTCTGTTTAAATAAATTGTTAAACACAACACATCCTACAAGCGTCTGGACCTTAGGTCTGAGTGGCCCAAATGATGTCAGGACTCCCCTCCCTCATAATCAATGGTCAATATGATCTGGAGCCCCTTTCTAAAGCCTCCTTGGCCTCTACATGATTTGGCCAGGACAACTGGAGTTTCTCGAAGGTTGCTGGTCCCTGATAGTTAGGGATTCTACTGTGGCTCTCCTAGTCCCCACGACCCCAGGGGGCAGCTGCCCTTTGATGACCTTCTTGAGCTTGTTGTACAGGACCAGCATGAAGACCCTCCCACCCCCATGCTCCTGAGGACATTGTACCAGGCTCTCTTGAAGAAGGCTCTACCCGCCTAGTCCCTGAAGATCTTCCGCCAGCGTCCACGGTACCCTTGTACATGATGTCAGCTCCTTTGCCCCAGGTCTGCATCCTCCTCCTCCTCTTCACCGTGTGGAAGAGATAGCAGACAACGCCAGCCACGGCTGTCACGGTCTGGGCCATCATCCAGCTGACCACAGTGTGGGTGTTCTTGGGCTCGGGGACTACACCTTTGGCAGTGTCGTACATATCCAGTGGGCGGCCGGGTAGACGGTGATGCCCTGCACCGAGATGTTGAAGCCCTGATACAGGCCGTGGACCCCATCAGACTCGGTGATCTTCACAGGTCTCCCAGGCCCTTGAATTCCAGGTGGTGCCCAACTTCCCCACATGGTGGGCAGCCAAGCGGTTTTGGAGAATTCCAGGGGGTACACAAATCAGAGGGAGGTGGCCCCCGCAGTCCCTTGGAGGCCAGGTTGCGGACAAAATACCTAGAGAACTTCGTGTACTTGTCCAAGCCCCCAGGAAGATCTGCTTGTACTTATGGTTAAAGGTGAAGTTGAGGGCTTGGGCAGGGAAGTAGCGGACGACGTTGGCCAGGTTGCCCTTCCAGAAGGACAGCCCGCCCTGCTCCTGGGGATCCCCTTGGACGGCTTGTTGGTTGCGATCTGCTTGCTGGCCAGTTGCACCTGTGGCAGCAGCTTGACCCACTCGATCTGGGCACGGCCATCTTGGAGATGGCTGCAGCGATGCCCCTGCCAGGAAGTCCTCGGCGAAGGAGACGGCCTGCTCCATCAAGGTGGCAGCGCGGGTGGATGGCTGGAGAGCGGGTACTGAGAATGGAGGAAATGTGCACCGCTGGCTCAGCGCCACCACCGCGGGACCCAATGTAGCTTCTTTTTTTGAGACAGTCTCACTCTGCTGCCCTGGGGAGAGTGCCCCGGCTTCCTCATTGCTCACAGCAGCTTCAAACACTTAGGTTTGAGCTATCTATACTCTTGCCTCAGCCTCCTGAGTAGATGGGACTACAGGTGCCCACCACAATGCCTGGCTAATTTTTTTTTTTTTTCTGGATTTTAGTAGAGATGGTGGTCTCAAACTCCTGAACTCAGGTGACCCACCTGCCTCGGCCTCCTGAGGAAAGCAGAGAGATTAATAGACTGATAAAGTTTGGTTGTTTAAAAAAAATGTTAAACAAAAGGGGCTGGGCGCAGTGGCTCATACCTATAATCCTAGCACCCTGGGGCTGAGGTGGGTGTATTGCCTGAGTTCAGGAGTTTCAGACCAGCCTGAGCAAGAGTGAGACTCAGGCCCTAAAAATAACCAGGTGTTGTGGGAGGCATCTGTAGCCCCAGCTATTTGGGAGGATGAAGTGAGAGGATCATTTGAGCCCAAGAGTTAGAGGTTTCCGTGAGCTATGATACCAGGCACTCTTACTGAGGGTGACAAAGTGACAGATTGTCTTAGAAAAAAAAAAGAAACAAAAAGAAATTAAACATTTAAAGAAAACGTTCTATTTCATACCATAAAACTGCAAAGAGAGCTTACAGGATTTTGAAAATACTAGCAAATGTTCACCAAACATGAACAAATTCTATCAGCTATTTTTAGTTAAGCCCTGCTTTTCTCACAAGGGAGGTAAACTTTCTGTCCTTGCCTGTTTAGAAGTGAGGCGATTTTGTCCTCATCTTTAGTAGTTTTGCTAGACTTACAAATCCTTTCAAATCCTTAAAGACATTGTTCTGTTTCTTCCAACATCTGATGATGCTGACAGTGTTGTTCCTTTTTGTTTTCTTTCAGAGACAGAGTCGCCCTCGGTAGAGTGCTATGGTGTCACAGCTCCTGTCACAACCTCCAACTCCTGGGCTTAGGCAATTCTCTTGCTTCAGCCTCCCAAGTACTGGGACTACAAGCGCCCGCCACAACGCCTGGCTGTTTTTTGTTGCAGTTTGGCTGGGGCTGGTGCCCTACTCACTGAACCACAGGTGCCACTCGACAGTGTCATTCCTTTGTACATTGCAAACTACTTCTGCATTTTGGAGACTTACTGGATCATTTTACTATTTTTTTTTTTTTTTTGCAGTTTTTGTCCGGGGCTGGGTTTCAACCCGCCACCCCTGGCATATGGGGCCAGCATCCCACTACTTTGAGCCACAGGCGCCAGCATCCCACTCCTTTGAGCCACAGGCGCCGCCCTGGATAGTCTTTCTATCTCGGGTGTTACTAAATTCCACATTCTACATATATATATTTTTTTTCTTAAAATATAATTTTATACCAGGATACCTATTAATTTTGAATATAATCTTTTTTTTTTTTTATTGTTGGGGATTCATTGAGGGTACAATAAGCCAGGTTACACTGATTGCAATTGTTGGGTAAAGTCCCTCTTGCAATCATGTCTTCCCCCATAAAGTGTGACACACACCAAGGCCCCACCCACTTCCCTCCTTCCCTCTTTCTGTTTCCCCCCCATAACCATAATTGTCATTAATTGTCCTCATATCAAAATTGAGTACATAGGATTCATGCTTCTCCATTCTTGTGATGCTTTACTAAGAATAATGTCTTCCACGTCCATCCAGGTTAATACGAAGGATGTAAAGTCTCCATTTTTTTTAATGGCTGAATAGTATTCCATGGTATACATATACCACAGCTTGTTAATCCATTCCTGGGTTGGTGGGCATTTAGGCTGTTTCCACATTTTGGCGATTGTAAATTGAGCTGCAATAAACAGTCTAGTACAAGTGTCCTTATGATAAAAGGATTTCTTTCCTTCTGGGTAGATGCCCAGTAATGGGATTGCAGGATCGAATGGGAGGTCTAGCTTGAGTGCTTTGAGGTTTCTCCATACTTCCTTCCAGAAAGGTTGTACTAGTTTGCAGTCCCACCAGCAGTGTAAAAGTGTTCCCTTCTCTCCACATCCATGCCAGCATCTGCAGTTTTGAGATTTTATGATGTGGGCCATTCTCACTGGGGTTAGATGATATCTCAGGGTGGTTTTGATTTTCATTTCTCTAATATATAGAGATGATGAACATTTTTTCATGTGTTTGTTAGCCATTCGTCTGTCGTCTTTAGAGAAAGTTCTATTCATGTCTCTTGCCCATTGATATAAGGGATTGTTGGCTTTTTCAATGTGGATTAATTTGAGTTCTCTATAGATCCTAGTTATCAAGCTTTTGTCTGATTGAAAGTATGCAAATATCCTTTCCCATTGTGTAGGTTGTCTCTTTGCTTTGGTTATTGTCTCCTTAGCTGTACAGAAGCTTTTCAGTTTAATGAAGTCCCATTTGTTTATTTTTGTTGTTGTTGCAATTGCCATGGCAGTCTTCTTCATGAAGTCTTTCCCCAGGCCAATATCTTCCAGTGTTTTTCCTATGCTTTCTTGGAGGATTTTTATTGTTTCATGCCTAAAGTTTAAGTCCTTTATCCATCTTGAATCAATTTTTGTGAGTGGGGAAAGGTGTGGGTCCAGTTTCAGTCTTTTACATGTAGACATCCAGTTCTCCCAACACCATTTATTGAATAGGGAGTCTTTCCCCCAAGGTATGTTCTTGTTTGGTTTATCAAAGATTAGGTGGTTGTAAAATGTTAGTTTCATTTCTTGGTTTTCAATTCGATTCCAAGTGTCTATGTCTCTGTTTTTGTGCCAGTACCATGCTGTCTTGAGCACTATGGCTTTGTAGTACAGACTAAAATCTGGTATGCTGATGCCCCCAGCTTTATTTTTGTTACAGAGAACTGCCTTAGCTATACGGGGTTTTTTCCGGTTCCATACAAAACACAGAATCATTTTTCCCAAATCTTGAAAGTACGATGTTGGTATTTTGATAGGAATGGCATTGAATAGGTAGATTGCTTTGGGAAGTATAGACATTTTAACAATGTTGATTCTTCCCATCCATGAGCATGGTATGTTCTTCCATTTGTTAATATCCTCTGCTATTTCCTTTCTGAGGAGTTCATAGTTTTCTTTATAGAGGTCCTTCACCTCCTTCGTTAGGTATATTCCTAGGTATTTCATTTTCTTTGAGACTATGGTGAAGGGAGTTGTGTCCTTAATTAGCTTCTCATCTTGACTGTTATTGGTGTACACAAAGGCTACTGACTTGTGGACATTGATTTTATATCCTGAAACATTACTGTATTTTTTCATGACTTCTAGGAGTCTTGTGGTTGAGTCTTTGGGGTTCTCTAAGTATAAGATCATGTCGTCAGCAAAGAGGGAGAGTTTGACCTCCTCTGCTCCCATTTGGATTCCCTTTATTTCCTTGTCTTGCCTAATTGTATTGGCTAGAACTTCCAGCACTACGTTGAATAGTAAAGGTGACAGAGGACAACCTTGTCTGGTTCCAGTTCTAAGAGGAAAAGCTTTCAGTTTTACTCCATTCAGTAAAATATTGGCTGTGGGTTTGTCATAGATAGCTTCAATCAGTTTTAGAAATGTGCCACCTATGCCTATACTCTTCAGTGTTCTAATTAGAAAAGGATGCTGGATTTTATCAAATGCTTTTTCTGCATCTATTGAGAGGATCATGTGATCTTTATTTTTGCCTCTGTTAACATGGTGGATAACGTTTATAGACTTGCGTATGTTAAACCAGCCTTGCATCCCTTTGAATATAATCTTAAACTTGAAATCTTCTATTATTCTTTGAAAGTTCTTCATCTTCATTTTCTTTTTTTCTGGGTTTCCTGTTAGCAGAATGTTGGATCAATAAATTTATGTCTTATTTTTATTTTCATTATTTTCCTTCTTCTTGTCTTTTTGCTTTCTAATCTCTTAGAGTTTTTCTCTATCTTTCAACTTCTGTATAGAATTATCTTGGCTGTCTATTTTAAACACTTGATAGTTCCTTCCTGAGACAGACATGGCGGCTCATATTATATTCCCAACTACTCCAGAGGCTGGGATAGGAAGACTGTTTGAGTCCAGGAATTTGAGTCCAGCCTGGGCATGACAGTGAGACCCTATCTCTAAAGAATTTTTATAAATAGAAGTTCCTTATTGTTCCCTGTTTTTCTAGATATTCTCATTTTATTTATACTATGACACTGTGATCTTTGGGGTCATTTTTGTATTGGTTTATTTCACTTCACCTTTTCCATGCTATAGATTTTTTCCTTGAATGTCCAATGACCCTTGGGTATCCCTTTCATATATAACAATGAGGAATTGGAGGGTTGGCTGGGAATCAGAACACCTGGGGCTATTACTAAGCTATGACAGGACATGTTGATTGAACAAGAGGGGTGAGGAAGACGTTGGGGCCCAAAGTGATCCTCAACTTCTAGATTTCTGACTTGTAACATGGTAAAGTATTATTTTTAGTTACTACAATAGAAAAGACAAATAGGTTCATTAGAAGGCAGAAACAGAAAATACAAGGAAACAAGTTCACTTTTAGACATGTATGAGAACTGGTGGGTACCAGAGTAGAGGGTTTCCGAAAGTAGGTCTGGAGTCCAAGGGAAAGAGACAACTGAGTATCTGGGAACCACTGATACATAAAGTCATGAAACTGGCTGTCATGACACATGGAGGTAGTTCAAGCAAGAAGAAAAGGTAAAAGTCAATGATAGAAGGCAGGGGAAACAACATTAAGGGTAGAATGAGGAAGAGAAATTTAGAAGAAAAACAAAAGGAAAAATCAGAAGGGTAGCAGGTGGTTTTAGTGTGTGTCTGAGTTACGCACATCATTATACTAGGTGCTCAGTAGGTGTTTTTTTTTTGTAGAGACAGAGTCTCACTTTATGGCCCTTGGTAGAGTGCCGTGGCCTCACACAGTTCACAGCAACCTCCAACTCCTGGGCTTAAGCGATTCTCTTGCCTCAGCCTCCCGAGTAGCTGGGACTACAGGCGCCCGCCACAACGCCTGGCTATTTTTTGGTTGCAGTTTGGTCAGGGCCGGGTTTGAACCCACCACCCTCGGTATATGGGGCCGGCGCCTTACGGACTGAGCCACAGGCGCCACCCTTTTTTTTTTTTTTTTTTTTAATTGTTATTTTTTTAAGAGATGAGCTCTTGCCCAGGCAGGTTTTGAAGTCCAGCCTCCACTTCAGCCTCCTGAGTGGCTAGGGTTAGGGCCAAGAGCCAGCATTCAGTAGGTACCTTTTTTTTTTTTTTAATTGTTTCAGGTTAATTGAGGGTATAAAGAATTAGGTTACAATGTTTGCACTTGTTAGGTAGAGTCCCTCTTATAATTGTGTCCTGCCCCCAAGAGGTGTGCCATACACCCTAACATTGTGCCCCTTAAGTGGGAACACACCCATCCCCCTTCCTCCTCCCCGTTCCCTGTTCCCTCATTCTCCTTCTCCCCACCTTGAATTGATTTGAGTTTTTCTCTTATGTGAGTGTGTATTCGATTGTCTACCGGCTTCATTTAGTAGGCACTTTAATCAGATAACCTCCCATCCTTCAGTTCTGGGTATTTTACTGCTTTTTATTCCTCTGTCTTCTCTTTCTGAATCTCTTATTAGGAAAAAAGCATCTGAACAGATTATTTGATTGTATTTTCTTTTTCCATCTCTTTATGTATTCTACTTTCTGGGTGATCTTCATTAGCTCTCTTTCCTTTGTTATTGAATTATTAATTTCTGATATTACAGTTCTAATTTCCAAAAGCTTGCTCCTATTCTCTCACTTTTTCTTTTTCTGCCTTCCAAGTACTAACTAGGCCCGACCCTGCTTAGCTTCCAAGATCAGACGAGATCGGGAGCGTTCAGGGTGGTATGGCCGTAGACACTTTTTCTTTTTCTCATTGCTATTTCATGAGCACAATATTTTCTTTACTTCTCTGAGGCTATAAATGGTAGTTTTTGTTTTGTTTTCAAGTTTTCTTTTCTTTCTTTTTTTTTTTCTTGAGACAGAGTCTCACTTTGTCACCCTTGGTAGAGTGCTGTGGCATCACAGCTCACAGCAACCTCCAGCTCTTGGGCTTAGGCTATTTGCTTGCCTCAGCCTCCCAGGTAGCTGGGACTATAGGTGCCTGCCACAATGCCTGGCTATTTTTTGTTGCAATTTGGCCAGGGCCAGATTTGAACCCGCTACCCTCAGTATATGGGGCCGGTGCCCTACCCACTGAGCCACAGGCGCCACCCGTTTTCAAGTTTTCTTTAGCTCATTTCATCTCTACTTCTTTTGTATTTCACGTTTGGACACTATGTCTGTTTTGGTCTCTGTTTCTCTCAGGAGAGACTTTTCTCAATGCCTCATGGCATTTCACTATCCACATATATATCTAACAATAAGATAATAAAGTGCTGTCTGAGGTTCTATATGGGAGACTTCCCTATAGGGACATCATGTTTTTGCTGGGAGAAACTCAGTAAGTTTTTCTATAGTCCGTTTCTTCAGAGATGACACAGGGGCAGCTAACAAGGAGCTGACTGGAAAAGTTGCTAAAGATTTCACCATTAAGGAGTTTTCTTTTTTTTTAGACAGAGCTTCAAGTTGTTGCCCTGGGTAGAGTGGCATCATAGCTCACAGCAACCTCCAATTCCTGGGCTCAAGCGAGTCTCCTTTCTCCGCCTCCCAAGAGGCTGGGACTACAGGCACCTGCCACAATGCCCGGCTATTTTTTGGTTGCAGCCATCATTGTTGTTTGGCGGGCCTGGGCTGGATTCGAACCCGCCAGTTCAGGTGTATGTGGCTGGTGCCTTAGCCACTTGAGCCACAGGCGCTGAGCCAAGGAGTTTTCTTAATCTGCTTGTTTTCGATTTAGTGCCTTACCCACTCCCTCAATTGCCTCTCTTCTTTGATCAGAGATTCTCAACCTGTGGGTCACGAGCCACAGGAACTGTATTAAAGGGTTGTGGCATTAGGAAGGTTGAGAACCACTGTCCTAGATAGAGTTTTGTTGTTGTTGTTTTTGGGTACAGTGTCACTTTGTCACCCTCGGTGAAGTGCCATGGCGTCATAACTCACAGCAACCTCAAACTCTCAGGCTCAAGGGATCCTCTTGCCTCAGCCTCCTAAGTTGCTGGGACCACAGGTGCTTGCCAAATGCCCAGCTTCTTTTCTTTAGAAATGAGGTCTTGCTCTGGTTCAGGCTGGTCTCAAACCTGTGAGCTCAGACAATCCACCCTCCTTGGCCTCCCAGAGTGTTAGGATTATAGGCATAAGCCACTGGGCCCAGCCCTTAGATAGAGTTCTGAAAACATTTTTAAGAGAAGCCAAGAAAACAAAGTGAGATCAGCATAAATATATACATAAAATATACAACAGGCTACTGTCACATACACTGAATCCTGTTTAAATAATTTCAGAATCTTTTGTCCCATTGTACATTTTAAAGACTTTGTTTCTTTTTTTTTTTTTATTGTTGGGGATTCATTGAGGGTACAATAAGCCAGGTTACACTGATTGCAATTGTTAGGTAAAGTCCCTCTTGCAATCATGTTAAGGACTTTGTTTCTTTAAACACTAGCCTCTCTACCTCACCATGAAAAAAACATTATTTAAGATTTGTTAAAACAAACACAACCTTCCCACTAAAAGAAAACAAGAAAACTGAAGAAATCATCCAAAAGAGGAAAGGGCCTTCAAATAACAGCTTTTATAGTTGAGCTTTTTAATTAAGTTATTTAAGCTATTTTTAAAAGAATTTCTTTTACTATTTAAGCAATGACTAATTTTGGAAAATAGCATTTGAGAAATTCTCATTATGTGCTAGAGGCAGGTTGAGAGGAAAGGTTAGCAGAGACTGACAGTAATCTGAAATTGACCTATATTTCTGTCCCTGTGGGACATTTGGGTAATCAGTATAAGAGCTGTTCTAAAACAACATGCCACTTGGGTAATAATAAATTAAGAATTTAGCATGTAGGGCAGCGCCTGTGGCTCAGTGAGTAGGGCGCCGGGCCTATATGCCGAGGGTGGCGGGTTCAAACCCAGCCCTGGCCAAACTGCAACAAAAAATAGCCGGGCGTTGTGGCGGGCGTCTGTAGTCCCAGCTGCTTGGGAGGCTGAGGCAAGAGAATCGCGTAAGCCCAAGAGTTAGAGGTTGCTATGAGCCGTGTGACGCCAGGGCACTCTACCCGAGGGCAGTATAGTGAGACTCTGTCTCTACAAAAAAAAAGAATTTAGCATGTAAAATCCAGAGAAGAGAGTGGGTGGAAAAGAAATAATTTTATTTTATTTACTTATCAAGACAGAGTTCCACTTTGTCGCTCTCAGTAGAGTGCCATGGCATCATAGCACACAAACCTCAAACTCTTGGGCTCAAGTGATTCTCTTGCCTCACCCTCCCAAATAGCTGGGACTACAGGCACCCACTACAACACCTGGCTATTTTTTGTTGCAGTTGTCATTGTTGTTTAGCTGACCCGGACCAGTGGGAAATGCTGGGAATAAAACCTGCAAAATGCTTAAGAAGGCAAAATGCATATTTTTATCTAAAAGGTTCAGGGACCTAATCTATTTGCTCTGTTTTGCACCATGTTGTATAACTACTAGTCTTTAGAGACAAATCCCCTAGCCATTATGATAGGATTAAAAGTCAGTTATTAGAACTGAAGAAGAGGGGGGAAATCTAGTAAAACTCATAAAAAACAATAAAGCACTTCAAAGCTTGGTGCTATTCCAGGGAAGCACAGGCCACCAACAAAAGCACTGATGTCAGGTTTAATAGACTTTGATCAAAGGGCAGCTCTGGTAGGAGTCTCAAGTCATTCAGCTTCCATTCCTAACAGAATTAATAAACCTGTTTTACAAATGGGTGATTGGGACATCATGCTGGTCTCCTGTATCATAGACGATTGACGACTGGAGCTGGAACTAAAGAGCCCTCGCTAACATTTGTAATCAAGCCAAAAAGAGTCTGTTTTCAATGGATGTGGAGTGACAGAAGTAGGGTTTTAATCCTCTAACTAAAGAAATGGATTTAAGTTATCCTAAAAAAGAAATGCCTAACTTCTTTTCCGATTCTCTAAAATGTTCCTTCTCTTGTAGTTGAATAAAATAGATAGTGATCTACTCTGCAGGCACAGAGAAGAGTAACAAAATAAACAAAACACCACTCTGGTTTAAAAAAGCCCAAATTGGTAAAACAGAAAATGTTTCTTATTGTTAACAATGACATCAAAAATAGTACATGCAAATGTCTCTTCCAATAAGGAAAATTGAAATGTATAGCAAAATATTATATAATATAATGTACAAATCACTAGAATGTAACCTACAGGGTTAACTCATCAGCCGATATCTAGTGTGTGTCTATGTGCCATAATTTCTCTTTTAGGCTCTTGGCCTGACCTTCACATGTTTCTTGGACATCAGCTGAGATTCAGAGACACTGCAAAGTCACAATGTCCTGAGTGAACTCTTTACCTATTCTTTTTTTTTTTTTTTTGTGGTTTTTGGCTGGGGCTGGGTTTGAACCCACCACCTCCGGCATATAGGACTGGCACCCTACTCCTTGAGCCACAGGCGCCACCCTCTTTACCTGTTCTTAAGACAGCACCTCTCCCACCCTCACAATCTCTTGGTGCTCACTGCTGACCCAAATTAACCATAAGGTCCTCTGCTTGGAACCTCCAGTTTTAGACTAAACTGGATCTCTTGCCACTGCTTCAGTTTTCCTCTCCTTATCTACCTCAATGCCCTTGGCTGTGGTGTTTCTCTGAAATGTTTGCTTCTATGGCTTCTACTCTTTCTTTTCTTTTCTTTTTGAGACAGAGTCTTACTATGTCGCTTTTGGTAGAGTGCGGTGGTATCACAGCTCACAGCAACCTCAAACTCTTGGACTTAAGCGATTCTCTTGCCTCAGCCTCCTGAGTAGCTGGGGCTACAGGCACCTGCCACAATGCCCAGCTATTTTCTTGTCGTAGTTGTCATTGTGGTTTACCAGGCCCAGGCCGGGCTCAAACTTGCCATGTTTGGTGCATGTGGCTGGCGCTGTAACTACTGTGCTACCAGCGCGTGCCAACTTCTACTCTTTTGCACATGTTATTACACAGGATTCTACCCAGGTCTCATTTTGATTATTCTACCTCTGAAATTTTTTCTTCTCTATTAGCACTATCACTGTTAATGAGTTCAGGGTGGGTGTAGTGCCCCCAAATTCCCCATGGATATCCTTGATAAAGAAGCTTTAACATAGTAATAAAGAATAATAATAGGCTGGCATGGTGGCTCACACCTGTAATCCTAGCACTTTGGGAGGCTGAGGCAGGTAGATTGCTTGATTTCACGAGTTCAAGACCAGCCAGAGCAAAAAGCGAGACCCCATCTCTACTAAAAATAGAAAAAACTGAGGCCAGAAGATCGCTTGATCCCAAGAGTTGGAAGTTGCTGTGAGCTATGATGACGCCACGGCACTCTACACAGAGTGACAGCTTGAGACTCTGTCTCAAAAAAAAAAAAAAAAAATAATAATAGCAATAGTAGACCTGTGAGTGTCTGATAGTTCTTAAGTAAAATTTTGGCAAAAGCTAGAGGTGGCTCTTGTAGCTCAAGCAGCTAAGTCGCCAGCCACATACACTAGAGCTGGCGGGTTTGAATCCAGCCTGGGCCTACCAAACAATGACAACTACAACCAAAAAATAGCTGGGTATTGTGGCGGGCACCTGTAGTCCCAGCTACTTGGGAGGCTGAGGCAAGAGAAATGCTTAAGCCCAGGAGTTGGAGGTTGCTGTGAGCTGTGACACCACAGCACTCTACCCAGGGTGATAGCTTGAGGCTCTGTCTCAAAAAAAGAATCCAGCTAGAACCCACGGCCAAAGGTACAGAAGGAAGCACAGAAGAGGCATGCCTCTGGGGGAACAGTAACCCACCCACCTCCCACCTTAAACTGGCCCAACCAAATGGTCAGGCTCTGAAAAATCAGTAGGAAAAAGCCCAGAGAGGGAATGGAGAGACAGAGATCCCCTGAAACTGGGAGGGCAGGCAGAACTACAGACATGCGTCACTTAATGCTGGAGATATGTTCTGAGAAATACATCATGCATTGTTAAGTGATTTTGTCCTGTGAACATCAGAGAAAGTACTTACACAGCCCTAAATGGTACCGCCCACCACACACCAAGGCTATATGGTATAGCCTACTGCTCATAGGCTACAAATCCGGACACACATGTTACTGTACTGAATACCACAGGCAACTGTAACACAATGGTTAAGTATTTGTATATCTAAACATAACTAAACACAGAAAAGGTAATGCATTGAGCTATAATGTTATAATAAGTACGATGTCACTAAGCAATAGGACTTTTTCAACTCCATTATAATCCTATTGGACTACCATGGCATATGTGGTTCATAGTTGACTGAAATGCCATTATATAGTATATGACAATAATCTGTTTCTCAAATATCCTGCCTCCAAGACCTTCCCCTCTGATTTTTTCCCCACATTATAGCTAGAATCCCCACATTATAGCTAGAATCTTTTGAAAATAGAAATCTGATATCATTCATCTGCTTAAAAATTTCTGATGATAGTACACACTTTCAGAACAAAGTCACACTTCTTGGCATGGCATATGTGAGCTCCTCTTCAATTCTAGTTAGTGCCAAAGTTTTAGGCTTCCTCTCCTTTAATTCACTTCTTGTATACTTTAAGCTCACAAATTCATATAGACTTCCTATTCCCAGAACAAGTGATATCTATTCACATCATTGTGCTTTTAGGCATGTTTTTGGTGTTCCCTCTGCTTAAAATAGGACCGACAGTCTTTGAACTTATCTCTCAAAATCCAACTTCAAATTTCCTAAGGGAAACCTTTCAAATGCCCTAGGTAGTTATTCATGTATTTATTTTGTTTGTGCTCCCAAAGCCTGGTTTATACATATCTATTTAATATTCATTAGCCCCAAGAAACCAGTCTTTTAGCATATTCAGAAACAAGAGATTCTGGACAAGAGAGATTTAGACTTCATGAATGCCACAGATCCTGAATAGGGATAAGAAAGGGGGCTTCAGAAGAATGAGAAGGAAATTCTGGCCAGGCATCGTGCCTGCAATCCTAGCACTCTGAGAGGTTGAAGTGGGTGGATTGCTTGAACTCGCAAGTTCAAGACCAGTCTGAGCAAAAGCAAGACCCCACCTCTAAAAAATAGCCAGGCATTGTGGCGGGTGCCTGTAGTCCTAGCTACTTGGGAGGCTGAGGCAAATGAATAGGTGAGCCCAAGAGTTTGTGGTTGCTGTGAGCTATGACGCCAGGTAACTCTACCCAGGGTGACAAAGTAAAATTCTGTCTCAAAAAAAATAAATAAATAAAAGGCTCAGTGCCTGTGGCTCAAGTGGCTAAGGCGCCAGCCACATATACCTGAACTGGTGGGTTCGAATCCAGCCCGGGCCTGCCAAACAGCAATGACGGCTGCAACCAAAAAATAGCCGGGCGTTGTGGTGGACACCTGTAGTCCCAGCTATTTGGGAGGCTGAGACAGGAGAATCGCTTAAGCCCAGGACTTGGAGGTTACTGTGAGCTTGATGCCATAGCACTCTACCTGGGGCAATAGCTTGAGGCACTGTCTCAAAAAAAAAAAAAAAAAAAAGAGAGAGAGAGAGAGAGAAGGCTCGGTGCCTGTAGCACAGTGGTTATGGCGCCAGACACATACACTGAGGTTGGTGGGTTTAAACCTGGCCCGGGCCAGCTAAACAATGACAACTGCAACAACAACAAAAAAATAGCCAGGCATTGTGGTGGGAACCTGTAGTCCTAGCTACTTGGGAGGCTGAGCAAAAGAATTGCTTAAGCACAAGAGTCTGAAGTTGCTATGAGCTGTTACGCTATGACATGCTACCCAGGGTGACCCCTTGAGACTCTGTTTCAAAAAAAAAAAAAAAGAAAGAAAGAAAAGAAAAGATGTGATTCTAAAGGGCAGCAGGGGACAAAGAAGGCAGGAGATACTAAAACTAATATAAAAATTTTGTCGAAGAAAATTTGTTCTCATTCTTCTACTTTTCCTCTTTCTAACTATAATGCTCCCATGCTAATCATACTAATATTTGGCTCTAGGTCAATTCACAAAAAAACAATTTGCCAAAAGTCCATATGTTAAGTGCCTTATTTGCTCAGTAAACAATATAGTTAGAAGTCAATTTCACCTGAAATTCAGTTCGCTGAAGCTCAATTTTTGAAATTTACCAAATTCATTGGTTTTCTAAAAGTCATTTATAACCTTTACAGCTTTTTTTTTGGCCAGGGCTGGGTTTGAACCCACCACCTCCGGCATATGGGACCGGTGCCCTACTCCTTGAGCCACAGGCGCTGCCCCATCCTTTATAGCATTTTAAATATGATGGATTGGCAGAAGTAAGAAGACTATGGGGAACTAGGGAGCCAGGCTGCTGGGGCTTCCTGATTCTCTTCCTGTCCTAAATTTATCGCCCTTGCCCTTCAGGCTCACTTTCTATTAGGGGATCTCCCGCTCTGGGGTTCACAGGCTAAACTGAGTCATGTGCTAACACACATAATCTGTTCTTCACAGTGGAACACCTCTCTTCTTTGCTTTAGTTCCCTCCAGCTGCAGCAGCAGGGAGCTGGGACAGAGATGAAATGAACATTCCTTAAAATGCTGACACTATAGAAATTTCCACAAGCTGTTAAAAACCGCTCAATTAGAACTGTTACAAACTTCTTAGTTAAACAAATTTTTGATGATAAAAGGCAAGTTTGGTTAATTTGGTAAAGTTTAGTTGACAAAATTGGAGGTGCCCTAAAAATAGTAAATATAGGAAATTTTTTTTTTAAAGGCTTAAAAAAAAGAAAGGATCAGAAAAAAATCAGTATAAATAGAAAAACTGCCATAGGAAATGCTGAAATTCTGATAACATTCACAAGAAAAATATGTTGATCAGTAGACTAAATTTCCTTGGGACCTTTCAACAAATCAAACATTTCTTAAGATGACTGAGGCAGGAGGGTGTAAAGAGAGTGGTGAGAGGGTATACCCACCTAAAGTCAATTGAAGCACATTTCACTTTCTGGCCAAGCAATAAACAAATAAATACATACCATCAAAGGAGAAGAAAGCAAAATAAACAAAGGATCCCTACATTCTAAAATTGCAATTTCTTTTTTTTTTTTTTGAGACAGAGTCTCACTTTGTTGCCCTCAGTAGAGTGCCATAGTGTCACAGCTCACAAAAACCTCAAACTCTTGAGCTTAAGATTACCATTTCTGTCAAACTGCTTGTATATACACATATATACTGGTGAATCCGCGAGATAACACTAAAGTAGGAAAGACATACATGTAATTCAAGAACATAAGATTTTGTACAGGTGAATTGTTTTTAATGTTGTACACAGATATATATTTTTCTTCAGATAAAATTTTAAAAACAGGAATTCTGGGAAGATGACCGAGTGGTAGCAACCCTCAGCAGAGGCTCCTGAGCAGAGGAAGAAAAACTGGATGGAATCGGACTTTATGAAGCCAAAGATGGGGAGCTGAGCCAAGAAAGAAGTTCAGCAAGTTGTAACTCCAAGGAAGAGCATGCAAGAAAAGAAATTACAGGTACAAAGCCTATCAACTAGAGGATGGGACACCCCTTCCCCAAGCAGGAGTCCTGCTACAGGCTATCTGCGAATAAGCAGGGAACAAAAGATCTCTCATTTTACCTTGCTGGAGAGAGCTGCTAAACTCCAGGTCTCTTTCTCCAGGGAGGTCCCACTTATGAACCTAGACACCACCCGGTCAGGCATAAAATTAAACAGGTATTCCCCTCCCCCCACGTCCAAACTCCCAGTCCACCCTTTCCACCTTGCATAGCAGTCTGAAGTTCTGCCCCCCCGCAGAGCATTGAGTGGTCTTGTCCTGAGAGATCTGGGCGTAGTGTGGAAGGCCAACAATCAGAACGGAATCTGTGACTAATGAGGAAGAAAGAGGGTGTAGGAAGAAAGGGAAACTAGGTGGGAGGACTATGCCAAGACAGTGGTACTGTTGACCCCCGGTTCGGGCTGTGTCTGGAGGGACGGGGTGCAGAACCCCCCCGGCTCTGACTGTACCCACAGCAGGAGAGTGGTTGCCCTGTGTGGACTGAGTTTGGCAGACAGCATTGGTCCACAGCCCCTGCTGGGCCTGCAAGCAGAGGCTTGATAGGCGTGGACTGAGACCTGAGAGCAAGGGCATGATCCCCTGATTCCAACAGAACCCTTGAGCAGTGGCTTACTGGGTGTGAACCAACACCTGAGGGCTAGGGCGTGGTCCACTGCCTCCAGCAGGTCTGGTGAGCAGAGGCTTACCAGGCAGTGGACTGAGACTGGCAGGTGGGGGCATGGTACCCTGACTCCAACTGGTAGGGCAAAAAGAGGCTAGCTGTGTGTGGACTAAGACTGGAGGGCAGACCCAGTGCCCTGACTCCACCAGAGCCTGCGAACAGAGGCTTGCCAGGCAGTGGACTGAGACTGGCAGGCAGAGGCATGGTTCCCTGACTCCAACTGGTCTTGTAAGCAGAGGCTAGCTGTGTGTGGACTGAGACTGGTGGGCGGGGGCATTGCCCCTGGCCCCAGCTGAGCCTGTGAGCAGAGAAGCAGACAACAGTGTGGACTGAGTCTGGTGGGTGGGAGTGTGGATCCCTGTCTCCAACTGTGCTGTTGGAGACCCTTGAATCCCTCTCTGTTGGGCAGGTTTTGCACAGCCTGAGACAATTTGGTTGGAACCCGTGTCTGGGGCTGTCCACTCAGGGACATTCTGAAGTTGATCTTCAAAGTTCTGTAGTGGAAAAGAACTGAAGGGTGGGGACTAGGTGCCATAGCTATTTATTAGCTCTTCACAGTCGAGATTTAAATCTAATACTGTGGTTTCTTAGCATAGGGTAGAGGATGGCTGATATCAAAACAGAGCTTGCTTGTGCTATCTTACCAAGTAGGTCCTCAGAGTCTCTAGCCAAATATCTTAAAGGGGCCTTTGTAAGGTTGTAGGAGATAAGCCACAATTACAAAGCCTAGAGCTTCGGTAAGGGGCTATCTCTACTACCTGGGAACCCCAATTCAATCTCACCCTACCAGTTCTAATAACCAAACAGTGGAAAATAAACATGGTGTGGACCCAACAGAAGAACTCTGGCAACATGAATAACCAGAGTAGATCAACTCCCCTAAGAAATGACAAAGGAGATACAACTGAAGATGCCATGCATAGACAGATGGCAGCAATGTCAGAAATTGAATTCAGAATACGGATTGCAAATAAGATAAATAGAATGGAAGAAAAGATAGAAATTGAATTCCAAAGAGTAGTTCTAAAGTTGTCTCAAGAAATTAATAAATTCAAAGCCTAAGTCACCAAAGATATGGACACAATGAGAAAAGAGATAGCAGAGTTCAAGGAAATGAAGAAGTTAGTTGAGGAGCTCCCAAATACAGTAGAATCCGTCAGTAATAGAGTTGACCAGGCAGAAGGAAGGATCTCTGAAACTGAAGACAAAGCTTTTGAACGTTCGCAAACACTCAAAGAGGTAGACAAAGGGAGAGCAAAAACTGATCATTCCCTAAGAGAGTTGTGGGATCACTCCAAAAGATCAAACATTCATCTTATAGGAATTCCTGAAGGAGAAGATGATGGTCCTAAAGGTACAGACACTTTACTCACAAGAGAGTTTGGAAGAGAATTTCCCAAACATTGCAAGAGATACAGAATTTCAGATAGCAGACAGTTTCAGAACCCCAGAAAGACTGAATCCAAATAAAGCATCTCCTAGACACATTGTGATTAACTTTGCCAAAGTTAAGATGAAGGAGAAAATTCTGCAAGCAGGCAGACGTAAGAAAAGCATCACCTACAAAGGGAGAAATACCAGAATGACTGCAAATCTCTCAGCTGAAACGTTTCAAGCCAGAAGAAGATGGTCATCAACCTTCAGTCTCCTAAAACAAAACAACTTCTAGCCCAGGATCCTCTAATAAACTAAACTGAATTTCATTTGTGATGGAGAAATCAAATACTTTAATGACATAGACATGTTGAAGAACTTTGCCATAACCAAACCAGCTCTCCAGGATATTCTCAGACCCATCCTCCACAATGACTAGCACAATGCTCTACCTCCAAAGTAAACTCATCCAGAAATTTTTGAACAAAACCCAACTTCCACAGTGGTGAAAGGATTAAAAATGTCCACTGGACATCCAAAAAACATGATGCCCAAAACACAACCAGGTTTATCAATTCTCTCAATTAATGTGAATGGTTTAAATTGTCCTCTAAAGAGGCACAGGCTGGCTGATTGGATACATAAACTCAGACCAGATATCTGCTGTATACAAGAATCTCACCTTATCTTAAAGGATAAAAATAGACTCAGAGTAAAGGGATGGACTTGTATATTACAGGCAAATGGAACCCAGAAAAAAGCAGGGATTGCATTTTAGTAGCAGATACAATTGGCTTTAAACCAAGAAAGATAAAGAAAGATAGAAAGGTCACTACATATTTGTCAAGGGAAACACCCAATATGAAGAGATTTCAATAATTAACATTTATGCACCCTACCAGAATGCTCCTCAATTCATAAAGCAGACTCTAATGGATATGAACAACTTGATATCTTCCTGCACTATAATAGTTGGAGATTTTAACACCCCTTTGACAGTTTTGGATAGATCCTCCAAGAAGAAACTAAACAAAGAAATATTAGGCTTAAAGCTGACCCTAGAACAAATGGACTTTACAGACCTCTACAGAACATTTCACCCTAATAAAACTGAATATACATTCTTCCCATCAGCCCATGGATCATCCTCCAAAATAGATCATATCTTAGCACACAAGTCTAACCTCAGCAAATTTAAAAGTATAGAAATTATTCCTTTTATCTTCTCAGACCACCATGAAATAAAAGCTGAACTTCACAGCAATGGGAATGTTCATACTCAAACAAAGTCATGGAAGCTAAATAATCTTAAGCTGAATGATAGCTGGGTCAAAGACGAGATTAAGAAGGAAATCACCAAATTTTTGGAACAAAATGATAATGAAGACACAAATTATCAAACTTGTGGGATATTGCAAAGACAGTCCTAAGAGGGAAATTTATAGCATTGGAAGCCTTCATCAAGAAAACAGAAAGAGAGGAAGCCAACACCTTAATGGATCATCTCAAGCAACTGAAATAGGAAGAACATTCCAACCCCAACCCAGAAGAAGAAAAGAAATAATCAAAATTAGGGCAGACTTAAATGAAACTGAAAACAAAAGAATCATTCAGAAGATTGATGAAACAAAAAGTTGGTTTTTGAAAAAATTAATGAAATTGATAAACTTTTGGCCAAAAGAAACCAGAAACAGAATTTCTAAGTAAAATCTCTAATACCGTCTATCAGAAATGATAAAGGAGAAATAACAACAGACACTTCAGAAATTTCAAAATATCCTCAATGATTACTACAAAAATCTCTATGCCCAGAAATATGAAAATCTGAAGGAAATGGGCTAATACCTGGAAGCATACCACCTTCCTAGACTCAACCAGAAAGAATTAGAAATCTTGAATAGACCTATATCAATCATTGAACTAGCAGCAACAATACAAAATCTCCCTAAAAAGTAAAGTCCAGGACTAGATGGCCTCACATCTGAATTCTATGAAACCTTTCAAGAGGAACTAGTACTATATTATACAACCTTTTCCAAAGCACAGAAAAAGAAGGAATACTTCCAAACACATTCTATGAAGCAAATATCACCCTGATACCCAAACCAGGAAAGGATCCACAAAGAAAGAAAATTATAGACCAATATCATTAATGAATATCAATGCAAAAATATTCAATAAGATCTTAGCAAACAGAAGTCAACAACACATCAAAAAAATTATACACCATGATCAAGTTGGTTTTATTCCAGGATTACAGGGTTGGTTCAACATACACAAGTCTATAAATATAATCCACCATATCATTAAAATAAAAAACAAAGACCATATGATTCTCTCAATTGATGCAGAAAAAGCCTTTGATAATAACCAACATCCTTTCATGGTCAGAATTCTTAAGAAAATAGGCATAGAAGGGACATTTCTTAAACTGATAGAGGCCATCTATAGCAAACCCACATCCAATATCATACTGAATGGTGTAAAATTGAAAACATTTCCACTCAGATCAGGAATGATACAGATGCCCACTGTCTCCACTGCTATTTAAAATAGTAATGGAAGTCTTAGCCATCACGATCAGGCAAGAGAAGGCAATCAAGGGTATCCAAATAGGTCAGAGGAGATCAAACTCTCACTCTTCGCTGATGATATGATCCTATACCTGGAAAATCCCAGGGACTCAACTTCAAAACTCTTAGAAATGATCAAGGAATACAGCAGCATCTCAGATTACAAAATCAAGTTACTTACAAGTCAGTAGCTTTTATATACACCAACAATAGTCAAGCTGAAAAAACAATCAAGGACTCTATTCCTTTTACAATAGTGCCAAAGAAGATGAAATATTTGGGAATTTACCTAACAAAGTACATGAAAGATTTCTATAAAGAGAACTATGAAACTCCGAGAAAAGAAATAGCTGAAGATGGTAACAAATGGAAAAACATACCATGCTCATAGCTGAGAAGAATCAACATTGGTAAAATGTCCATAGTACCTAAAGTAATCTACAGATTTAATGCAATCCCTATTAAAGCACCATTGTCATACTTTAAAGAACTTGAAAAAATACTACTTCATTTTATATGGAATCAGAAAAAACCTTAAATAGCAAATACATTATTCAGAAATAAGAACAAATCAGGAGGTATCACATTACCAGACTTCAGGCTATACTATAAATGTATAGTGCTCAAAAGAGCATGATACTGGCACAAAAACAGAGAGGTAGATTTATGGAACAGAATAGAGAACCAAGAGATGTACCCCGCTACTTATTGTCATTTGATCTTTGACAAGCCTATCAAAAATATTCAGAGGGGGAAAGACTCCCTTTTTAACAAATGGTGCTGGGTGAACTGGCTGGCAACCTGTAAAAGACTGAAACTGGACCCCCACCTTTCACCATGAACAAAAATTGATTCTCACTGGATAAAAGATTTAAACTTAAGACATGAAACTATAAAAATACTAGAAGAGAGTGCAGGGAAAACACTTGAAGAAATTGGCCTGGGAGAATATTTTATGAGGAGGACCCCCCCCAGGCAATTGAAACAACACCAAAAATCCATTACTGGGATCTGAACAAACTAAAAAGCTTTTGCACAGCCAAGAGCACAGTAAGTAAAGCAAATAGACAACCTTCAGAATGGGAGAAGATTTTTGCAGGTTATGCCTCTGACAATGGTCTGATAACTAGAATCTACAGTGAACTCAAACTAATCAATAAGAAAAGAATAAATAACCCCATTTCTATGTGGGCAAGAGACATGAACAGAAAATTCTCTGATAAAGACAGGCACATGGCCTACAGACACATGAAAAAATGCTCATCATCCTTAATCATCAGAGAAATGCAAATCAAAAACACTTTGAGATATCATCTAACTCCAGTAAGATTAGCCCACATCACAAAATCCCCAAATTACAGATGTTGACGTGGATACAGAGAGAAGGGAACACTTCTACACTGCTGGTGGAAATGCAAGGTAATACAACTTTTTTGGAAAGAAGTTTGGAGAACACTCAAGGAACTAAAAGTAGACCTACCGTTTGATCCTGCAATTCCAGGATTGGTAAAAATAAGGTATATAAAATACTAGGTATTTAAAAAATAAGGTATATAAAAATACTAGGTATATAACCAGATGATCAAAAATTATTTTACAACAAAGACATTTGCACCAGAATGTTTATTGCAGCCCAATTCATAATAGCCAAGACATGGAAACCGCCCAAGCGCCCATCAACCCATGAATAGATTAACAAATTGTGGTATATGTACACCATGGAATACTATGCAGCCATAAAAAGGATGGAGAAGTCACATCTTTTATGTTTACCTGGATGGAGCTGGAACATATTCTTAGTAAAGTATCTCAACAATGGAAAAAAAAGTATCCTATGTACTCAATACTACTATAAAATCAATATATAACCACCTACATACTCATATGAATGGCAAAACATAACTATAGTCCAGAAAATAGAAGGGAAGAGGAGAGAGAGGGGGGATATGGGAGGAGGGAGGGTACTTGGGGGGACCTCACCTAATGTATATGATGCAATGGTACATTTCAAAACTATTAAGAAATGAGTATAATTGTGATGGATGTGTTACTTAGTTCAATGTAAGCATTTCACATTGTATATTGAAGTAGTACCCTGAACCCCATAAATGCATCAATGCACAAAGTCATGATTTAATAAAAAATAATTAAAAAATTTAAAAACAGTAAACATGTATAGAGAATGGAGAATGTATTTCAAATTTTTTATAGCTATCTTAGAAATGAACTTGTAAACATTATTTAATAGTTGGGGAATTTTAGAGAAAGAATAGTCACTGTTTTATTTATGTATTTTTAATTTTTATTTTTACTTATTTATTTATTTTTGAAACAGAATCTCACTATCACCCTGGGTAGAGTGCTATGGCTTCATTCTATCATACAGCAACCTCACTCTCTTGGGCTCAGGGATCCTCTTGCCTTAGCCTCTCTAGTAGCTAGGACTACAGGTGGCTGCCAGACACCTGACTAGCATTTTTTTTCTTTTTCTTTTTTTTTTTGAGACAGAGTGTCACTCTGTCACTTTTGGTAGAGTGCTATGGCATCAGAGCTCACAGTAACCTCAAACACTTGAGCTCAAGTGATTGTCCTGCTTCAGCCTCCCCAGTAGCTGGGACTACAGGCACCTAACACAATGCCCAATTTTTAGAGATAGGAGTCTCACTCTGGCTCAGGCTGGTCTCGAACTTGTGAGCTCAAGTGATACATGTACCTTTGCCTCCCTAACTGCTAGGATTATAGGCATGAGCCACTGAGCCCTGCCTCTGTGTGTGTGTGTATATATATTATTATTATTTTTTTTTTTTTTGAGACAAAGTCTCACTATGTTGCCCTCGGTACAGTGTCATTCTGTCACAGCTCACAGCAACCTCAACCTCTTGGACTTAAGTGATCTTCTTGCCTCAGTCTCCTAAGTAGCTGAGACTACAAGTACCTGCCCAATGTCCAATTTTTTTTGTTGTTGTTGCTGTTGTAGTTGTCATTGTTGTTTGGAGGCCCCAGGCTGGGTTTGAACCCACCAGCTCTGTTGTATGTGGCTTGTGCCTAGCCGCTGAGCTACAGGTGCCGAGTCAATTTTTTTTTTTTTTTTTGAGACAGAGTCTCACTTTGTTGTCCTTGGTACAGTGTTATGGCATCACAGCTCACAGCAAACTCAAACTCTTGGGCTCAAGCGATTCTCTTGCCTCAGTCTCCCAAGTAGCTGGGATGACAAGTATCTGCCACAACACCAGGCTATATATTTTTTTGGAGACAGAGTCTCAAGCTGTTGCTCTGGGTAGAGTGCTGTGGTATCACTGCTCACAGCAACCTCAAACTCTTGGGCTCAAGCAATTCTCTTGCCTCACACTCCCAAGTAGCTGAGATGACAGGTATCTGCCACAATGCCAGGTTATTTCGTTTTTTTTTTTTTTGAGACAGAGTCTCAAGCTGTTGCCCTGCGTAGAGTGCTGTAGTGTCACTGCTCACAGCAACCTCAAACTCTTGGGCTTAAGAGATCCTTTTGCCTCAGCCTTCCAAGTACCCTGTTTTCCCGAAAATAAGACAGTGTCTTATTTTAAGGTGTGCTCCCAAAGATGCGCTAGGTCTTATTTTCAGGGAACGTCTTATCTTTCCTGTAAGTAGGTCTTATTTTTGGAGGATGTCTTATTTTCGAGGAAACAGGGTAGCTGGGACTACAGGCACCCGCTATAACGCCTGGCTATTTTTTTGGTTAAGTTGTCATTGTTGTTTGGCGGGCCCAGGTTGGATTTGAACCCGCCAGCTCTGGTGTATGTGGCTGGCACCTTAGCCACTTGAGCTACAGGCGCCAAACCTAACGCCAGGCTAGTTTTTTGTTGCAGTTGTCATTGTTGTTGTAGCTGGCCCGAGCTGGGTTCAAACCCACCAGCCACATATATACATATATGTGGCTGGTGTCGTAACCACTGTGCTGCAGGTGCTGAGCCATGCCTGAGTATTTTTTAAATACCTAGGCTTTCCAGGAATTTTTTTGTAGACCAAAATATAATACAATAAACAATGTTAAAATTAGCTTTTGTATTTGAATTTTTTTTTTTTTTTTTTTGAGACTGAGTCTCTCACCTTGTTGCCCTCAGTAGAGTGTTGGGACATAATAGCTCACAGCAACCTCAAACTCTTGGGCTCATGTGATTCTCTTGTCTTAGCCTCCCAAGTAGCTGAGACTACAGACACCTGTTGCAATACCAGCTATTTTAGAGATGGGTGTCACTCTTGCTCAGGCTGGTCTCGAATCTGTGAGCTCAGGCGATCCACCAGCCTGGGCCTCCCAAAGTGCTATGATTACAGGCGTGAGCCACTGCACCCAGCTTATTAATGTTAATTTTTGGTCCTAAGAGACTTTATAGGTTTATGTGAAGTATCCTTTCAACAGCATAAATAATTGAGAGTTGCTATTTAAAACAATATCATAAAGTTATAGTTTCTTACGTGAGTGAACAAAGCTTCCCTCCTTAGCTCTTCAGAATTGTCAGTTGGAGTCCAAGCTTCAGCAAACTGCAGGAAATCCCATTTTTCTTTATCACCTTCCTCAGCCTGAATTTTTTCCTTCCTACCATTTAATGTGCTCCCTGTAACCTGAGCCTATAAGATGAAAAGCACATGAATTTTACAATAGTTTATCACAGCTGACATTCACTAAGTAGTAACTTGACTTTGCATTTAAATCACAAGGTATCCACAAAGAAAATTTCATTGTTCTTATATATCATGGGCTTTAGTATACGTGTCTTAGTCCATTTCCTATTGTTTACAACAGAATACCTAACTGTAATTTATAAAGAAAAATAATTTTACAGTTATAGAAACTGAGAAGTTAAGGTAACGGGGACTAATCTGCTGAGTGCCTTCTTGCTGGTGGGGACTCTAAGCAGTCTGTAGGTGATGGAGGGCATCACATGGTGAGGCAGCTGAGTATGCTAGCTCAGATCTCTTCTTTTTTTTTTTTTTGAGGCAGAGTCTCACTCAATTACTCTGGGGTTGAGTGCTCATAGCTCACGGCAACCTCAAACTTTTGGGCTCAAATGATTCTCTTGCCTCAGCCTCCCAAGTAGGTGGGTGCTTAACACTTAAGCAATCCACCTGCTTCAGCCTCCCAGAGTGCTAGGATTACAGGCAGAGCCACTGCACCTGCCCTCTTCTTCTTCTTCTTATACAGCCCTCAGTCCCACTTGCATGAGAACCTATTAATCCATTAATCCACACATGGATTTAATCCATTCATGAAGGCAGAGTCCGTATGACCCAATCACCACTTAGAGACCCACCTCTCAAAACTGCCACAATTGGTGATTAAGTTTTAACTTGAGTTTCAGAGGGGAAAAATAATTTCAATTATAGAAATAATTATTCAAAATTACAACCAAATTACCAACTCAATGATTCCTATGCTTAATGAAAAACAAGTCGAACTAGAGATAGTATACTATTTGCTTTTCTCATAAAAACGTGTATTTAGTATTTATATGGCTTGAAATGTAACCTACAAATGATTGACAATTTTGAATATGTATACTCAGTACTTAACAAACCATTGCAACTGAATGAATGTTTGTGTCCTCCCAAATTTCATAAAGTTTAAAACCTAACTCCCAGTGTGATGGTGTTAGGGGGTGGGGCCTTTGGGAGGTGATTAGATCATGATAGTAGACCTCTCGTAAATGGGATTAGTGTCTTTATAAAAAGGACTCCCAAAAGCTCTCTACCTCTCTTTCTACCGTATGAGGATACAACAAATGGTCAGCAGTCAACAACCCAGAAAAAGGGCCCTCGTCAGAACTCAACTGGGCTGGCACCCTAATTTTGAACTTCTACCCTACAGAAGTGTGAGAAATATGGCTCTGAGCCTGCATCACAGTGGTTAGGGCCCTGGCCACATGCAGTGAGCCTGGTGGGTTAGAACCTAGCCCAGGCCAGCTAAACAACAATGACAATGACAACTGCAACAAAAAAAATAGCCGGGTAGGGCGGCGCCTGTGGCTTAAGGAGTAGGGTGCCGGGTGTGGCAGGGTCATGCCTGGCCCCGGCCAAAAATTGCAAAAAAAAAATAGCTGGGCATTGTAGGGGCGCCTGTAGTCCCAGCTACTTGTGAGGCTGAGGCAAAAGAATTGCCTAAGCCCAAGAGCTGGGGGTTGCTGTGAGCTGTGACACTATAGCACTCTACTGAGGGCAATAAAGTGAGACTCTGTCTCTAAAAAAAAAGAAAGAAAGAAAAGGTCTCTGATGGAAATGAGAAACATGGTATTGGAATCCAGAAGAAAGGCCATCCTTGTTATAAAATAGCAAAGAATTTGCCCAATTGTGTTTATGTTCTAGTGTTTTGTGGAAGATAACACTTGTGAACAATAAAATTGGATATTTAGCTGAGAGTTTTCTAAGAAAATTGTTGAAGGAACAGCTTGGTTCCTCCTGACTACTTATAGCAAAGTAAAAGAGAGACATGAAAGCACAATTATCAAGCAAAAGGGAACAAGATCTCAAAGTTTTGGAAAACTCTGAGCCTGTTTATTGCGAAAAATAAGAGTGATTGTCAGAGAACACTAAGGGTGTGCTAAGTGATTGTCAGGATGTGATCTGCAGACTTAATCAGCCATGTCAACAAAAGCCGGGAATAGAGATGGACTAAGCTCTGCTGTAGGTCCAGATTACACAGGCCTGGGGGTAGGAGGAAGGTCTGCTTCCACCTCAATTTCAAAGAATATGCTGAATGCCCAGTGGAGCTCTAGGTGTGGGGCTGCCCAGGGGAGCCTTGGATTGTGATCCCCACTCCCACAGGAAGCCACACCATGGGTGGAGCCATCAAAGAGAGCCAGTCCAGGCAGTACCCCGTCAAGCTATGGGGGTGATACTGCAGCCTAAACTAAGACAGAAATCTTCTAATCCATAGTCAAGTTCTTTCTATAAATCTCTCTCAAGGTTGAGAAGAGACAGTAGAGAGGACACAAGAAACTACATTATTCCTACATTTTCTAGAGTCTGGGTATAGGCTGTCTTTTGGTCTACATTACTTGGGAACACAAGAATCCTTCTGGAAAGGGTTTGTTCTTAGGTTACAAAAATGATTTGGGGCTTGAAACAAGAAACATATTTCTTTGCTATCTGACCCAATCCTTCTATCCTCTGAAGTAGTAGAAGGGCTGAGAAGATAACAGGAATGCATGGAAATTCATGCCTCTCTTTATTATAGAGGACAGTAGGTAGGGTACTATTAATTGAAGACTTTTCTGAATTTTGTCTCTATTATCATCATTATCTTGGTGTACTTATGTTTGCTTTGAAAACACTAAAAGTCAGCCTCTTAACTCATATAGGTTTAGTATCATAACAAGTAAGTTGCTAACTTAGTTTAAACTCAAGCTTTACCTTGCGATTCAACATTCCCCACATTAGGGTGTCTAGAGTCCCATTTGCAATGAGGTAGTGAATATTCACAGAACTGCACTGTCCAATTCGGTGGGCACGATCCTCTGCCTGCTTTATATGTCCAGGGTCCCAGTACAACTCAGCAAATACAACATGACTTGCGGCAGTAAATGTTAATCCCTAAGTAAAATAAAGCAAAGAAACTAAGATGCAAATAAATTGAGAATATATCATAGACCCATATATATGTTAAATAGTAAAGAGAACACTGAAGGGCTTAAAAACAAATTAGTCATTCATTTTAGGCAAAATTAAGAAGATTTAATTCATGAAAGGCAAATGAAGACTGCTTAATGCAAGACAGCTGGATGAACTACAAAAAATACATATAAAAGGTATTTTAGTATTTCAAAAGTCAGCTTGATACATATATATAAACTAAATCATTTTTTCCCTCTGATGAAGACTGAATTCACATTACCAATGAAAAATCTAATAAAATAGATTATAAATGAGAATATAATGTCTAACATATGGTATCCATAGCAACTGGACAGAGAACATTGACATCCTCTTCATATAATTCATTTGCCATGCTATACAACAAGAAAATCATGTCTCTGGTTATATTCATTTTTTCCTGTAAAATTTCTCCTATTGTATCACAAAGACCCTGAAGTTTACTGCCTTATGTTTCAATATATTTATATAATGCAAATGCATTTTTTTGTTCAATTGCATTTTTATGAGTTTGAATTAGTGACATAAAAATATTAACTGTCTTATTTTGTAATCAATATATGAAATAATATAAATATCCTCAGATGAAAAATGGGTCAAAAAATCCATGACTTTAAAGTTGGTAAGCTGAATGAAATGTGAACGTTCTTATATTATTGCCATAGAGGAGTAAATGATGTTAGGTAACAACAGAACTGTCTATCATCTTTTGGGAACATCTTCTAATTCATACTGTTTGCATGCAGTGGAATTTCCATTAGTGAGTAACTTTTATGATTGCTATGCTATTATTTCATTTTCTGTTTTTTTTTAATTAATTATTTTTTATTAAATCATAATTTTGTACATTGATGCATTTATGGGATATGCTATTATTTTGATAGGCCATTTTAACATAATCTATTTACATAATCGTAACAAAGTCATATTAGCAATAATACAATGGTGACACTAATTTTCAAGTGGAAAAATTCACTGAAATTCAGTCACTTTGGAAAAAAGTTAGAAGTAATAAAAACATGGACAGAGCCAACAACCATGATGCTAAACCATGCACTTACTAAGGACTGAAATGTCATAAATTGTTAGAGATAATGCTAAGGGCCGCACCCATAGCTCAGTGAGTAGGGTGCCAGCGCCTTATATAGAGGGTGGTGGGTTCAAGGCTGGCCCCAGCCAAACTGCAACAAAGAGAAGGCTGGGCAATGTGGCAGGTGCCTATGGTCCTGGCTGCTTGGGAGGCTGAGGCAAGAGAATTGCCTGGGCCCAGGAGCTCGAGGTTGCTGTGAGCTGTGACGCCACAGCACTCTACCAAGGGCAACAAAGTGAGACTCTGTCTCTAAAAAAAAAAAAAAAAAAAATGGAGAATATGCTGAAAAAATAAACAGTATTTAAGAAGGGACATCCTTAAGCTTATAAAAAGTATCATATGACTACACAAACATAAAGGTAAAATATGCTGCAAGTCAACATTACCCTAAGAAATTGCCAAGCCATTAAATATAGGAGTCACAGCACAAAGAACAAAGACCTTTCTATTTTCCATTATTCCTATGAAGTTATTACTACTCCAATACCTTTATATGAGTCTTGGATTATATAAGGTCTATTTATTTTTTTCTTTTTAGAGACAGAGTCTCATTTTGCCACCCTCGGTAGAGTACTGTGGCATCACAGCTCACAGCAATCTCCAGCTCTTGGGCTTAGGCAATTCTCTTGCCTCAGCCTCCTGAGTAGCTGGGACTACAGGCGCCGGCTAACAATGCCAGGCTATTTTTTGTTGCAGTTTGAACCCGCCATGCTCAGTATATGGGGCTGGCACCCTACCCACTAAGCCACAGGCGCTGCCCAAGGATTATATAAGGTCTTTAGTGATAAAATGTGAGTACCTTGTACATTTATTTGAAAAAGTCTTTTATTTTTTGTTTTGGTTTTCTTGAGACAGAGACTCAAGCTGTCTCCCTGGGTAGAGTGCCATGGTATTACAGCTCACAGAAACCTCCAACTCCTGGGCTCAAGTGATTCTCCTGCCTCCGCCTCCCAAGTAGCTGGGACTATAGGCGCCTGCCACATCGCCGGTCTAGTTTTTGGTTGCAGCCGTCATTGTTGTTTGGCAGGCCCAGGCTGGATTCGAACCAGCCAGCTCAGGTGTGTGTGGCTGGTGCCTTAGCTGCTTGAGCCAAGGCATCGAGCCAAAAAAGTTTTTTATTTTTTAATTACACTTTTTAGTATCAAAAGGTCCTAGACTCTCCGCTGTGTCTGGCTTTCTTCTACTTATCACCTCTTCCCTCTATGAGTATCCCATTACTAATTTTAAGCTCTTTTTGATGATATTCTCTATAGCTGGAATATCTTTTTTTTTTTTTTTTTTTGAGACAGAGCTCTCAAGCTGTTGCTCTGGATAGAGTGCTGTGGCATCACAGCTCACAGCAACCTCCAACTCCTGGGCTCAAGCGATTCCCCTGTCTCCGCCTCCCAAGTAGCTGGTACTACAGGTGCTCACCACAACACCCTGCTATTTTTTTGGTTGCAGCTGTCATTGTTGTTTGGCGGGCCCAGGCTGGATTTGAACCTGCCAGCTCAGGTGTATGTGGCTGGCGCCTTAGCTGCTTGAGCCACAGGCACCGATATAGCTGGAATATCTTAACATACAAAACTCAGATTATAGGAGCTAGATCCAACATGAGGGGAAGTGTGGAGACAAACCTCTTTTTTGTTAGAACTCTTAGTGAGTTCTAGAACTACTTCATCCTTATGGAGTTTCTCTATATATACAATTATCTATATATGCGTATCAGTCAGTTGGATAAAAGCAAATCTTTGGCATATACCAGGTTGGTTTGTACAGCAATATGCACAATGAATTTTCCCTATGTTAAATATCCTGGCTTAGACATTTATATCATAATATTTTAGAAAGCAGAGAAAGTCCAGAATGATCTCTTCTTACATAGTGTGACAGAGACTGCCACTGCTTTCCTTAATATCTATTCACTTATTCCCTTTGTAATATAAAACCTGACTTAAGAGGGCTACCTGGAATAAGGGCTACTACTGGAATAAAGGTAGGTGTGGCCAATGGACTACTGCAGGCCAGTGACATGTAGTGTGCCTTTTTCCAGGCAGCTACCTAGTCTACAGGTATGACTAAGAAACTGTAACAGCCCTTTTAGATAAAAGATACTTGCAAGTAGGGCAGCGCCTGTGGCTCAAGGAGGAGCGCTGGCCCCATATACCAGAGGTGGTGGGTTCAAACCAGCCCTGGCCAAAATCTGCAAAAAAAAAAAAAAAAGATATTTGCAAGTAGTGATAAAGCAGAAAGCCAGGAGAGGATGAGTCCTAAGGATTTTATGGAACCATCATGCTAGGTTTGGACTATCCACATGAGAGAATGAAACTTTGTATATTCTTTGTCACTCTTAATCTGAGTTTTCTTTTTTTTTCTTTTTCTTTCTCTTTTTTTTTTGAGACAGAATCTCACTTTGTCATCCTTGGTAGAGTGCTATGACATCATAGCTCACAGCAACCTCAGACTCTTGGGCTCAAGTGATTCTTGTGCCTCAGCCTCACTAGTTGCTAGCACTATAGGCACCTGCTCCCCATTGCCAAGCTATTTTTAGAGATAGGGTCTCACTCTTGCTCAGGCTGGTTTCAAACTGGTGAGCTCAAGCAATTCACCTGCTGTGGCCCCCAGAATGCTAGGATTATAGGCCTCAGCCACCAATGGGCTTTAATCTGAGTTCTTTTTTTTTTTTTTGTAGAGACAGAGTCTCACTTCATCACCCTTGGTAGAGTGCTGTGGCGTCACACAGTTCACAGCAACCTCCAACTCCTGGGCTTAGGTGATTCTCTTGCCTCAGCCTCCTGAGTAGCCGGGACTACAGGCGCCCGCCACAACGCCCAGCTATTTTTTTGTTGCAGTTTGGCTGGGGTCAAGTTTGAACCCACCACCCTTGGTATATGGGGCTGGCACCCTATCCTTTATGTGAGTTCTTAATCTGAGTTTTTATTTACTTACAGCCAAAGTTAATCCTAAGAAACAAACCACCGGCACTCAAAGTCCTGAAACAGATGAGTTCTTTTCCCTTAGGCCACCTTGCCTCACAGATCCTGATGCAACACAACCAAGTAAGATAAGGACTATAAAAATGGCATTAGAAAAATCTATGCACATGTAAAGGAAGAAAAACAGGTCATGGAAAAAAGTATTACAATCAAATTAACTATACTCTTTTCAAAAATTCTTTCTCTAAAGATTTAGGAAGACTTGAATCAAAGATGTTGAGACTTCTTCCTATTATACTTTCTAGTACTTGCAGAAGTAGAATAAATATTTATCACACAAGACATCCACATATAACATTACAACTTTACAAACCAAAGTTATGGGTAATGGTCTTTTTATTATTTCAATGACATTACATTATCAAATTTAGACCTAAAATTTCTTACCTGGCCAGCAGCCTGAATGCTTAGGATAGCAACACGAGTATCAGGATCCTTTTGAAACTGATTAACCAGATGTATTCGCTCTGAAGATGGAACACTTCCATCTATCCTAATATAACGAGTCTAGTACCAACAAAGAAAATGGCAAAATTAGAACGAACCTCAATATACCCAGCTTTTTAATATATTTTATAGCTTATTTTTATAGTCACATAAAAAAATGAAAATTGGTTAAGATGACAGATTGGTAAATGTTATACAAGATTCTTAACCAAGTTTCTTAATAGCTTCTTATAACAATTTCTTATATTTTTAATCTTTTAAGCTACTTGAGGGTAGAGTCTGTCTAATTCATCTTTCTCCCATCAATGTGAAGGGCAATGCCTTGTATATTGCAAAAGCTTCACAAATCTTTTTGAATTAAGCTAATGTTGTTTTCAGTAAAATTCCATGTAAACTGATACTCATATTTGAAATACAGATCAGACTAAGTTTACAGTTACAGGATCACTAATTACAAAGGAAGAATGTACCAGATGTGGAGAAAGATGATTCTGCCTATATGTTAAGGATTCATGAAGAGAAGTGCATTTAATTTTGAAATATCCCAAATATTAACTGGAAAAACAGCACTTTTAATCTACCATTTGAGTTTTCTTCTTTCCCCATTATTTTAAGTATATGTTGTATCATGATCTCCAATGAGGTGAGGAACTGAGGCACTCACACACATCTTTAAAAAGTAGAGAAATAGTGGGTGTTAAATTGAACAATGTTGCCTTTAAGAATGATTCAAGAAAGGGGAGCAATCAGTATATGTCAGAATAGCTAACAGAACACATTATTCAGCTTCTAAAAACAATTGTAAGCCCTAAATTTCAAAGTCTTATTCATTCATGCATATATATATACATATATATATATATTTTTTTTTTAAGAGACATAGTCTCACTTTCTTGCCCTCGGTAGAGTGCTGCAGCGTCATAGTTCACAGCAACCTCAAACTCTTGAGCTCAAGAGATCCTCTTGCCTAAGCCTCCCAAGTAGCTGGGATACCAGGCACCCGCCACAACCTCGGGGTATTTTTTGAGATGGGGGGGTCTCACTCTTGCTCAGGCTGGTCTTGAACCTGTGAGCTCAGGCAATCCATCTGCCTTGGCCTCCCAGAGTGCTGGGATTACAGGCATGAGTCACCATGCTCGGCCCAAGAAGAAAGGCTGAAGGTATTTCTAAAGATAATACATCATTAAGGTAGGGAAAGTTTGGGAGAGATTCACTTCCAACTCCATAAATGCCGACATTTTTAACTCTTAGTAAAGTTAAATGGGACTTGAAACATATCAGTAAAGTGGATGTGGGAAGAAAACAGATTGCTATTCTTGGAATAGATTCTAGTAGTTTTAAGGTATAATAGAATCAGAATAAGAAATTGTTATGAATCTAATGTTGTTACTCAATCATTTAAAAGATATTTCTAAGGCTAATTCACTCTTTTTAGAGGGTGTTTTTCAGACACTACATGATAACCAATGAGAAAGCACCTTTTTTTTTTTTTTTAAAGAGAATAAACCATTTATTAAAACATTGTGAGATAAAATAAACCTTTTAATCCAAGCTACAGCGGTAAACATTTCCTCCTCACCAGCACATCTGAAGTATAGTTAATTTATATCATCTGACCACAACTAGAAAATAATTCTGTCTTTTACCACTCAATAATTGAATAGTGAGGTAACTGCGATAAAGGTTTTCTTGATGAGTCAATGATAAAGACTGATAACTTTTTAAAAGACAATCAACATTCCATATGCCCAAAAGTTTAATTTTATTTACCCTGTTCAGTGGCCCAAACTTAAAATTCTCATATTAAATAAAGCTTTCATCGATCACCCCCCTCTTCCTGCCAAAATAAGTTAGGAACAAATTAAGGATAAGAGTTGGGTTTTAAACTCACTTTATTTGCTACTATAACATGCTGTCCTTTTTTAGCTGATCAATAGGCATGCAAAAAGTTCTCCTCTGACAGGAATGGCTTCCACAACTAGTTTATCAATGAGAAAATTATAAAGGTCATTCAATTGGGGAGTTCTCTCCTTTTTTATAGCACTTCTAAGCAGTGTGCGTGACACACCACAGAGGTAGGAAAGACCATCTTTTATAAATTATCTTCTTAATTGTGGAGAATTTCTGAAAATAAAACCGACAAAATGCTAAACCATGCCTTTAACGAGTCTCAAAACACCACAGATCCATTGGCTCCTTATTTGAAGAATGAATCCCCTGGAGTGTTCTAGCTTTTGTAGGGCACTTGATAACAAGATCCACCAGGGCTTTGAACGCCTGCACTAAGAAAGCCTTCTGCCATTCTCATTTGCCGATTCTTTGGACTACCCAGTCCTGCTGGCAGAGAGGGCAGCGATTGTTCTGTTTCACCCACAGGGACATGCAGCAGTTGTGGAAGGAATGATTACATTCTCCCCAGACCACAACACAATCCTCTTGTTTGTTTTCAGCTTGACATCTAAGACAGGCATCCATCACCTGGACCCTGCAGATGGCGCACGTATCGCACTCCACGTCCCAGCTCCACATGGCCACCGCGTTCCACTTCTTGAGAGAGAACATTTTGTAGCCCCCCGACTTGGAGGCTGCGCCCCCGGAGTGAGAGGCCAAGGCACAGGGTTCTTCGCCGTCTTCTACGTCTGCCAGGGCGGCGGCGCGAAGCCGGCGGGTTAGACGTTGGGTCGGGGGAGGCGGGTGGCTATGGCGGCTCTGAGAAAGCACCTTTTAACATATAGCACTTTATTATGTTATCATAAATCTGTCTACAAGGAAATTCTAGAATTATTTCTTTGGAAATATTAATAAGCATTTTAGCTAATGCCTAAACAATGTATAGTAAGTTTTTTGTAATTTTCAGAAGTTTTTTTTGAAATTTTAATGAATTCTTCATGTATAATAAGTTTTTAAGTTTCATGTATATTAAGTTTTTAAGTTTGACAGAAAAAAGGGAAGATGCTGTCACTGATAGGACTATGGAAACCCAGGTGGACCTAAGAAAATGAGACAAGGACAGATGGTTGGTGGAGCTAACATGATAAATTAGCTGGATCACATGTTTTAAATTCATTTATACTAAATTTTAATAATCATTTTCTATAGACTCTATTACCTATAAGTTTCAAAGATACAACTGCAATTGGACACTAATATTGGCTATGATCATTCCTTGTTTCAATATGTCACCCACATTCAAAGGCTGCTATGCAGATAAATATAAATATAAATTTTAACTTAACACCTTACGACATTCTCATCAGTATATCCAGGAATAAAAAACAGAATTTACATTATTGCCTATCATAGCATCATATTTTTTAAAAATTAATTTATTTTATTTTTTATTTTTTGAGACAGAGTCTCACTCTATTGCCCTAGGTAGAGTGCTGTGGTGTTACAGCTCACAGCAACCTCAAACTCTTAAGCTCAAGTGATCCTCTTGCTTCTGCTTCCTAAGTAGCTGGGACAGACCTTGGCCACAATGCCCAGCTAGTTTTTCTAATTTTAGCAAAGAGAGAGTCTCAGTCTTGTTCAGGAGTCTCCAACTCCTGAGCTCAAGCAATTCACCTGCTTTGACCTCCCAGAGTGCTGGGTTTATAGTTATGAGGAACCTCGCGTGGCCCATAGCACCATTATCTATAGAAGAAAAAAATCCCTTCAATTATAAGACTACAATTGATGTTTAGTATAATAAATATCTGCATTTGAAAAAGTATTTTATAGAAAAATGATGACATACCTTATTTTCAATGACTGCTTCTGTGCAAGCTTGGAGCATGCTTAAATGGTGAGCAAACACCAGAAATTTAAGTGAATCATTCTGAAGCATCATCTTAATATAATCCTTTACAGCGCCTGCCTAAATATTAAAAGTTAAACCTTATTAATATTATAAAAATATTAAAAACATGCCACTTTTAATAAAGCAAGAAAAATAGCTCAAATATCAGTAAGTTTCTATGAATTTTTATCTGATTTGCTCTCTAGGGAGGCTGATGAAGTAGAGGCCCACATGTAACGAGAATATGAAAGAAGGGGGATTAGAGGGAGAAAAATCCTGAGAGGTAAAATGAGAAAAAGTCAAGAGTTAAGAGTAGGGGAAAAAATGATAAGAAAATTGTCTCAGTAGAAAGGAGGTGGTTAAGTTGGCTATGGCCAAGAAGAGATTGGGCGTTTTGTTTAGAGGTGATTTTCAAGAAAGTTTATTTAGAAGACTAAGTAGAATAGAGTTAAAGAGAAAATAGAAGGAAAAAGAAATCAGACGAACAGCATGTTTTTGAAGAGAAGGGAAGACGGAAAAAAAAAAACAACAACGTAATCTGGGACTGAAGTTTAAGATTTAAGAAAAGTTGACTTATTAATTTTATTTATTTATTTTTATTTTGTTTTATTTTTGAGACAGAGTCTTACTATGTCACCCTTGGTAGAGTACTGTGACATCACAGCTCATAGCAACCTCAAAATCTTGGGCTTAAGTGATTCTCTTACAGGCACCCACCACAACACCTGACTATTTTTTTGTTGCAGTTGTCGTTGTTTAGCAGGCCCGGGTTTGAACCCGCCACCCTCAGTGAATGTGGCCGGCGCTGTAACCACTGTGCTACAGGAGCCAAGCCAAGTTTATTAATTTTTTTTCCATAAGAAACAAAGATAGACTTACAAATAGGCAAAGAGGTAGACAGGTTCAGAGAAATGAAAAATTAAGGCATTTAGTTTGTCTCTGGGAAGAAGAAGTTTCCAGAAGAAGTTAGATGGGAAAATACAATAAAATGACTTGTGACAGGAAGAAAACATATCTATAGTATATGACTTTTCACTTGTAAATAATGTAAATATAGTTGTACTAACAAATACGGCAGATACTGATCAAGCTGAAATTATTATTAGTTGCTATATAATCAATAAAATCAAAACTACTATATATCATTTTGATGAAGGATGTGTGTGAGAGTCAGGCAAAGAGGGATAGAGCTAAAATTTTATCTTTGATATTGAGAAGACAATTGATAACAGCTAAAATCACAAAGCAAATAGTAATACATACTAAGCAATAAAAGCATGCTGGGCGCTGTGGCTCACACCTATAATCCTAGTACTCTGGGAGGCCAAGGAGGGTGGATCACCTGAGTGCAGGAGTTTGAGACCAGCCTGAGCAAGAGTGGGACCCCAACTCCACAAATAGCCATGCGTTGTGGCAGGTACCTGTAGTCTCATCTACTCAGGAAGCTGAGGCAAAAGGACTGCTTGAGCCCAGGAGTTTGAGATTGCTATGAACTATGATGCCATGGCATTCTACTGAAGGCAACAAAGTGAGACTCTGTCTCAAAAAACTCTCCAAACAAAAAACTATGGCACTATGTAGCTTTGGTAGTAATAAAAAAAAATTTTTAATGAGGGTATTTCAAAACAAAATAAAGCCTATTTGAAATTCATGAATATGACTGTAAAGTCATAAGATTGATTGTATAAATCACATTTTGCAATTCCAAATTTTCCAAACAACAGAAATTCTTCATACAATAAAACTGGAAGCTGTTAAGAACTTTAGCCTTGGATTTCAGTGTTTCAGAGTGTGGAAATGAAGCCCTCTCAAAACAAGGAGCTATAATTTCTGGATATGTTGTCATGGCAACTGAATCACTTTAATAAAGTGCATGTTTGCCTAAAGAGCTGTATTTACTGTGATAAGCCTTTCAAAATGTACATGTCAAGTTGAAGTATTTAAAGGTACATTCATTACTACCCAGTCCGTACTTACCAACTATACAACTGCTGTACCTCTAGTTTCAGATGCATTTCTTTTTCTCTTCCTAAGTGAGATATATCTGCCAGGATCCCCTCCATCCATATCACTTTGGCTGTCCTCATCATTTTGGCTGCTGATGCAAAAGTTCAAGACCCTCACCCTACTTCTCACTACTGCTTCAGAAAAGCTTATGGTTACTAATAATGATACAAAGTTCAATTACATAACTAGCCAAACAGGCTCTTAGGACTAATCTAGCAACTTAATCATCATTTGTAATGTTGCCTCTTGGGAGAAAATATGTTTAGAGTATCAAAACATCTATGTAACAAATGAACTTTTAGTATTCTCTTAGTTTCTTAAATTAGGGATTGTATAGGTTTGCATTTTAAAATGTACTACACATGTATTATAACTATCTTAATTTTATTCTAGTAAAAACTGTCACTGCACTGACAGATTTTAAGTGATCTGAACAGGAATTTGCTTCCAAATTATCTTAAGTGAATAGTATTGGGAATGGTGGGATCTAATATTATGTAATAATCAGCATCTTGATTATGCTTGCCCACATTTTGCAGAAGTTGCAGAAAATCCATTTGCTCAAAACTTTTTCTTACTTCACTGAAATTGGTCTGTGGCAATGTGTCTATTAGTTTAAGCAGGCATCCTCAAACTTTTTAAACAGGGGGCCAGTTCACTGTCCCTCAGACTGTTGGAGGGCCGGAGTACAGTTTAAAAAAAAAACCTATGAACAAATTCCTATGCACACTGCACATATCTTATTTTGAAGTAAAAAAATAAAATCGGAACAAATACAATCACGCTGCCTCATGTGGCCTGCGGGCCACAGTTTGAGGACCCCTGGAGGTCTAGTTTAAGCAATTAATGAAGATTTTCCACTATAATTATTTAAAGAAACACAGAGAATATGTTATATTCTTTTTTTAGTGAAGAGGTATACATCATACTTTTTGAAATAAAGCCAGTTAAAGAAAAATCTATACTACATTAAACAACTGATGAAAATTACTTAAATTGTCAGCTTATTTTTTTATTTTTATTTTTTTTGAGGCAGAGTCTTTGTTGCCCTGGATAGAGTGCTGTGGTATCCCAGCTCACAGCAACCTCAAACTCTTGGACTCAAGAGATTCTCTTGCCTCAGCCTCCTGAGTAGCTAGGACTACAGGTGCCCACCACAATTTAGAGACAGGGTCTCGTACTTGCTCAGGCTGGTCCTGAACCTGTGAGCTCAGAGAATCCATCCGCCTCGGCCTTTCAGAGTGCTAGGATTACAGGCATGAGCCACCATGCCTGGCCAAATTGTCAGATTTTAATCAAATAAGAGTGAAAAAAAGAAGAATGAAAAAACCCCAAACATTAAACCTATTCAGGGGCTGTGGGCTGTGGATCATGCCTGTAATCCTAGCTCTCTGGGAGGCAGAGGTAGAGGATCACTTAAGTTCAGGAGTTTGAGACCAGCTTGGGCAAGAGTAAGACGATCTCTACTAAAAATACAAAAATTAGCCAGGTGTTGTGATGAGTGCCTGAACCCAGGAGTTTGAGGTTGTTGTAAGCTGGGATGACACCACAGCACTCTAGCCTGGGCAACAGAGTGAGACTTTGTCTCAAAAAAAAAACAACACAACAAAAAGCAAAAAACAACACTCCCCCCACCCCCGCCAAACAAAAACCCCAAACCAAAACAAACAACCTATGCAGGACAGATTCTCCTTTGACCAAACATTAGTTAGGCTCCTTTGAGTCCTTTTCTCAGTAAGCCTTCACCTTGGCCTTCCATGTTTACCCTGTCCTTGCCAGGCCTGTAAGGCCCAGTTTGGGCAAGAATATAGCTAGGTCAGTTTTAATCTCTCACCCTTGATAAATGATCAAATTCCTCATCCATCAGCCTCCACAATCTACTCATTGGCTATAAATCCCCACTTGCCCTTGTTATATTTGGAATTGAGTCCAACTTTATTTGCAATAGAGTTGACCCTTAGCATTTCTATTTCCCCTGCAAGTGATACTGACTAATCAGATACCTGACAAGTCAGCTGAGGCTTCAAAAGATATTATCATTGACAAAAGAACTCTTAGGAACACTTTTCCTTGCTTTGGACATTAGGGACTGCGCTTGCTATGTGATACCTAGGAACTGCAGCTGTCATCTTGGGGCTATGAAGGGAGATATTGAGGGAAGTAGTGAACTATGACAGCCATAGCAGAAAAGAGACTCTTTCTTTTAAAAATAGCTTTACTGAGATACAATTCACATACAACATTCATTCTATTAATTCAGTGGCTTTTAGCATATTCACAGAGTTGTATATCAATCACAACAATCAATATTAGGACATTTTCATTACCCTAAAAAGAGCTCCTTCACCTCTCAGATTACCCTCAGGCCTTTCATCACCCCCAGCTCTAGGTAATTTACTTTCTATCCCTGGGGATTTGACTGTTTTGGACATTTCATATAAGCAGGATCATACTATATATGTTTTTTTGTGACTGGCTTCTTTAACTTAGCACAATGGTTTACAATCCACCAATACTTCATTTTTCTTGAATGCCAAATAACATTGCATTGTATGAATATGTACATTTTTAATACATTCATAATTTCATATCCTCTCTTGTTCTTTTATTCATTTACCTATCTTGCCTTATGCTGTTTTCTTATTAACTTACTTGTTTTGTGATGTTGATTTACCTTTTATTCTTTAAAATTATAGGTAAAAAAAGCAAAAGTACCAAAGTGAAGGAGAATATGCTTTGTTTACTTACCAGTCCCCATTCAGAGACCCTTTCCTAAACAACAGAGCTGGCAAAGGAAGATACTCTTCAGTCTCATAGGCCCTCTGCAGCAGGGAGTACTGCAGTGGCCTCATTATACCTCTCTGCATAATATAAATAGGATTCCACATGTGTTAAGCTACTGAGGCAATTAAAAAGGAAACAGGCTTTGTGCATAATGGAAACATGTTTAAAGTAATTTGCCTTTTGGAAAATTTTTAAGGCACTGAGGAATGCTGCCATCCCCAAAGTGACAGGAAATTTTAAATTATGGGTTGGTTTTAACCATTTTCATAAAAAAGTAACTGGCATTTCTCCTAAAATGTTTTTTTCTTAAATGAGACATTATTGCAATGTACCTTAAAATAATTGAGAATTGAACAAACTATATATACCATATTATCTGTTTTTTTTCTAAGAAGTATTAAGCTGATCCTAAATATGGAAAATCTATTCATTTCATCCACTGTATTCTCAATAAATCTTACAAAGCAATAAAAACAACATAGAAGAAGAAAAATAATTCTGATTATCTGAGATTCTTCATTAATTGACTTTTTACTAGTAACATTGATTATTTTATTTCCTTTTATTAAGAAATATCTGAAAAAGAGAGCTCAGTAATAATAATACTAAGGAGATAATAACAAATATACTTAAAACATGCTTACTTCTGTCCTCCTAAGAAGTACATGTAACTCAAATGTCAGACCAGCACAAATGTTTGTACAGCACATGGATGATATATGCCAATACCATAATTATATAGTATAGCACTGTATATTTTAAAATTCATATCGGTATGACCTAATTTGCTGACATGACCTAATTTGAAGCACTGGTACTGTCTTCCTGTCTGCCTAGAAGGCACCGTAGGTTATGGGGGGAAAAAGAGAAAAGATTATAGTAGAGAAAAAAACCTTTTATCCCTGCTATAAAATTAAGCAGACAGAAACTCATGAGCCTGGCAGGCTTCAGGTATATCCCTGCCTACAGCATAGGAAGAGGAAAGATGACCCACCCCTAGAGGGCCTTTCTAAGCCCAGCGCTCTCAAACTTAGCACAGTGAACAGTGTTAAAATAGTCATGTTAAGTACAGAGGAAGTATTCACTTCCCAAGATCTGACAAGAACAAGATTTTATACTTTAAACATTATTTTAACATATTTATTATGTAGTTATATCTTTTTTAAAATTAAATATACAAATAATGAAAAATTCATTTTACTATCAGCGATAATCACACAAATGCTTTTATTTGAAAATTCATTATTTAAATTTCTCCTTCTTACTCTTTTTTTCCTCCTCCTTGCTCTTATCAAGCTTTTCAAAATTTAGACAAAACATCATTAGATAATTTTAAATTATCTATAAATTCTGCAATAGAGTTGTGCAAATGCTTCAGTGAAAGGTATTTCTAAAATGACGCTGCAGAGTTAGAAAACTTCCATTATCTAACAGCTTGTGTCTTGTTGAATTTGGCAAAGATCAAACTTAATCAGGGTCTAAACACAAAATGTCTCTCCTATTTTTTTTACAGACTTGATGAACGCCACAAACATCAATCCAGTTGATATCAAACCAAAGCAGTATGGTTAGGATATGCTTTGTTTGGCCCTGCCAAGTCTCATGTTGAAATCTGATCTCTAATATTGAAGGTTGTGGCTGGAAGGAGGTATTTAGGTCTTGGGGACAGTGCCCTCATTAAGGGTTTGGTGCCGTTTTTATGATGAGTGAGTTCAAACTCTATTAGCTCAAGCTAGAACTAATTGTTAAACAGAGCCTGGCATCTCCCTCTCTTCTCTCTTTTGCTCCCTCTCTCACTATGTGATGCCTGCTCCCCTTTACTTTCCTCAATGAATGGAAGCTTTCTGAGGCTCTCACTAGAAGCAGATACTGGTGCCATGCTTCTTGTACAGCCTTTAGGACCATGAGCCAAATAAACCTTTTTTCTTTGTAAATTATCCCAGCCTCAGGTATTTCCTTATAGCTACACAAGTGGACTAAGACACCAAGCAAGAAGTTGAGAATCTAACCTTTCCCTCCCCTTCATACTCAGTCACCAATGTCTACTTGATTGTACTTTAAATTATGCCCTGGGTAGAGTGCCATGGTATTATCATAGCTCACAACAACCTTGACCTCCTGAGCTCAAGCTGTCTTCCTGTCTCAGTTTTTCTATTTTTAATAGAGATGGGGTCTCACCCTTGCTCAGGCTGATCTCGAACTCCTAAGCTCAATCAATACACCTGCCTCGGCCTCCCTGAGTGCTTGGATTTTAGGGGTGAGCTACGGTGCCCAGCCTGATTATATTTTCTTAATACACGTTATCTCTGGGATTATTCCTTTCTTTTTATTTAAGACGTAGTACAGCACTACCTTAGTTTAGATCACCAATACTGTTAATTTGGATTATCAGTGAGGCATCCCAATCTGCAAATTGGTTTGTTCCTTCCAATCCATTCTCCCATAGCTATAGTTATTCTTCTAAAGCACACATCTGGTCATTTTACTCCATTTCACTGTAGCTAACTGCTAAGAACCATTAGGATAAATGAAAAACTATGATCTATGAACTTTATGATGTAGTTACTATTCTCAATGATATCCTGCCTAGTCTCAGTCAGAATTCCTCCCTAACACTCTATGCTTCAGCTGTGTTGACCAACTTTTTGTTCCCTAAATATGCTTCTTCTGGTTAATCTGTATTAGTTTGTACAAACTGCTTCAACTCCACAAGCCCCATCTACTTCTTATTTCACTCCTTCCCTTTTTATCTGGCTAAATCTTACTTACTTGTTCATTTCTTGGGATATCTTTACTGTACCCTCAAGACTTGGCCAGATGTCTATTCCCATGTGCTTTCGCAGCATCATGTTTTTAAAACACATAATCTACTGTAGTTGAATATTTATTTCGTTGTCTTTCCAAACAGACTGCAAGTTCTTTGGGAGGTAGATACTTGTATATGGTTCACCATGCCTCTCTAGCACATTCCCACGTAAATAGACCCTCAACAAATATTTATTTACTCAATTAATCAGGAAAACATTAATCAAAGAAAGGAAGCTTCAACACTAACATACATACAATAGAATGACCAAATTATAATCTTTATATATTAAGTTCATTTATAAACTGGTAAGGGAAAACTCTGAAATACATTTTCTTATAGAAAACAATATTAAGTGTTGTTGATAACTAGCAACCTCCTATCAAGCTTATTTAAACTATAATGTAGGAAAACTGCATTATTCCTGATTACTATGGACTCTACTAATATCAGTAATATTTCTGGAGAAAATGTATTAAGAATTTCAATTTGGTAATGCCATGAACTAATTATTTCTGGCTACAGCCCAGGAATAGAAATTCACAGTTCCAATTTATGTAGGTAGTTCAGGATAGAGGTTTTAGCAGGGAGGAAATGAAAAATGACTAAAAACTCTAGGGAAGCGGTGTGACAGGAATTGGTCTTGTGTGGCCATTAATCTTTGGGAACATGACCCAATTTGAGGACAACTCACTTTTTCATCTCCTTTCTTTTCCTTCAAGGATCCTGGGAATTAAATGCAGGCTTCCTATTGATTATCAAAATTGACTTCCAACCAGGGTTTCTTAATACAGACAAGAAATGGTCTAAAAGGTTCTCATATATGTATTTTCCCTAAGCAAGCATTCTGTGTTCGGAATTAAGTATAAAAAAGCTATGTAACAAGACAAACAAAACAAATAAGATAGTTACTAACTCCAGGATAAACAATAGTTGTCAAAGAAAAGAAATGTAATTATAGCTCAATTTTGAAATGTTTAGGAGAGTCGTTACACTGTAAGTAATGAACACTGATCAAGCCAAACATTTTGATCAAATAAAAAATTATGACAGAAAATTGGAGCAAGAGGAATGTATTACAAATCCTTTTTTACAATCTATGTTTTGCATTTTTATCTTCCCTTAATAGTGATTTTTTATAACATTTTTTTATCACTATAAATTTTAAAGTTTTGAATCCATTTTTTCCCTTTGATGTCTGTGCTTTTTGTATTCTAGCTAAACATTGTCTCAACCAAAGGTTAGGAATTTTTTTTAATTAAATCATAGCTGTGTACATTAATGCAATCATGGGGTACAATGTGTTGGTGGGAATATTTTTTATATATTTGTGCTACTATGAGTTTTATAATTTTAACTTTTATAATTAATTCTATGATTCAAGTTAATTTTTTATGTATGGCATGAACTAATGGTCAAGATGCCTTTTTTTCCTCATGAATATCCAATTGTCCTAGTACCATTTGCAGAGCAAACTATCATTTCACCATTGAGTTCTCATCTCCTTTCTTAACATACCAACTGATAATCTATGTAAGGTTCTATTTCTGGATTCCTTTTTTTTTTGGATTAGTCTATACTTCTAGCTTTATGCTACTACTACAAAGTCCTGATTGCTATAACTTTATGGTAAGTATTTATAAAATGTAGTGTGAGTCTTCTAACTTCTTTTTTTCTGGTTCATTAATCTATATGTCTACCTTTATGCTACCACAAAGTCTTGATTACTGTAACTTTCTGGGAAGCATTTACATCATGTAGTGCGAGTCTTCTAATTTCATTCAAAATTGTTTTGGCTAAAGTAAGTCCTTTACATGGCCACATAAATGTTATGTTGTCTTGTCAATGTCTATAATAAATACTACAGGGATTTTGATAACCATTCCATTGAATGGAGAATTGGCATATTTATTATTATTATTATTATTATTTTGCAGTTTTTGGCCAGGGCTGGGTTTGAACCTGCCACCTCTGGCATATGGGGCCGGCGTCCCACCCCTTTGAGCCACAGGCACTGCCGAGAACTGGCATCTTAACAATATTGAATCTTCTGACTTACAAATATGTTCTACCTTGTTTAAATTTGCTTTAGTCACTCTAAACAATGTTTTGTAGTTTTCATTGCATGTATTTTGTTGACTTTATCTTAAATTATTATAGTTCATTTTTTTTATGCTATGATAAATTATATTTTTAAAATTTCAACTCCAGTTTTATATTGCTGATATACACAACTAGAAATGATTTTTGTGTATTAATGTGAATTCTGTGACCTTGGTAAATTCACTCATTAGTTCTAGTCGCTTGCAGTGTTTTTTAGTTTTCTGAATATACAATACCATAGTCTGTGAATATGGACAATTTCACTTATTGCTTTTTATCTGTATGTCTTTATTTCCTTATCTTATTGCTCAGCTAAGACTTCCAGAGTAATGTTGAACAGAAGTGAAGAGAACAGACTCTCTCGTTTTGTTCCTGAACTTAGGGAAACAGCATTCAGACTTTTAGCATTAAGTATGATGTTAGTTGTAAGTTTTCATCAATGTCTTTTATTGGGATGAAGAAGTTCCTTTCTTCTGTTTGCTGACAAATTTTATCATGAATTAGTTTTGAATTCTGTCACATGCTTCCATTGGGATAACCATATAGTTTTCCAATTTTATGTTGTGATTTATAGTGATTGATAAATCCAATGTTTAACCTTAGATTGCCAGTATAAATAATTCTTTGTGTACTAGTAGTTTCAACTTACCAATACTTTGTTAAAAATTTTCACCTTAGTGTGGCGCTGTGGCTCAGTGAGTAGAGCGCTGGCCCCATATACCAAAGGTGGTGGGTTCAACCTGGCCCCAGCCAAACTGCAACAAAAAATAGCCGGTGTTGTGACGGGCGCCTGTAGTTCCAGCTACTTGGGAGGCTGAGGCAAGAGAATCACCTAAGCCCAAGAGCTGGAGGTTGCTGAGAGCTATGACGTGATAGCACTCTACTGAGGGAGACAAAGTGAGACTCTGTCCCTAAAAAAAAAAAAAAAATTCACCTTAATGAAGGATATTGACCTATAGTCAATTTAGATACATACTTATGATACATCTGTCTGTTCTTGGTAGCAGAGTAATAGCGGCTTTATAAAATTAGTTGGAAGGTATTTCTTACTCTTCTGGTTTCTAAAAATGTTTTAGAATTGGTTTTACTTGTGTATTAAATGTTTGGTGGAATTTACCAGTAAAATCATTGAATCATGAAATTTTCAATAAAGGGTGGTTCTTTTTTTTTCTTGAAGGCTCACAGCAACCTCAAACTCTTGGACTCAAGTGATTTTCTTACCTCACCCCCCCCCCCCAAGTAGCTGGGACCACAGGCACCCACCACAACGCCCGGCTAGTTTTAGAGACGAGATCTCCCTCTGGCTCAGTTTGGTCTTGAACCTGTGAACTCAGGCAATCTACTGGCCTTGGCCTCCCAGGGTGCTAGGATTACAGGCGTTAGTCACCGTGCCTGGCCAAGGGTGATTCTTTTTTTTTTTTAATTTTATATTTTTTATTAAGTCTTTTGTACATAGATCATAAATACATTTATGCCCATTTCAGTGTGTTGGTTATTTGTACAGATTGGAGTGCTTACATCATACTAATCAGCATAGCTTTCATCTCATTTACCCATTTATAGCATTAGGACATTTGTGTTCTACACATGATAGAACCAACTTGTACTTGCAATGTGCTCCACAGTTGTGGTCCCCCTACTATCCCCTACTATCCCTCCTACGTCCTCCCTATCCCTCCCTTCCCTCCTTCATCATAGCCTAAAGTTGTGTTTCATTTTTGCAAGTGTGAGTTATTAAAAATTGGTTTCACAGTAGTGCTGAGTACATTGGATACTTTTTTTTCCATTCCTGAGATACTTTGCTAAGAATATTTTCCAGCTCCATCCATGTAAACATAAAGGAGGTAAAGTCTCCATTTCTTTTACTGCTGCATAATACATATACCACAATTTATTAATCCATTCATGGGTCAATGGGCACTTGGGCTTCTTCCATGACTTGGCAATTATGAATTGAGCTGCAATGAACAATCTGGTGCAAATATCTTTATTGCCAAATGATTTTTGGTCTTTTGGGTATACACCTAATAGAGGAATTGCAGGATCAAATGGCAGGTCTACATTTAGATCCCTGAGTGTTCTCCAAACTTCCTTCCAGAAGGAACGTACTAGCTTGCATTCCCACCAGCAGTGTAGAAGTGTTCCCTTTTCTCCACATCTACACCAACATCTGTTGTTTTGGGATTTTGTGATGTGGGCTACTCTTACTGGAGTTAGATGGTATCTCAGAGTAGTTTTGCTTTACATTTCTGATGATTAAAGATGATGAGCATTTTTTCATGTGTCTTGTAGGCCATACACCTGTTTTCTTCAGAGAAGCTTCTGTTCATGTCTCTTGCCCACAATGAAATGGGATCACTTGTTTTTTGCTTAGTAATAAGTTTGAGTTCTTTGTGGATTCTGGTTATTAGACCTTTGTCGGTAGCATAACTTACAAAAATCCTCTCCCATTCTGAGGGCTGTCTATTTGCTTTACTGAGTGTGTTCTTGGCAGTGCAGAAGCTTTTTAATTTGATCAGATACCAGTAATGTATTTTTGATGTTGCTTCAATTGCCCGGGGTGTCTTCCTCATGAAGTATTCTCCCAGGCCAATTTTCTCAAGTGTTTCCCCTGCACTCTCTCTAAGAATATTTATAGGTTCATTTCTTAAGTTTAAGTTCTTTAACTAGTGAGAGTCAATTTTTGTTAGAGGGGAAAGGTGTGGGTCCAGTTTCAGTCTTCTACAAGTTGTCAGCCAGTTCATCCAGCACCATTTATTGAATAGGAAATCTTTCTCCCAATTTATATTTTTAATAGGCTTATCAAAAATCAAATGACAGTAAGTGTCTGGGCTCATCTCTTGGTCTTCAATTCTGTTCCATACATCTACCTCTCTGTTTTTGTGCCAGTACCATGCTGTTTTGATGACTATTGATTTATAATAAAGTCTGAAGTCTGGAAGTGTGATTCCTCCTAATTTGTTTTTATTTCTGAGTAATGTCTTGGCTATTCAAGGTTTTTTCTGTTTCCATATAAAATGAAGTACTATTTTTTCCAGGTCTTTAAAATATGAGAGAGGTGCTTTAATAGGGATCACGTTAAATCTGTAAATTGCTTTAGGTAGTATAGACATTTTAACAATGTTGATTCTTCCCAGCCATGAGCATAGTATATTTTTCCATTTGTTAACATCTTCAGCTATTTCTTTTCTCAGACTTTCATAGTTCTCTTTATAGAGATCTTTCATGTCCTTAGTTAGATACACTCCCAGATATTTCATCTTCTTTGGCACTATTGTAAAGTGAATAGAATCTTTGATTATTTTTTCCCCTTGACTATTGTTGGTGTATATAAAGTCTACAGATTTATGAGTGTTAATTTTGTATCCTGAGACATTACTATATTCCTTGATCACTTCTAGGAGTTTTGTAGTTGATCCCCTGGGGTTTTCCAGATATATAATCATATCGTCTGCGAAAAGTGACAATTTGCTCTCCTCTGGTTCTATTTGGATCCCCTTGATTGCCTTTTCTTGCCTGATTGCGGTGGCTAAGACTTCCATTACAATGTTAAAAAGCAGTGGAGACAGTGGGCATCCTTGCCTGGTTCCTGATCTTAGTGGAAATGTTTTCAATTTTACTCCTTTCACTATGATATTGACTGTGGGTTTGCTATAGATGGCCTCTATCAGTTTAAGAAATGTTCCTTCTATACCTATTTTCTTAAGTGTTCTGATCAAGAAAGGATGCTGGATATTGTCAAAAGCTTTTTCTGCATCAATTGAGAGAATCATATGGTCTTTGTTTTTTAATCTGTTTATGTGATGTATTATATTTATGGATTTACGTATATTGAACCATCCTTGGGACCCTGGGATGAAACCCAGTTGGTCATGGTGTAAAATTTGTTTGATGTGTTGTTGGATTCTGTTTGCTAGGATCTTATTTAATATTTTTTCATCAATATTCATTAGAGATATTGGTCTATAATTTTCTTTTCTTGTTGGGTCTTTTCCTGCTTTGGGTATCAGGGTGATAGTTGCTTCATAGAATGAGTTGGGAAGTATTCCCTCTTTTTTCTATGTTTTGGAAAAGATTAAGTAATGTAGGTACTAGTTCCTCTTTAAAGGTTTGGTAGAATTCTGATGTGAAGAGATCTGGTCCCGGGCTTTTCTTTTTGGGGAGATTTTTTTTATAGTTGATGCTATTTCAGAGCTTGTTACAGGCTTGTTCAACATTTCCACTTCTTTCTGGCTAAGTCTGGGAGGGTGACATGTTTCCAAGTATTGATCTATTTCCTTCAGATTTTCATACTTCTGAGAGTAGAGTTTTATGTAGTATTCATTAAGGATTTGCTGAATTTCTGAGGAGTCCATTGTTATTTGGCCTTTATCATTTCTGATTGATGAAATTAGGAATTTTACTCTTTTACTTCTGGTTAGGTTAGCTAATGGTTTATCTATTTTATTGACCTTTTCAAAAAACCAACTCTTTGATTGGTTGATCTGTTGTATGATTCTTTTGTTTTCAATTTCATTAAGTTCTGCTCTAATTTTAGTTATTTCTTTTCTTCTGCTGGGTTTAGGGTTGGAAAGTTCTTCCTTTTCCAGTTGCTTGAGATGACTCATTAAGTTATTGACTTCCTCTCTTTCTGTTCTCTTGAGGAAGGTTTATAACACTATAAATTTTCCTCTTAGGGATGCCTTTGTTGTATCCCAGAGGTTCTGATAGTTTGTTTCTTCATTATTGTTTTGTTCTAAAAATTTGGCAATTTCCTTCTTAATCTCGCCTATGACCCAGCTATCATTTAGTATGAAGTTATTTAGTTTCCATGTTTTTGTATGTGTGTGGAGATTCCTGTTGTTACTGAGTTCAACTTTTATTCCGTGGTGGTCTGAGAAAATACAAGGAATGATTTCTATTCTTTTAAATTTGCTGAAGTTAGACCTGTGACCTAATATGTGATCAATTTTGGAGGATGATCCATGGGCTGATGAGAAGAATGTGTATTCGGTTTTGATGAAATGTTCTATAGATGTCTATTAGATGCAAATGTTGAATGGTTAAGTTTAATTCAAAAATTTCTTTGCTGAGCTTCCTTTTGGAGGATCTATCCAACGCTGCCAGAGAAGTGTTAAAGTCTCCAATAATTATGGTGCTGGGGGAAATCAAATTACTCATGTCAGTTAGAGTTTCTCTTATAAATTGAGGCACATTCTGGTTGGGTGCATAGATTTTGATAATTGAAATCTCATCATGTTGAGGGTTGCCCTCAACAAATAAGAAGTGACCATCATTGTCTTTTCTTACTTTGATTGGTTTAAAGCCTATTGTATCTGCAAATAAAATTGCAAGACCTGCTTTTTTCTGATTTCCATTTGCCTCAATTATAGATGACCATCCCTTTACCCTGAGTCTATATTTATCTTTTAATGTAAGGTGCAATTCTTGAATGCAACAGATGTCTGGCCTGAGTTTTTGTATCCAGTCAGCCATCCTGTGTCTCTTTAGAGGGCAATTTAAACCATTCACATTAATTGAGAGTAATGATAAACCTGACAGAGTTTTGGGTATCGAGTTTTTTCAAAGTCCAGTGGACATTTTTAATCCTTTTGCCACTATGGAAATTAGAGTTTGATCAAAAGTTTCTGAGTGATTTTACTTTGGTGGTGGAGGATTGTGTTGTTCATTATGGAGGATAGGTCTGAGAATTTTCTGAAGAGCTGGTTTAGTTATGGCAAATTTCTTCAACATGTGAATGTCATTAAAGTATTTAATTTCTCCATCATAGATGAAACTCAGGTTAGCTGGATACAAGATCCTGGGTTGAAAGCTATTTTATTTAAAGAGATTAAAGGTCAATGACCACCCTCTTCTAGCTTGAAAGGTTTCAGCAAAGAGATCTGCAGTCATTCTAATGCTCTTCCCCTTGTATGTAATGGTTTTCTTACTTCTTACAGCTTTCAGAATTTTCTCCTTCATATTAACTTTAGCAAAATTAATTATAATATGTCTATGAGAATTTTTATTCAGGTTGAGTCATGCCAGTGTTCTGAAACTGTCTGCTATCTGAATTTCAGAATCTCTGGGCATAACTGGAAAATTCTCTTTAATTATTTCATGAAGCAAAGCATCTGTATTCTTTGCAGCAAGCTCATCACTTTCAGGTATTCCTATAAGGTGAATAGTAGACCTCTTCGAATTATCCCAGAGCTCTCTGAGAGAATGATCCATTTTTGTTCTCTCCTTTTTTTCCTCTTTGAGTCTTTGGGAGTGTTCAAAAGCTTTGTCTTCAATATTGGAGATTCTTTCTGCCTGCTCCATTCTGTTACTGAGGGATTCTACTGTATTTTTTTAGATCTTTGAGGGCCGCAAATTCTTGCTTTAATGTGTCAAAATCTTTGGTCATTTTGTCTTTAAATTTGTTAAATTCTTAAGACATCTTTTGTATTTCTGCTTTAAATTCTAATTTCATCATTTCCTCCAATTTGTTGATCCTATTTGCTATCCAAATTCTGAACTTGATTTCTGTCATCTCAGCAATTTGTTTGGGAATAGGATCTTGTACTGTACCTGCTTTATTGTTTCTTGGGGAAGTTGATCTATTCTGATTGTTCATGTTGCCAGAGTTTTTCTGCTGATTCCGCCTAATGATTGTTTTTCACTGTTGGCTAGGTGGTCTGGTAAGGTGAGATTGGATTGAGGTTTCCTGGGGTTGTGGTTAACCAGCCCTTTGCTAGGGATCTGGGACTGATGACTGCAGCTTTTTCCCCTTTAGCTTTGCAAAGGACCTGTATAGTATTACAGTCTGAGGCTGGGGAAACCTGCTTGGTGTGGTGGGATTAGGTGGCTCAGTCTTGTATTCAACTGGTTCTTGTCCGATCCTGGTGAATCAGTGACTCTGGAGAAGTTTAGCTGTGAAGAAATACAAGCAATTAAGAAACCCCACCTCCCCAGACAACAACTGGAGTGGGAAAATCGACCCTTCCTGTTACCACACAACCAGGGTATCACCCTAGAGGGTCCTTGGGTGATTGTCCCAAGTTAGGGGTTCCAAACCAATTGACTCTGTTAGTATGAACTCTCAGGTGGGAGAGTTTGAAAGGTCTCCAGCAGCTAGATAACAGAGGTCTACTGGCTGCTCAGATTTGGCTCTCTCCAGTGCTCTACGGAGTCAGAAAGGCCTGCCCGGTACTACAGTGGGACCAGAGGGCTGAGTCTCTTTCTCCACTTTGTTCCTTTTTCACACCTAATAACTGGTGACCCCGCAGGGCTGCAGTGCTGTTTCCTCCAATAATGCGAAGTGCCAGGGCTTAGCGCCTGTCAGAGTCAAAGGAAGGTCAATGCCCCCAAGGCCCAGCCACTGCCCTCAGCTACCAGCCAGCTGTTGGAGCTGAGGCCTACCTACCTTGGTTGTTCAATTTCCACTGGCGAGTGTTCCACTTGGGCTCAGTCTAATCCTGGTGGTACCAGGCCTGCAAATGCTTATTTCCCTCAGCCATGGCACCTTTGTCCCTGTTGCTCTGCAGCACCAGTATCCCTATAGAGTCATTTCTAGTTTCCTCTGGCAGTGCACAAAGTTGCGGGGTAGGGGGTGTTTCTCCAAGATTGAACCCCAGCGTGATCACTCTATTGTTGCTGGATCTTTGTGGGAAGTGCCCCTGCACAGTTCCACTACCACTGACAAAGCCAGAAAATTCTGGCTGTAGGAGCAGCTCTAGGAGTGTGCTGCACACGAATCTGACAGCTGGGTGGGGTACACGGATTCTGGTAGTATCTAACGCCTGGTGACTTCAGCAAAATCAATACTCCACTGGTGATTCTCGTCGGGCGGGGGCCTGGTGTGGAGGCAGGGCAGGCTTGGTGCGCAGCTTCAGTGGTCTCCGGATGGGTGGGGCGTGGCACAGCCTTAGTGGTCTCCGGGTAGGCGGGCCTTGCGATCTCCGGGCGGGCAGGACGCAGGTGCAGCACGAGGCCTTGGCGGTCTCTGGGTGGGCGGGGCATGGCGCCGGCCTTGGCAGTCTCCAGGCTGGTGGGGTGCAGCATAGAGGCAGGGAGGGAGCAGGGGACCACCAGGCAGAGAGCGGGGTACTTGTTCAGACAGGCTGGGGTGGAGGGTGCTGCTCATGAGCCTCCTCCCTCAGTCTCTGAGGTGGTTAGGGATCTGGTTTATCCGGTTAGGGGGGAAAGGTGGACTGAAAGTTCAGAATGGCAGGGAAAATGTAAGTTCAGTTTTTCTGCCTGGTAAGAGAATGATCAGAGTCACCACAGGGTCCCTCTGGAGGAAGAAGTCCCCACTTCTTACTGCTCTCACCCGTGGGTTGAGACAAGAGGTCCTCAGTTCACTACTTGAGTGTAGAAATCCCACAGGAGCAAATGAAGAGCGAAAGGAAAAGGAAAAAAAGAAAAGAACCCGCAGATTTCTTGGGGGAGGGGTCGGGCATTTTTCCTTTCGGTTGAGTTTTGTACCTGGAGATTGTTGTCTTGGAATCTCAGCTTGCCTCAGCAAGGGTGACCTGTAGTTATCTCTCTTCTCTCTTGGTGGGCTTTCTGTCTTCAGCTCAATTGGATACCCTCTGTACATTATACTTCTCTCTGGACAGGAGCCTATGTTGGAGGTTGCATCCAGTCAGCCATCTTGCCCCTCCCCCCCACCAAGGGTGATTCTTAATGATATAAAAATATTCTTTAGTTGATTTAGGGCTAATCATATTTTTAATTTCTTCTTGAATCTTCTATGATATTTACGGAATCTGACCAGTCATCTGAGCTTTGTTGGCTTTATTGATGTAAAGTTGCTAATGATATTCCCTTATTGTCATTTTAATGACTATAGAGTCTGTAGGGATAGTCTTTTTATTCTCTTTTACTGCTGATGTGGGTAAATCAGTTTTTCCTTTTCTTGTTTTGAGTTTTATACATTTTATTCATCTTTTCAAAAACTCAGTTTCTAGTTTATTAATTTTCTTTATTATTTTCTTTTGCCATTTCATTGACTTCTGCTCTTTGTAATCTTCTTCCTTCTGCTAATTTATTCTTATAGTTATTTTAAAACATTTTTATTGATATATAATATTTGTATATATTTATGACATACATGTGGTATTTTGATACATGCAGAGAATGTGTAATGATCAAGTCAGGGCATTTAGGACCTATCACTTGGAGCATTTATCGTTTCTTTGTGTTGGGAACATATCAAATTCTGTTCGGCTCTATTCCAGCTATTCTGAAATATGTAGGACATTGTTGTTGACTACAGTTACCATACTATGTTATCAAATATTAGAACTTTATCCTTCTATCTAACTATATGTTTGTACCCATTAGTCAACCTCTCTTCACTCTTTGTACCCTTCCCAGCCTATGGTATCTATCATTCTACTTTTTATTTCCGTAAGATCAATTTTTTTAGCTCTCACATAAGTGAGAACATGTGTTATATGTTTGTGCTTGACTTATCTCAATTAACATAATAATCTCCAGTTCCATCCATATTGCTGCAAATGATAGCATTTCATTCTTTTTATGGCTAAGTAGTATTCCACTATGTATATATAACACATTTTACGTATTCATTTGTCTGTTGATAGACACTTAGTTTGATTCCACATCTTTGCTATTCATTGTCTTCTTTTGAGAAATGTCTACTCAGAAATGCCCATTTTTTAATGGGACTATTTTTTGCTATTGAGTTACTTGTACATTCTAGTTGTTAGTCCCTTGGATGAATGGTTTGCAAATACATTTTCCCATTCAATGGATTTTTTTCTTCTCTTTTGGTTCCATACAGATTTTAGATTTTTGCCCTATTTCAGTAAAAAATTATATTAGCATTCTGATAGGGAATATAGTGAAAGAATAGATTGCTTTTGGTAGTATAGTCACTTTGACAATATTAATTCTTCTATTCCATGAGCATGGGATGTCTTTCCATTTCTTTGTGTTCACTTCCATTTCATTCATCAGTGTTTTATAGTTTTCATCATAGGGCTCTTTTATCTTGTTGACTAAATTTTATTTTGAAGTATTTTATTTTTTTGGTGGCTATTGTAAATGGGATTGCCTTCTTGATTTCTTATTTATCATAGAGAAACACTAATGGGTTTTGCATGATTTTGTATACTGCAACTTTTCTGAATTTGTTTTTTAGTTCTAAGAGGTCTAAGGAGTTTTTTGATGGCCTCTTTAGGTTTTCTAAATATAAGATTATGTCAGCTGCAAAGAGGAACAATTTAGCTTCCTCATTTCCAATTTTGATGCCTTTTCTTTCTTTCTCTTGCCTGATTGTTCTGGCTAGGACTTCCAGTACTATGCTGACCAGGAGTAGAAAAAATGGACATCCTTGTCTTCTTGTAGCTTTTAAAGGATAGACTGTCAGTTTTCTCCAATCACTAAGCTGTTAGCTGTGAGTTTGTCATACATGGCTGTTATTATATTGAGCTATGTTCCCTTTATGTCTAGTATTTTGAGAATTTTTACTATTAAGGGATACTGTATTTTATCAAATGCTTTTTCTGCATCCATTGAGATGATCACATATGGTTTTGTCCTTAATTCCACTGATGTGATCTATCATGTGTATCAACTTGTGTATGTTGAACCGTATCAACATGCCTGAGAAAAGTCCCATTTAAGTATGGTATATTATCTTTCTGATGTGTTGTTGGATGTAGTTTGCTAGGATTTTGGTGAGGATCTTTTGGTCTATGTTCAATAGGGATATTGACCTATAATTTTCTTTTTTGTGTGTGTTTTTGTTGGTTTTGGTAGAGGGGTAATTCTGGCCCCACATAATAAGTTAGGATAAATTATCTTCTCTTTAATTGTTTGGAATAGTATGAGAATAGGTGTTACTTCTTTTTAAGTTTGGAAGAATCTGGCAGTAAAGCCATCTGATCCTTGGCTTTTCTCTGTTGGAAGACTTTTTATTACTGACTTAATCTCGTTACTCCTTAGTGGGCTGCTCATGTTTCTTGTTCCTGTTTATTTTTTTTCTGAGACAGAGTCTCACTCAGTCTGTCCTAGGGTTGAGTGCTGTGGCAACATATCTCACAGCAACCTCAGACTCATGGGCTCAGGTGATTCTCTTGCCTCTGCCTCCCAAGTAGCTGGGACTACAGGCACCTGCTGTAACACGTGGCTAATTTTAGAGCTGGGGTCTTGCTCTCACTCAGGTTGGTCTTAAACTCATGAACTCAGGCAACCCACCTGCCTCGGCCTCTCAGAGTGCTGGGATTATAGGCATGAACCCCTGGACCCAGCCTCCTGTTTTCTTCTTTGTTCAGTCATTGTAGGTTACATGTGCCTAGAAATTTATTCATTTCTTCTCAATTTTCCAGTTTGTTAGTGTATGAATGTTCATAGCAGTCTCTGATGATCTTGTGCTTTTCTATGCTGTCAGTTACAATGTTTCCTTTTCATTTCTGATTTTGTGTATGTCTTCTCACTTTTTCAATCCAGTGGTATAATTCAATTTTTCATTTCATTGATTCTTGTTGTTCTTTTTTAGTCTCTATTTCATTTAGTTCTGCTCTGATCTTTACTGTCATTTTACTATCTTTGGGTTTCACTTTTTTTGCTTTTCTAGTACCTTAAGATATATCTTTGGTTTTTCTTTGTTTTCGTTTTTGTTTGAGACAGAGTCTCATTTTCTTTCTTTCTTTTTTTTTTTTTTGAGATAGAGTCTCACTTATTAACCCTCGGTAGAGTGCCGTGGCATCACAGCTCACGGCAACCTCCAAATCCTTGGGCTTAGGAGATTCTCCTGCCTCAGCCTTCCAAGTAGCTGGGATTAAAGGTGTCCACGATGACGCCCGGCTATTTTTTAGTTGCAGTTTGGCCGGGGCTGGGTCAACTGAACCTACCACCCTCCCTATATGGGGCCGGTACCCTACTCACTGAGCCACAGGTGCCACCTGAGACAGAGTCTCATTTTGTCACCCTTGGTAGTGGGCCATGGCGTCATAGCTCACAGCAACCTCAAACTCTTGGGCTCAAGTGATTCTCCTGCCTCACCCTCCCAAGTAGCTGGGACTACAGGCACCCACCACAATGCCTGGCTATTTTTAGAAACGGGGTCTCACTCTGGCTCAGGCTGGTCTCATATTCTTGGCCACTGATTCACTTTGGCTTCCCAGGGTGCTAAGATTACAGGCGTGACCCACTGTGCCTGGCCTTGAGATATATCTTTGGTTTGTTTATTTGTAATTATCTGCCTTTTTTGATGTAGGAATGTACTGCTATAAACTTCCTTCTTAGCAGTGCTTTCACTATATCTCATGAATTTTTGTATATTGTGTTTCCAATTTCATTTGTTTCGAAATTTCCTTCTTAATTTCTTCCTTGAGCAGCGCCTGTAGCTCAGTGTGTAGGGCACCGGCCACATACACTAAGGCATGTGGGTTTGAGCCCGGCTCTGGCCAGGTAAAACAACAATGACAACTGCAACAACAACAACAAAAAATAGCTGGGCATTGTGGCAGGCACCTGTAGTCCCAGTACTTGGGAGGGTGAGACAAGAGAATTGCTAGAGCCCAAGAGTTTGAGGTTGCTGTGAGCTGTGATACCATGGTACTCTACCCAGTGCGACAGCTTGAGACTCTATCTCAAAAAAAAAAAAAAGAAAAGAAAATTTCTTCCTTGACCCAATGATCATTCAGAAATTTATTCAATTATTATGTTCTTGTTCAGTTTCCAAAATTCATTTTGTTAACGATTCTAGTTTTATTCCATTGTGTCTGAGAAGTTACTTGATATAATTTCAATTAAAATAGATTTCTGGAGACTTGTTTTGTGACTTAAAATATGGTCTATCCTAGAAAGAAAGTTGAATGTGCTGACAAGAAGAATGTCCATTCTATAGCTGTTGGATAAAATGTTCTTTGAATGTGTGTTAGGTCCATTTTGTGTAAAGTATAGTTTAAGCTAATTTTTTTTGTTGATTTTCTGTCTAGATGATCTGTAAAATGCCAATAGTGGGGTATTAAATTCCCCAACTATTATTGTTTTGGAGTCTATCTCTCCCCTTGGATCCAATAATATGTAATTTATATACCTGGGTGCTCCAGTGTTGCATGCATATATTAGAATTGTTATATCTTTTTTTTTTTTGAGACAGAGTCTCATTTGTTGCTATTGGTAGAGTGCCGTGGCATCAGAGCTCACAGCAACCTCAAACTCTTGGGCTTAAACGATTCTCTTGCCTCAGCTTCCCACATAGCTGGGACTACACAATGCCCAGCTATTTTTTTGCTGCGGTTGTCATTGTTGTTTAGCAGGCTCAACCTGCCAGCTTTGGTGTATTTGGCTGATGCTGTAACCACTGTGCTTGCTATGGGTGCCGAGCCAGAATTGTTATATCTTCTTGCTGAATCATCCTTTTATTCATTTATATAATGATTTTGTCTCTTTTTACTGTTTTTTTTTTTTTTTTTTTTTTTTTGAGACAGAGTTTTACTTTATGGCCCTCGGTAGAGTGCCATGGCATCACACAGCTCACAGCAACCTCCAACTCCTGGGCTTCAGTGATTCTCTTGCCTCAGCCTCCCAAGTAGCTGGGACTATAGGCGCCCACCACAACACCCAGCTATTTTTTTGTTGTAGTTCGGCCAAGGCTGGGTTTGAACCCGCCACCCTCGGTATATGGGGCCAGCGCCTTACTGACTGAGCCACAGGTGCTGCCCTTACTGTTTTTGATTTAAAATGTTTTATCTGATGTAAATATAGCTACTCATGCTTGCTTTGGTTACTGATTGTGTGAAATATCTTATCCATTCATCCCCTTTCAGTCTATATGTGACTTGACATGTGACATGAGCTTCTTGTGGGCAGCATACAGTTGGGTCATGTTTTCCCCCGCCCAAATAGTCAAGGTTATTTTTGATATGTGAGTACCCATTTATTTTTTCTTTCTTTCTTTTTTTTTTAGAGACACAGTCTCACTTTGTTGCCCTCGGTAGAGTGCTGTGGTGTCACAGCTCACAGCAACCTCCAGGTCTTGGGCTTAGGAGATTCTCTTGCCTCAACCTTCCAAGTAGCTTGGGACTATAGGCACAGTGCCTAGCTATTTTTTTGTTGCAGTTTGGCCAGGGCCAGGTTCAAACCCGCCACCCTCAGTATATGGGGCTGGCACCCTACTCACTGAGCCACGGGTGCCGCCCAAGGACCCATTTCTGTCATTTTGTTAATTATCTTAATTATCTTTGATTGTTTTATGTATTCTTTGTACTTTTCTTTCTTTATTATTGTTTATCATTGTGGTTTGGTTGTTCTCTATAGTGGTATCATTTGGGACTTTTCATGTTCTCATTTGTGTGCCTGCTTTATCACTGTGTTTTATACTTTTGTGAGTCTTCCATCACAGACTGGGTTTTGCCAACTAGAGGAAGAGCTTAAAGTTTTTGTTTAGTATGAGAAAAGGATCATATAAATAGGCAGGGTTTTGAGCTTGTGCTCCATTAATGGGGACACTCGTGGGATTGCTCGTTAGTACTTAGTAAAGATCAATGAAAATAAAGCTTGTGAGTGTGGAATTCCCTGTTATTTTTAACTGTCAAAACAGCCTAGTCCCAGCCTTTATATTTTTTTTTTTTTGTAGAAACAGAGTCTCACTTTATGGCCCTCGGTAGAGTGCCGTGGCCTCACACAGCTCACAGCAACCTCCAACTCCTGGGCTTAAGCGATTCTCTTGCCTCAGCCTCCCGAGTAGCTGGGACTACAGGCACCCGCCACAACGCCCGGCTATTTTTTGGTTGCAGTTTGGCCGGGGCCGGGTTTGAACCTGCCACCCTCGGTATATGGGGCCGGCGCCTTACCGACTGAGCCACAGGCGCCGCCCCCCAGCCTTTATATTAATAATTGTGTTAGAATTTAAGTGTTTTCTTATCTACTTTTAGCATACCTATCTCTTTTGACCCTGCTCTGCCAAAAGAAATGTTTATATGTTCCATCTTTCCTCTCAACAAACTAGAAGAAGAAGGAAATTTCCTCCACACAAGAAAAGTTATCTATGAAAAAGTTACCAATAACATCAAAATTAATGGTGAAAGACTGCTTTCACCTAAAGACTGCCTACAAGGAAGGGCGGGAGGTTTGATCCTATCATTTATAAATTCAAAATTATACTAGTTTTCCTTCAAAATGATAGGCAAAATAAATTTTAAAAAGACATAGAGATTGCAAGGAAGAATAAGTGTCATTATGAACAAACTAAATAATCCTCTATGTTCTAGAATTATCCCCTAAAGCCAAAAGAACTAATAAAGTGAGTTCACCAAGCTCATAGGATAAAAACAATATATGAAAATCAATAATTTATTATTTTGCAATGAAATGTTAGACATTTGAATTAAAAAATAATATTTAGAAAAGCTTATGGAGGGGTGGCAACTGTGGTTCGAAAGAGTAGGGCACCGGCTCCATATACTGGAGGTGGTGGGTTCAAATCCGGCCCCAGCCAAAAAAAACTTCAAAAAAAAAAAAAAGCTTATGGAAATACCTATAGAAAAATGTATTCAAGAATATTAGAAAACATTGTGGGGAGAAATTAAAAGAGGTCTAAACTAAAGGAGAGAGATACTCTGTTGGTGGATCAGAAGACTATTGTGGAAGTAAATTCTTCCAAATTAATCTATAGATCTAACACAATTGCAATAAAAGTTGCACATACTTGACAAACTGATTGTAAAATTCATATGAAAAAGCAAAAGACCTACAAAAGACAAAACAATTTTGAAAATGAATAAAGTAGGAATAAATACTATGTAATTTCAAGGCTTATTATAAAGGTACGGTAATCAAGTCACTATAGTACAAGGTTAAATGAATATACCAATGAAACAGAACAGAATTCAGAAACCAATCCATAAGAGTATAAGCAGCTGATTTTTGATGAAGGTGCCAAGGAAATTTAATGAGGGTAAAATAGTCTTTCCAACAAAGAATATTGGAACAATTGAAAATCCACATGTAAAAAGACAAACCAAAACAAAAACCAAAAAATTGAACCTCTATCCTCATTTTGTACCATATCAAAAATTAACTCAAAATAGTTCATAGACTCACATATACAATCATGCATCCCATGTCCACAAATGAGGACATTTTGTGACAAATGCATCATTAGGTGATTTTGTCATGGTAAGAATATCATAGAATATATTTACAAAAAACCTAGATAGTATATATAGTATATATATATAGTTCATATGGAAAACCAAATGTCCCAGCACCATTACTGAATAATAATAATCATTTCCCCATTGGATCTGTAATATCAATATTAAGTGTCATATATCAGGTTTCTAAATATGTTCCATTATAACCTTGTGGGACCATGTTGTATGTGTACTCTGTCATTGATCAAACTGTTATTATGCAGCACATAACTGTAAAACTTAAAGCTATAGCACTTTTAGAAAAAAAAAACATAAGGGACTACCATTGTCAATATGGAATAGGCAAACATTTCTTCAGACTTAAAAAGCAAAACACAGGGTGGCGCCTGTGGCTCAGTGAGTAGGGCGCCGGCCCCGGCCCCATATGCAGAGGGTGGCGGGTTCAGACCCAGCCCCGGCCAAACTGCAACAGAAAAATAGCCGGGTGTTGTGGTGCGTGCCTGTAGTCCCAGCTGCTCGGGAGGCTGAGGCAAGAGAATCGCGTAAGCCCAAGAGTTAGAGGTTGCTGTGAGCCGTGTGACGCCACGGCACTCTACCCGAGGGCGGTACAGTGAGACTCTGTCTCTACCAAAAAAAAAAAGCAAAACACAAAAGAAAAAATTGATATATTGGATTGTTTCGAAATGAAAACCTGTTCTTTCAAAGACAATGTTAAAAATATGAAAATGGAATCCACAGACTTGGAGGAAATATTTTTAAATACATGTATGCTAGGGCGGCGCCTGTGGCTCAGTGAGCAGGGTTCCGGCCCCATATACCGAGGGTGGTGGGTTCAAACCCAGCCCCGCCCAAACTGCAACAGAAAAATAGCCGGGCGTTGTGGCGCACGCCTGTAGTCCCAGCTGCTCGGGAGGCTGAGGCAAGAGAATCGCGTAAGCCCAAGAGTTAGAGGTTGCTGTGAGCCGTGTGACGCCACGGCACTCTACCCGAGGGCGGTACAGTGTGACTCTATCTCTACAAAAAAAAAAAAAAAAATACATGTATGCTAAAAGACTGGCTCCTAAAATATATAAGGAACTCTTATAACCAAATGTAAATATGACCTCAATAAAAACAGATAACTTCCCAAAAGAAAATAGCTATAAAACCCTTGAAAATATCCTCAACATCATTAGTCCTTGGGAAAAGGCAAGTTAAAACCACAATAAGATAACAACACATGTCCACAAGAATGGCTAAAAACAAAAAGATGACAATACCAAGAGCTCCGCTATAATATACTTCAAATATGTACAATTAATTGCATAACAGTTAAAAAATGGCAAACACAAGTATGTAAATAACTTGCTTAATTAAAAATATTAAAACATTCACCAAATGGTACTGTGAGAAATAGATAACCACATATAAAAGACTGAAACTTGACCCACGCCTTTCACCACTTAGAAAAATTGACTGGAGATGGATACAAGATTTAAATCTCAGCCACGGAATGATAAAAATCTGAGAAGAAAGTGTGGGGGAAACTCTTGATGATGTTGGACTGAGGAAAGATTTTTATGACATAGACTTCAGCAGCCATCACAACAACAACAAAAATTAACAAATGGGACTTAAGCTGAAAAGCTTCTGCACAGCTAAGGACACAACAAGTAAAGCAAAAAGACAACCTTCAGAATAGGAAAAGTTATTTACAGGGTATGAATCTGACAAAGGGTTGATAACGAGAATCTACAGAGAAATCAAATTCATCAACAAAAAGAGTAAACAATCTCATCTTCCACTGGGCAAGAGATATGAACTGAACCTTCTCTAATGGAGACAGATGAATGGCTAACAAACATTTGAAAAAATACTCATCATCACTCATTGTCAGAGAAATGTAAATCAAAACCCTGAGATATTACCTAACCCCAGTGAGAACAGCCCACATCACAGTGTCTCAAAGCTACAGATGCTGGCATGGATGTGGAGAGAAGGGAACACTTTTACACTGCTGGTGGGACTGCAAACTAATACAACCTTTTTGGAAGAAACTATGGAGAATCCTCGAAGAACTCAAATTAGACATTGTATTTGATCCTGCAATCCCACTACTAGGCATCTACCCAGAAGAAAAAAATCATTTTATCATAAGGATATTTGCACTAGACTGTTTATCTCAGCTCAATTTACAATCGCCAACATGTGAAACAACCTAAATGCCCATCAACCTAGGAATGGATTAACAAGCTATGGTATGTGTATAACCATGGAATACTATTTAGCCATTAAAAAAGATGGAGACTTTATCAGGGGTCCTCAAACTGCAGCCCACAGGCCACATGAGCCGGTGTGATTGTATTTGTTCCCATTTTGTTTTTTTACTTCAAAATAAGATATGTGCAGTGTGCATAGGAATTTGTTCATAGTTTTTTTTTTAAACTATAGTCTGCCCCTCCAATGGTCTGAGAGACAGTGAACTGGCCCCCTGTTTAAAGAGTTTGAGGACCCCTGCTTTACATCTTTTGTATTAACCTGGATTGAGTTGGCATACATTCTTCTTAGTAAAGTATCACAAGAATGGAGAAGCAAAAATTCAACGTACTCAATTCTAATATGAAGCCAGTAGATGATTTAATACATACCCTCCTAAGAGAAAAACTCAAATCAATTCAAGGTTGGGGTCAGGGGAACGAGGGAGAAGGCAGTGAGGAGGAGGCAGGGGGTTAGGGGTTACTGTATATGGCATACCTCTTAAGGGTGGGACACAATTACAAGAGGAACTTTATCTAACAAATGCAATCAGTATGACTTAATTCATATCCTCAATGAACTCCATACAACAATAAAAAAATTAAAACACATTGAATAATTTGTATAAAGATAAATACATGATGGCCCAGCAATAAGTACCTTAGCAATAGCAGTTTGCTTAAATATGCGAGTAATCAACCCCATGACAGTCTCTGTGGCACCTGAATTTGGACCTCTCATTAATTTTTCCCACTCTTCCAAACTGGTATTCAGTTCCTATGTGGGAGAAAATAACATTGTTTAGGAATATAGCATAAAGGGCAAAATAATTAATGCAGTCATAAATCATGTCCTACTTTTTCCTAAAGATGCCAATATGTTCATTTAAAAACATCAGTGCAGAGATAGGTCAGTCATATGTTCATGCCAATTACAGAAACCAATGCCAAGCTGTGGGTAAAAAAAAAAAAATCTCTTTGCTAGCAACATAAATCGAACAATTACAGCCTCCTCTTAAGGAGATATACATATTTTATGAAATGAACATAAAAATTTAAATCCGTAAGAAAGCATTGTAGCAAAATATACATGGGACCAAAGAATTTTTACAAAAGACATGTTTTTATTTAAATAAATATTAGTTAAATAAAATGTAATATAAGCACAAATTTATTTCATTTTATTTTTCTTTCTAATGCCAAAATAATAATATAACTTAGATCATTCTCATTTTAAAAATAACACATTGCTCAGGGTTTACAAAATGCTTTCTCTAAACTTTCATGATAAAACAATGAAAAAGTCTTTGTGAACCAACTTATGTCTAGATTTTGAAGAAATTTCAGAGAATATTTAAACATGAAACAAAAGTAAATATGAATAAAGATTAGGTAAAACATATTTTTGGATTTCTGATATGTTGAATTTCACCTTTTACAACATGATCACTGAGTATTAGGATTTCAAGAAAGGGTCGTATCCAAATTATTAAAGAAGACAGAATGTCTTCTAGAATGTCCAGAAGAAATATTTTTAAAAAATCCTAGAGCAATGGGCGGCACCTGTGGCTCAAGGAGTAGGGCGCTGGTCCCATATGCCGGAGGTGGTGGGTTCAAACCTAGCCCCGGCCAAAAAAAAAAAAAATCCTAGAGCAAGAAAAACACAATTTCCCTTAATAATTATTGGGATTTAGAATTCTTAAATCTTCCTTGCTAGTGAGGTACTTTTTCTCTACATTCAGCAAAAATATTTTTTAATCACTAGGAAACTATTTTCACATATTTGATGACCAAAATTAAGTTCTTCCTGCTCTCTACCTGAAATGATATAAAACCAATTCATATGCTCTATTAATTAAACCTATTTTAAGAAAGCAGACCTTGTGGGCGGCGCCTGTGGCTCAGTTGGTAAGGCGCCAGCCCCATATACCGAGGGTGGCGGGTTCAAACCCGGCCCCGGCTGAACTGCAACCAAAAAATAGCTGGGTGTTGTGGCGGGCGCCTGTAGTCCCAGCTACTCGGGAGGCTGAGGCGAGAGAATCGCTTAAGCCCAGGAGTTGGAGGTTGCTGTGAGCTGTGTGAGGCCACGGCACTCTACCAAGGGCCATAAAAGTGAGACTCTGTCTCTACAAAAAAAAAAAAAAAAGAAAAAGAAAGCAGACCTTTCTTTCTGTGAAATGTAAAATATATACAATCTTTAATAATATAATTTAAATGATTTAAAGTAAGACTTTCCATCAAATAAAGGTTCTCACCTTGGCTGCTGCTGGCAGAAGATCAAATGGAATACGTTGTCTGATTTTAGGGGGCAGCTGGGTTAAAACTTCAGTCTTTAATCTTCTAATCATTATGTCACTTAATAGCTGGTGAAGTTCATTAAGATTTGATGCCCCTCTACAATCCCACTGAGGCCTTTTACCAAAATATCTGTTAATATGAAGAAAAACCATGTAGCAAAGATGAACAGTAGAGCAAGAAAATAATTTATCCAGTCTGTTCTTTTTAGTGATAAGGGAGCCATGACACCATTTTCATTGTAATTTCTGAATGAAAATTATTCCAAAAAGCTTGGCCTGAGAGATAATAATGAATAACATTAGACACTACTGGGCCAATGGTGGCTCACGCCTGTCATCCTAGCATTCTGAGAGGCTGAGGCAGTTGGATTGCTTGAGATCATGAGTTCGAGACCAGACTGAGCAAGAGTGAGACCCCATCTCTAAAAAAATCTGGGTGTTGTGGCGGGTGCCTGTAGTTCCAGATACTTGGGAGGCTGAGGCAAGAAAATCTCTTGAGTCCTAGAGTTTGAGGTTGGTGTGAGCTATGACACGATGGCGCTCTACCAGGAGCAAGAAAGTGAGACTCCGTCTCAGAAAAAAACAAAAAGATTAGACACTACTCTTAATTAGAAAAAATATTAGAGTCACTCTAAACATTTAAACAGTTAAAGCAAGGCTGAGAGGAACTGGTAACTCTGAATTGCCGTAGGTCATGATTTTCAAATGGGGAACTATTGGCATTTTGGGTGGGCTCACAGCAGCAGCGAGTTTAGCAGATTTAGCCCTAAGTAGACATCAACATCAGCAAGTTGTTATAACAACCAAAAATACTTAGAACATTCTCCATACCCTCTACGAGGAGATATTATCTGTAATTAAGCTGTTAAGCATAGCAGATTGATTACTCGGTAGTCTCTTTGAAAGCCCTGGGTTGACAGCAAAGGAATTTAAAACACACGCATACATACACACACACACTGTCAAAGAGAGAATGAGAGAGGTAACATCTGAGAATAAGAAATTTTAAGAAATATTTAGAAAGCACAATGAAAACAGACAAGTGGTAACAGAATTGGCAAAAGAAAGCAACAATTTAAAATGCTTGCAAAATATATACAACTTATTTCTAGACCCCTGAGAAGACCAGGAGTTGGAAGCATCAAGTACTATGAGTAAGCGCTAAAAGGAGGGTTAAAATCTAGTAGATCAACTGAACTTACACATCAGGGCAGCTAACACAATAACAGCTTGTCAATGTGACAATAAAAATACTCCTATATACACAGTGGCTCACGCCTGTAATCCTAGCACTCTGGCAGGCCAAGGCAGGAGAATCCCTTGAGCTCAGAAGTTCAAGACCAGCCTGAGCAAGAGCGAGACCTATGTCTACTAAAAATAAAGAAATTAGTTGGGCATTGTGGTAGGTACCTATAATCCCAGCTACTCAGGAGGCTGAAGCAAAAGAATCGTCTGAGCCCAAGAGTTTGAGATTGCTGTAAGCTATGATGCCATGACACTCTGCCAAGGGCGACAGAGTGAGGATCTATCTCAAAAACGAAAAACGAAAAACTCTTCCCTATAAAACTCTCACACATCTCCTAGGAACTCATATTAACATGACTAACAGCTGAAAACAGCTATTAAAGAATAATTAGGGGGAAAATTCCTGTTAGGTCCTATTATAATTACTAATATTAATAATTTAAGTAGCTACCCATTTTAATGGAATTGTGGTGCATTTTAGCATAAATAGTATCAATGAGAGAAATGCAGAACTTGCCTACATTAACTTTTTTTAGTTTAATATATTAAACTAAACATGTAAGAATAGTCTCGGCACCCATACTAAGTGGTTAGGGTGCCGGCCACATGCACCAGGGTTGGCAGGTTCGAAACTGGCCTGGGCCTGCCAAAAACAACAATGACAACTGCAACAAAAATATAGCCAGGTGTTGTGGTGGGTGCCTGTAGTTCCAGGTACTTGGGAGATTGAGGCAAGAGAATCACTTAAGCCCAAGAGTTTGAGTTTGCTGTGAGCTATGACACAACTGCATTCTACAGACAGCAATAAAGTGAGACTGTCTCAAAAGAATAAATAAATATACAAGAATAGTACATACATTAAATATATGTACTTGTATGTAGACTCAAGTAGTAGAAACCTATAGTATTGTATGATAAAATGATATGACACCATTTAGCTTATTTTGCCATATAAAATGCACATTCATGTTTTTGGCCCAAACTTTCAGGAAAAAAAGATTTTAAGTTTTAATTCAAAATTTATTTGTTTATATTTAGGTACTTATTTTTGGATTATAAAGAAATTTTAGAATTTATTTTTAACATATGCTTTCTAGAGTTATAGTTTTAACACATAAGCATAAATAAAAGAATAAAAAAATTTACATAGATAGGGAATTAGTACTGCCCATGAACAATGCACTTTCTTATTTTCCCCCTCAAAAATTTAGACAAAAATTTCTGTATCATACACAGAAAAATACAGTAGTTGACACTGACAGGAAATTTACTTGTTTAAAAAAACCTAGGTGGAGGCTCGGCACCTGTGGCTCAAGTGGCTAAGGCGCCAGCTACATACACCTGAGCTAGCGGGTTCGAATCCAGCCCAGGCCCGCCAAACAACAATGACGGCTGCAACCAAAAAATAGCTGGGTGTTGTGGCGGGTGCCTGTAGTCCCAGCTACTTGGGAGGTGGAAGCAGGAGAATTGCTTGAGCCCAGGAGTTGGAGGTTTCTGTGAGTTATGATGCCACAGCACTCTACCCAGGGTGACAGCTTGAGGCTCTCTCTCTCTCTCAAAAAAAAAAAAAAACCTAGGTGGGTTTGGCGCCAGTAGTAGCTCAGCGGTTAGAGTGCTGGCAACATGCATGGGGCTGGTGGGTTTGAAAGCAGCCTAAGCCTGCTAAAAACAAACACAAAAGAATAGCCAGGCATTGTGACAGGTACCTGTAATCCCAGCTACAAGGGTGGTTGAGCCTCTGTCTCAAAAAAAAAAAAGAAAAAACTAAAAAAACTAAATGTTGTCACTGTATAAAAATTTAATGGCTTTGTTTATAGTTGTCATAACTAGAATTGCTAAAACTTGTTCATTGAATTATTTTGACTTCCTTTAATGCTATGTCCTTATATTAAAAACTCACCTGCTAGCTCAGTGCCTGTAGCTCAGCGGCTAGGGCGCCAGCCATAGAAACTGGAGCTGGTGGGTTCGAACCCAGCCAGTGACTGCCAAACAACTAAGACAACAACAACAACAAAATAGCTGGGCGTTTTCGCGGGCCTCTGCAGTCCCAGCTACGTGGGAGGCTGAAACAAGAAAATTGCTTAAGCCCAAGAGTTTGAGGTTGCTATAAGCTGTGACTGCACTGCACTCTACCGAGAGTGACACAGTGAAACTCTGTCTCAAAATAAACAAACAAACAAATAAATTAATAAATATAAAAACTCACACGCTAATGTACTCAAATGTTTATCGCAGCTCAATTTATAGTCGCCACGATGTGGGAACAACTCAAGTGCTCACCAACCCATGAATAGATTAATAAACTGTGGTATGTGTATACCATGGACTACTATTGAAATGGAGACTTTACAACTTTTGTATTTACCTGGATAGAGTTGAAGAATAGCCTCCTTAGTAAAATATCTCAAGAATGGAAAAGCAAGTATTCTATGTACTCAATACTAATTTGAAACTAGTAGATGAACAACTACCAACCTCCATGAGAGAAGAACAATTAAATTCAAGAAGCCGGGAGAGAAGAAAGGGTTAGTAAGCTCCCACATAACCAGTACAATGCAGGGCTATATGGCACACCTCATGGGTGCAGGACTAGACTTTACCTTACAAATGTAAACAATGTAACCTAATCACACATACCTTTATGTTAATCCAAAATTAGAAAAAAATTTACACACTAATGAAAAGGAAAAATACTTGCCAATACCTGATTCTGTCACCTGTATTTTTCATTCATATACTCATATACATATCGATCACATGGTTAAAAAAAAAATCTAACATTGAGAACTACCAATAATGGAAAAATAGATTAGTATGCTGTTTTGTTTTGTTTTTATGAAAATGAAATATTTGCCACTAAAATAGATTCTTAAGCACACTCTCCACTTATGTGAGACATTCTGCAGGTGTCAAGTATGCTAGCTGGAGGTCTTTTGGCATGACTGTTACATGCTGGCACAGACAGCACACAGGTGTTTTCAAACGGGCCTACAATACAGGCTTCACTTGCTTCTTAAAGAGCACAAATAGCTAGGCTCCAGAAGTGCAGATCTGTGTTGTAGTCTGAGGAATATGATTTCAGTGTGCCACAGTACCGGTACAGGTCTGAAATGATGAGGTTTCGTCACTCCTTCAGGAGAGAGCACGCTACTGAGAGAAGCTTTAGCTACTTATCTCCTGGGTGTTTTACCACAAATTGATTACAAGCCCTAAGTTGGGTATGAATCATGGTTCAGAGAAACTATGTCTCTCTACGTCCTCATCCTGCCCCCACTTACACCATCACTATGTCTCTTTGAGGTATTAGCTTGGAATGCTAGAGGTAGCGTTTGCACCACAGAGCGTTGCAAAACAGTCATTTGCCAAACCCATCATCATGTTTTGGGTATAAAGGGGAAGAAGAGGGAGAAATAGAAGAAGTGCCACCTATAAATAACTGGCCTCTTCCCATTAAAGTTGACAGTAATTATACCTATAGACTTTTTAGGATATCTTACTTTTCAAAACAGATTTATTAAAGTAGAATTTATAATGTCATATAATTCACCCAAAGTGTATAATTCAATGGTTTTTTAGTTTATTCACAGATGTGTGCAACCATCATCACAGTAAATTTTAAGACATTTCCATCACCTAGGAAGGAACCCTGTATTCTTTAGCTGTCTTCCCAAACCTCTGTCATGTCTCCCCAGCCCTAAGGAACCACTAATCTATTTTTTATCTCTGTACATTTCCCTATTCTGGGCTTTTATGAGTTAAGTCATACAGTCTGCAGTCTTTTGTGATTTCTTTCTTTCATCTAGCATGTTTTCAAGATTGATGCACATTATATCGTGTATCAGTATTTCCTTCCTTTCTAAGGTCAAGGAATATTCCACTGTACGAATACACAATTTCACAATTTATTTCTTCATTTGTTCACTGACAGACATATGGGTTGTTTCCAAATTTTGTCTTTTATAAATAAATCTGGCATATACATTCATGTACGAGTTACTGTGTGGTCACAGGTTCTCATTTTCCCTGGGCATATACCTAGGAGGGAAATGGCTGGATCACATGATAACTCTATGCTTAATGATTTGAGGAACTGCCAGAATGTTCTCAAAGTTACCCACATTAGTTTACATTGCCACCAGCTGCAAATGGGAGTTCCAATTTCTTCACATTCCTGTCAACATTTGTTAGCTGACTTTTTGATTCCAGCCATTCTAGTCAGTATAAAGTGGCATCTCATTGTGGTTTTAATTCATACTTCCTGAATAATTACAAGAAATTTTTTATGTGCTTCTTGGCCATTTGTGTATCTTTTTTTTTTTTTAGAAATATGCCTACTCAAATCCTTTAGCAATATTTGATTTTTTTTTTTGAGACAGAGTCTTACTTTATTGCCCTTGGTAGAGTGCTGTGGCGTCACAGCTCACAGCAACCTCAAACTCCTGGGCTTAAGCGATTCTCCTGCCTCAGCCTCCCAAGTAGATGGGACTACAGGTGCCCATCACAACACCCAGCTATTTTCTGTTGCAGTTGTCTTTGTTCTTTAGCTGGCAGGGTCTGGATTTGAACCTGCCACCCTCGGTGTATGTGGCTGGCACTGTAACCACTGTACTACAGGTGCTGAGCCCTTTGCCTATATTTGAATTGTGTTGTCCTTTTATTATTGGGTTGTAAGAGTTCTTTATATATTCTAGTACAAGTCCCTTATCAAATATATTTCTTGCAAATATTTTCTCCCATTCTGTAGGTTATGTTTTCAATTTCTTAATGGTGTACAAAAGTTACTCCTCAAGTACAAAAGTTACTCATTTTTGTGAAGTACAATTTGTCTGGTTGTTCTTTTGTTGTTAGTGCTTTCAGTGTCCTGTTTAAGAATATCTTGCCAGAGGCAGTGCCTGTGGTTCAAAGGGGTAGGGCGCTGGTCCCATATGTCAGAAGTGGCCGGTTCGAACCCAGCCCTAGCCAAAAACCACCAAAAAAAAAAAAAAATCTTGCCAAATCCAAGCAGCTTTATCCCTGTTTTCTCCTAAGGGGTTTCTAGCTTTATCTTTTACATTTAGCTCTTTGATCCATTTTGAGTTGATTTTTAGACATGGTATAAAGCGATGGTCCAAATCCATTCTTTTTCACATGGTTATCCATAGTTTATATCTAGACCAGTGATTTTCAACCAGTGTGCCATGACAAACTGGTGTGACCTGAGAGGGTGTTAGGTATACTGTGAAAATTTTTGAAGACCATTAATTATTTTCAAAAGAAGTTCAAAACACAGTAAGTATATTTTTCCTTCCTTTTTTTAGATCAGTATCATTTAAGTGTGCTGTGGAAGTTTAACTATAGGTTCAAGTGTGCCACGAGATAAAAAGGGTTGAAAAATACTGATCTAGACTATCCATTCTATTCCATTGATCTAAATATCTATCATTGTGTTAGTACCATACTATCTTGATTGCAATTATAATCAAGCCCTCTAACCCTATTTTTCTTTTTTAAGATTATTTAGGGAGGGGGAGAGACCAGATGGCGAACTGAAGCCAGCTTTCAACAGAGGCTCCCGTCCAGAAGGAGAGTTAAGGGACAGGAATTTCGTAAGTATCCTGGTGGATTTGAGCCGCACCAAGAGAGAAGGTTGAAGAACGCACATCAACACCGCTGAGGCAAGCTGTGATCACAAGCACGCAAACAAAAGCAAAACGGCTCACTTCTGGATATTCTGAAGCCACACCCACTGTCTCCCTGGGCAACCAGAGGAGGCCACCAGTGAGCAAAGGATTTGCCTGATGCTGCTCACACACCCGGGAAGCTTCCAGGGCAGGGCCGACACAGAGAGGTAATCGGACACAAACCTCCAGCAGCAAAGACATTTGAACTCAGAACAGCCCGTCTTCTGTAGGCGATTTTAGCAGAAACAGAGATAGAACCCCACAAAGTTGTCTGTTCTGTTCTGTTCTGTTAACAACATCAATCAGGGATGGGGCTAAGCCTGAGTGAACACCTCCCTCCCACCACCTGCATCAAGCACTCAAAGATGTCAGGCCCCATCTCCTCCTGCTAGATAGCGGCAGACTGCAGGGGCCTGGCAGACTTCCTTGCAATTCAGGCAGGTGCAAACCCCTGGAGTATCTGTTCACTACAGGCAACTGGGTTAGCCATCTGCAGAGATACCAGTGACTGGGTCCGATGGAGGGGCAAAGTGGGGAAGGAGACATCAACCTTCCCAGACTGATCTATTTGCTAGGTGGCTCCTCCTGACTCTATGCAGCACTGGAGTAAGCCATATCAGAGGAGTCACCAGACCCCTGTGATCCAGTTCCCAGAGATCTCTTGAACTCTCCCACCCAAGACAGGTGCCAATTGAGACAATCGATTTGGACCTTTTGAACTGAACTAATAGACTGAGGACTTTTCAGGCGGTGCCCCGGGTATGCAGTTGTAGGAAGGTTTGATTTTCCTTTTCCAACTGGTGCCAGAGGGGGGCGGGCGGGGTGACTTAATTGCTGGTTTTTCCACACAGCTGAGACTTCAAGCCAGAGTAAATATTACAATAGGATCGAACAGAAACCAGCTGAAAACAAGACAGAACCACTTAGCCCCACCACACAAGACAGGGCCCCAGTTTCTCAGGCCACAACACTGTACGGGCCCTCGATAAAACCGCAGGGGAAAAATCAAAGGGAGTAAAATAACCATGGGGCGGAATCAGTGGAAAAACTCTGGTAACATGAATAACCAGAATAGATCAACCCCCCTAAGAAAAGATACGGCAAATGTGATTGAAGATCCCATTCATAAACAACTGGCTGAGATGTCAGAAAGCGAATTCAGAATTTGGATTGCAGACAAGGTTAATAAAATGGAATTAGGAATTCGAGGAGAAATTCAAAAGTTGTCTCAAGAATTTAACAAATTTAAAGACAAAACCACCAAAGACTTAGACACACTGAAGCAAGAATTTACAGCCCTCAAAGATATGAAAAATACAGTAAATCCCTCAGCAACAGAATGGAGCAAGCAGAAGAAAGGATTTCTGACACTGAAGATAAAGTCTTCGAACGCTCCCAATCTCTCAAAGAGGAAAAGAAATGGAGAGCAAAAACGGACCACTCACTCAGAGAACTCTCAGATAATTCGAAGAAAAGTAATATACGAATAATTGGGATTTCTGAGAATGATGAAGTGGCCTCGAAGGGCACAGAGGCCCTTCTGCATGAAATTATGAAAGAAAATTTTCCAGACATGCCTAGAGAATCTGAAATTCAGATAGCAGACAGCTTCAGAACCCCAGCATGATTCAACCCCAATAAGTCATCCCCCAGGCATATCATAATTAGCCTCACTAAAGTTAACATGAAAGAGAAGATTCTCAAAGCAGCCCGGCGAAAGAAAACTATTACGTACAAAGGAAAGAATATTAGAATAACTGCAGATCTCACCGCTGAAACTTTTCAAGCCAGAAGAGGGTGGTCATCAACTTTTAATCTCCTAAAGCAAAATAACTTTCAACCCAGGATCTTGTATCCAGCTAAACTGAGTTTCATTTATGATGGAGAAATTAAATACTTCAATGACATTCATATGTTGAAAAAATGTGCCATAAGTAAACCAGCTCTTCAGGATATTCTCAGACCTATTCTCCACAATGACCAACCCAATCCTATACCACAAAAGTAAACTCACTCAGAAACTTCGGATCAAACTCCAACTTCCACACTGGCGAAAGGATTAAAAATGTCCACTGGACCTTTGAAAAACTCGATACCCCAAATTCCACCAGACTTATCAATACTCTCCATTAATGTGAATGGCTTAAACTGTCCTCTAAAGAGGCATAGGTTAGCTGACTGGATACAAAAACTCGAGCCAGATATTTGTTGCATACAAGAGTCACATCTTAACTTAAAAGATAAATACAGACTCAGGGTGAAAGGATGGTCATCCATATTTCAGGCAAATGGTAATCAGAAAAAAGCAGGTGTTGCAATTTTATTTGCAGATACAGTAGGCTTTAAACCATCAAAAGTAAGGAAGGACAAGAATGGTCACTTCATATTTGTTAAGGGTAATACTCAACATGATGAGATCTCAATTATTAATATCTATGCACCCAACCAGAATGCACCTCAATTTATAAGAGAAACTCTAACAGACATGAGTAACTTGATCTCCTCCAGCTCCATAATCGTCGGAGATTTCAACACTCCTTTGGCAGTATTGGATCGATCCTCCAGCAAGAGGCTGAGCAAAGAAATCATAGATTTAAACCTAACCATCCAATATTTAGATTTAGCAGACATCTACAGAACATTTCATCCCAACAAAACTGAATACACATACTTCTCATCAGCCCATGGAACTTACTACAAAATTGACCACATTTTAGGTCACAAGTCTAACCTCAGTAAATTTAAAGGAATAGAAATTATTCCTTGCATCTTCTTGGACCTTCATGGAATAAAACTTGAATTGAGTAACAACAGGAATCTGCATACTCATACAAAAACATGGAAGTTAAATAACCTTATGCTGAATGATAGCTGGGTCAGAGATGAGATTAAGAAAGAAATCGCCAATTTTTTGGAACAAAACGACAATGAAGACACAAACTATCAGACCCTCTGGGACACCGCAAAGGCAGTTCTAAGAGGGAAATTTATAGCACTGCAAGCCTTCCTCAAGAGAACGGAAAGAGAGGAAGTTAACAACTTAATGGGACATCTCAAGCAACTGGAAAAGGAAGAACATTCCAACCCCAAACCCAGTAGAAGAAAAGAAATAACCAAAATTAGAGCGGAATTAAATGAAATTGAAAACAAAAGAATAATACAACAGATCAATAAATCAAAAAGCTGGTTTTTTGAAAAGGTCAACAAAATAGATAAACTTCTGGCCAACCTAATCAGAAAAAAAAGAATAAAATCTCTAATATCATCAATCAGAAACAACAAAGACGAAATAACAACAGACTCGTCAGAAATCCAAAAAATCCTTAATGAATATTACAAGGAACTTTAGTCTCAGAAATATGAAAATCTGAAGGAAATTGACCGATACTTGGAAGCACGCCACCTTCCAATACTTAGCCAGAATCAAGTGGAAATGTTGAACAGACCCATATCAAGTTCAGAAATAGCATCAACTATACAAAACCTCCCTAAAAAGAAAAGCCCGGGACCAGACGGTTTTACGTCAGAATTCTACCAAACCTTTAAAGAGGAATTAGTACCTATATTACTCAACCTGTTCCAAAAGGTAGAAAAAGACAGAAGACTACCCAACACGTTCTATGAAACAAACATCACCCTGATCCCCAAACCAGGAAAAGACTCAACAAGAAAAGAAAATTATAGACCAATATCACTAATGAATATAGATGCAAAAATATTCAACAAGATCCTAACGAACAGAATCCGGCAACACATCAAACAAATTATACATCATGAGCAAGTCGGTTTTATCCCAGGGTCTCAAGGCTGGTTCAATATACGTAAATCTATAAATGTAATTCACCACATAAACAAATTAAAAAACAAAGACCATATGATTCTCTCAATTGATACAGAAAAAGCTTTTGATAATATCCAGCATCGCTTCATGATCAGAACACTCAAGAAAATTGGTCTAGAAGGGACTTTTCTTAAACTGATAGAGGCCATCTACAGCAAACCCACAGCCAATATCATATTGAATGGAGTTAAATTGGAATCATTTCCACTCAGATCAGGAACCAGACAAGGCTGCCCATTGTCTCCATTGCTTTTCAACATTGTAATGGAAGTTTTAGCCACCACAATTAGGGAAGAAAAGGCGATCAAGGGTATCCATATAGGGTCAGAAGAGATCAAACTTTCACTTTTCACAGATGATATGATTGTGTATCTGGAAAACACTAGGGACTCTACTACAAAACTCCTAGAAGTGATCAAGGAATACAGCAGCATCTCAGGTTACAAAATCAACATCCATAAATCGGTAGCCTTTATATACACCAACAACAGTCAAGTTGAAAAAGCAGTCCGGACTCTATCCCATTCACAGTAGTGGCAAAGAAGATGAAATATTTGGGAATTTACCTAACAAAAAACGTGAAAGATCTCTATAAAGAGAACTATGAAACTCTAAGAAAAGAAATAGCTGAAAATGTTAACAAATGGAAAAACATACCATGCTCATGGCTGGGAAGAATCAACATTATCAAAATGTCCATACTACCCAAAGCAATATATAATTTCAACACACTCCCTATTAAAGCTCCACTGTCATATTTTAAAGATCTTGAAAAAACAATACTTCGTTTTATATGGAATCAGAAAAAACCTCAAATAGCCAAGACATTACTCAGAAATAAAAACAAAACAGGAGGAATCATACTACCAGACCTCAGACTTTACTACAAATCGATAGTGATCAAAACAGCATGGTACTGGCACAAAAACAGAGAAGTAGATATCTGGAACAGAATAAAGAACCAAGAGATGAATCCAGCTACTTACCGCTATTTGATCTTTGACATGCCAATTAAAAACATTCAGTGGGGAAAAGATTCCCTATTTCACAAATGGTGCTGGGTGAACTGGCTGGCAACCTGCAGAAGACTGAAATTGGACCCACACCTTTCACCATTAACTAAGATAGACTCTCATTGGATTAAAGATTTAAACTTAAGACATGAAACTATAAAAATACTAGAGGAGAGTGCAGGGAAAATCCTTGAAGAAATGGGTCTGGGCGAGTATTTTATGAGGAGAACCCCCCGGGCAATTGAAGCAGCTTCAAAAATACACTACTGGGACTTTATCAAACTAAAAAGCTTCTGCACAGCCAAGAACACAGTAAGTAAAGCAAACAAACAGCCCTCAGAATAGGAGAAGATATTTGCAGGGTATATCTCTGACGAAGGTTTAATAACCAGAATCCACAGAGAACTCAAACGCATCAGCAAGAAAAAAACAAGGGATCCCATTGCAGGCTGGGCAAGGGATTTGAAGAGAAACTTCTCTGAAGAAGACAGGCGCACATCCTACAGACATATGAAAAAATGCTCATCATCTTTAATCATCAGAGAAATGCAAATCAAAACTACTTTGAGATATCATCTAACTCCAGTGAGACTAGCCTATGTCACAAAATCTCAAGACCAGAGATGTTGGCGCGGATGTGCAGAAAAGGGAAAACTTACGCACTGCTGGTGGGAATGCAAATTAATACATTCCTTTTGGAAAGAGATATAGAGAACACTCAGAGATCTAAAAATAGATCTGCCATTCAATCCTGTAATTCCTCTGCTGGCATATACCCAGAAGACCAAAAATCACAACATAACAAAGATATTTGTACCAGAATGTTTATTGCAGCCCAATTCATAATTGCTAAGTCATGGAAAAAGCCCAAGTGCCCATCGATCCACGAATGGATTAATAAATTGTGGTATATGTACACCATGGAATATTATGCAGCCTTAAAGAAAGATGGAGACTTTACCTCTTTCATGTTTACATGGATGGAGCTGGAACATATTCTTCTTAGTAAAGTATCTCAAGAATGGAAGAAAAAGTACCCAATGTACTCAGCCCTACTATGAAACTAATTTAGGGTTTTCACGTGAAAGCTATAACCCAGTTACAACCTAACAATAGGGGGAAGTGGGAAAGGTAGGGGAGGGAGGGGGGTCGTGGGTAGAGGGAGGGGGATCTGTAGGATCATACCTGTGGTGCATCTTACAGGAGTATTTGCAAAACTTGGTAAATGTAGAATGTAAATGTTTTGGCACAGTAACTGAGATAATGCCGGGAAGGCTATGTTAACCACTGTGATGAAAATGTGTCAAATGGTCTATGAAGTGAATGTATGATGCCCCATGATCATATCAATGTATACAGTTATGATTTAATAATAAATAAATAAATAAATAAATAAATAAAGATTGTTTAGGGCAGGGGTATCCAACTTGTGGCCCATGGGCCAAACGCCGATTTGGCCCATAGGCCACAAGGACTTTTTTTGCTTATATTTGTGTTGGCTATCTCAAAAAGTATGCATGGATTTCTTTATTTTGTTTTTTGGAGACAGAGTCTTACTTGGTCACCCTTGGTAGAGTGCCATGGCATCTTAGCTCACAACAACCTCAAACTCTTGGGCTCAAGTGTCTCTTGCCTCAATCTCCTGAGTAGCTGGGACTATAGGTGCCTTCCACAATGCCTGGATATTTTTAGAGGCGGGGGTCTCACTCTTGTTCAGGCTGATCTCGAACCTGTAAGCTCAGGCAATCCACCTGCCTTGTCCACCCAGAATGCCAGGATTACAGGTGTGAGCCACCGTGCCCGGCCTATGGATTTTTTTTTCGTTTCTTAATTAGCTTTTGTTAGTGTTATTATATTTACTGGGTGGCCCAAGACAATTCTTATTCTTCCAATGTGCAACAGAAAAGAATAAAAGGTTGGACACTCCAGGGTTAGGCAATTCTGGGGTTTTTGAAGTTTCATTTAAATTTTAGAATCACCTTGTCAGTTTGTACCAAAAAGACATCTGAGATTCTGATAGGACTGTAGATAAGTTTGAGAAGTAATATCATATTGCTGAATCTTTATAATCCATGAACATAAGATGTTTGCCCCTTACTATAGATTTTCATTAATTTCTTTCACCATTTTGTAATTTTCAGAGTATAAATTTTGAATGTATCTTTTATTAATTTACTCCTATTTTACTCTTTTTGATGCTACTGTGAATAAAATTATTTTACTCATTTCATTTTCAGATTGTTCATTTTAAGTATAGAGAAATATAACTGATTTTTGCATAATGATCTTGTGACCTCTAACCTTGCTAAATTTATTTATTAGTTTCAATAGTTTTTTAGTGCGTTTCTTATACAAGATCATGTCTTCTACAAACAGGAAGTTTTGCTTCTTCCTTTCTAATCTGCATGCTTTTTATTTTCCTTTGCCTGATGCTGTAACTAGAACTTCTAGAACAATGTTGAATGAAGTGGTGATAGCAGACATCATCCCCATCTTAGAAAAGAGCATTCAGGCTCGAAGCCTATAGCTCAGCGGCTAGGGCGCCAGCCACGTACACAGGACCTGGCGGGTTCGAACCCAGCCCTGGCCTTCCAAACAACGACAACTACAGTTAAAAAAAAAAAAAAAATAGCCAGGCTTTGTGGTGGGCACCTGCAGTCCTAGCTGCATGGCAGGCTGAGGCAAGATAATCGCTTAAGCCCAAGAGTTTGAGGTTGTTATGAGTTATGACACCACACCACTCTACCAAGGGCGACATAGTGAGACTCTGTCTGAAAAAAAAAAAAAAAGGCAGTCAATTTACACTTAAGTATGGTTTGACCTATGGATTTTTTGTAAATGCTCTTTATCAGATGGTAAAGATTAGTCATTATATTTTTGACATTTCAAGATCAGCCTTACAGTTGCTTTTCAGAAATAAATTGTCTTACATTGGTAGACAAAGACTTTGTTGATGTGGTTCAGGAAAAAGATAAAGAGGATCTGAACTGAGGATGTAGCTGTGGGAAAAGCTAGACACAGATTCAAAAGGTGTTAAAACAGTAGAGTCTGCAGGACATGATAACTAACTGGTTGTAGGTAGAAGAGTATAGGAAGCCAGTGACTCATGCCTGTAATGTCAGCACTCTGGGAGGCCAAGGTGGGTGGATTGCCTGAGTTCTCAGGTTTCAGACCAGCCTGAGCCAGAGCGAGACCTTATCTCTAAAAAATAGGTGGGTGTTGTGGTGGGTGCCTATAGTCCCAGCTGCGGGAGGCCGAGGCAAGAGAATCACTTGAGCCAAAGAGTTTGAGGTTGCTGTGAGCTATGACAGCACAACACTCTACCAAGGGCGTCAAAGTGAGACTTTGTCTCCAAAAAAAAAAAAAAAAACAAGCATAGGCAGCAGTTAGATTAGAGTGGGCTGGAGATAGACCACATGAATTTTAGAGTCAAAACCAGAAAGCATTTGAAGCTGGTCAGTGACAGAAGGAAGAATGAAAAGGAAAGATGGTTATTTTTCTCTTCTGCTACCCAAGAAGTGATGTCTATTATTTCCTCTAACAAAAGTTCCTCTAAATCACTGCCCTGTTCATGTTGAATGACTTGGTGTAACTTTACTGGAATTTATAAGTCCTAATGCATGCATAGATTAAAGATAGTATAAATGGTTTTACAAAGAAGATTTGAAATAATTTTACTTACATACATAATATAGATTCATTAACAATATCACATAGTCCAATTATCAAAACAGATACACAGTAAACCAGTGATTGGATCATAATCACCTATAAAAATCATGCACATCAATTTGTCATTTCTAAAAAGAAGACTATAAGATATAAGAAATGAATATGCATATTTAGAATTTTCTTACATGCATACTAATATAATATATACATATATATATATATTTTTTTTTTTTTGTAGAGACAGAGTCTCACTTTAACACCTTTGGTAGAGTGCCATGATGTCACAGGACTCACAGCAACCTCTAGCTCTTGGGCTTCCGTGATTCGCCTGCCTCAGCCTCCTGAGCAGCTGGGACTACAGGCGCCCACCACAACGCCCGGCTATTTTTTGGTTGCAGTTTAGCCGGGGCTGGGTTTGAACCCGCCACCCTCGGTATATGGGGCCGGCGCCCTATTCACTGAGCCACAGGCGCCACCCTAAATATATTTTTTAAGAAACACATGAATTGGCTCAGCACCCATAGCACAGTGGTTATCGTGCAGGCCACATGCAGTGAGGCTGGCAGGTTCAAACCAGGCCCAGGACAGCTAAACAACAGTGAGAACTGCAACAAAAAAACAGCAGGGCATGGTGTTGTGGTGGGCATCAGTAGTGCCAGCTACTTGGGAGACTGAGACAAGAGAAATGCTTAAGCCCAAGAGTTTGAGGTTGCTGTGAGCTATGACGCCACTGCACTCTACTGAGGGCAACATAGTGAGACTGTTTCAAAAAAAAAAAAAATATGAGCAATGATTTCTTCCTCCTTACACCATAAACTCTCTTATTTTGCATTGATTGACTGACATCTTTTTTTTTCTCTAGAGAGAGAAAAGTAAAATATTATTTCCTTTTTCTCTTCTTCTTGGCTTTCACAAACTCCTGGCCTCAAGTGATCCTCTTGCCTTGGCTTCCCAAACTTTTGGGATAATAGGCATGAGGCCCATGCCTGGCCTGTACTATGAACTCTTATAGAAATGCAATGTTCTTAAAAACTCAGTTTGGAAACACTGTCCTGCAGCAAGTATTTTCTCACACTTTATCAATGTTATGAAATTAGATAGTACTCATAAAATTTCATGAAGAGAAATTAGTTGTCAGTTTCTCCGCTCAATATCTCAATAGTCTCTCAATCTTCAGCCCCAGACTCATAATAATGAAGCTTATGAATATGTACTCTTAGGTTATTCATTTCTATAAACTCTTTGGTTGGCTTAAATTATCACTTATTTTACATGTTAAGTTATAATGTTATTTAACTTGTGTATCACAATATTAGAAGTTATGCTTATACTATATGTTATTTGCTATCCGTAAAAATGATGCACCTTGTGAAAAAAATAAGCTGACCAATTTCTCCTTAGTAAGATCTCTTTACCTTGTACTCTTTGTTATAGCTACCAGAACTTACTTTTGAGTAGATGACTGCCTACAGCATTTAGATGCTCTTTTTTAATTTTAGAACTATATTTTAATTTTATATTACTATTATTTTTTGAGACAGTCTTACTGTCACCCAGCTCAGAGCAACCTCACAGCAACTTTAAATTCCTGGGCTTAAGCAATCCTCCTGCCTCAGCCTCCTGAGTAGCTGGATACAGGTGCCTACCACAATGCCCAGCTAATTTTTATATTTTTAGTAGAAATGGGGCTTCATTCTTGCTCATGCTAGTCTCAAACTTGTGAACTCATGTGATCCTGCCTCAGCCTCCCAGAGTGCTAGGATTATAAGTGTGACCCATCATGCCTGGCCAGAACTATATTTTTAAAAGAATATTTTTATCAAGGTAATACCTACAACATAGTTTAAAATATCAGATAAAAACCCTTCCACACAATGTGGATCAGTAAGTTCAGGCTTTGATATATCCTCTCTGCTTCAAACTCAGGATAGATAAAATAAAAAGAAAAAACAAAAATTCACATTTGGGGACAAAGATCAAGAGAAATATCTCTGTGGCCCAGAAACAGGACAAAAACAGTAAAGAAGAGAACAGAGTTGCATATGCTTGTTCTATGTCTAAGAACAGGTACTAAGGGCCAAGAATTCGGGGTTGTAGGGACAAAGCAGTTTTTTGGGGGGCAGTTTTGACATACATTAAATTTTCCAGGAACTTTAAATGTTGTTATATCAAAGGAATAATGCGGTTTGTTTTGTTTGAAACTTAACCCAGAGTGCTTTGCCATTGGAAAATCATGCCACTAACACTAAAAACACTGAGGTAAGTGAACTGAAAATACACCATACAACTACATTATCGTATACTTGTGGAAGAAGTGTTCACAATGGTTCTATATATATGGCAAATTTCAACAATTTTATGATTCACATTTTCCCACTTATATCTCTGAAATTCACTATCAGTGTAGTTCCAGTTTTTCCCTTGATGGTGTGTAAAATAATAACATATATTACATTCAATGAAGTCTTATACCATCCAAAAATACATAGTTATTTCAAATTATCTTCTAGTGTAGTCATTCCTATCTATTTACATATTTAAGTACCTATTTTTTTTTTTTGTAGAGACAGAGTCTCACTGTACTGCCCTCAGGTAGAGTACCGTGGCGTCACACGGCTCACAGCAACCTCTTAACTCTTGGGCTTACGCGATTCTCTTGCCTCAGCCTCCTGAGCAGCTGGGACTACAGGCGCCCGCCATAACGCCCGGCTATTTTTTGGTTGCAGTTTGGCCGGGCCTGGGTTTGAACCCGCCACCCTCGGCATATGGGGCTGGCGCCCTACTCACTGAGCCACAGGCGCCGCCCTTTAAGTACCTATTTTATTATACTTTCCTTAATTGTTATTTCTCTTCTATGTTATGCTGGAATTCTATTAATTTTTAAAATTGCATGTGGACATAGATTAATATAAAGCTATGTATTTCATTTCAGTATAATAGGAGAGAATTATAAAACATTTATTATGGGAAAGTTGGCATTAGTTTGATAAGGTTGAGAAATACTGCTCTACAATATGACTGCTTTCCTGTTCTCATTATGCTAATTTATAGCTAGTATGCAGCATATATATAAGACTAAGTTGTGGGGGACAAAGCTATTGAATATTCATGTAATTAAATCTTTTGGTTTTTTTTGAGATATTCTCATTTTGTTGCTCCAGGATAGAGTGGAGTAGCCTCAGCTTCACTTACAGCAACCCTCAAATTCCTAGGTTCAAGCAATCCTCCTACTTCAGCCTCTTGAGTAGCTGGAACTATAGGCACCTACTACAACACTTGCCTAAATTTTCTATTTTTAGTACAGACAGGGTCTCATTCTTGCTCAGCCTGGTCTCAAACTCCTGAGCTTAAGGAATCCTCCCACCTTGGCCTCCCAGAGTACTAGGATTATAGGCATGAGCCACCATACCCAGCCATACTTTAATCCTTAAAACAAAGTAATAAAAGCACAGAAAGAGAAATAAATCCCCCCCTCCCAAATCCCTGCCTTCAGGAAGACGAATGCACAAGACATTAATTGATTTAAACTAGATAACTAAAAGTATTCTGAAAGGTAAGTATAACACAATATGCAACATTGTATAGCCACAAAGATGGTAGAATGGTGACATTCATCAGTAAAAATAAAACACAAATAAATATGTTACAAGCTAAAAGCTGTATTAAATTGAATTCACAAAGTCAAATTCTTCAATTTAATGGGCATATGCCAGGGTATGGAGGTAGTTCTTAAGTACTCCATCTCATACCCTCTCACCTCTGCTGCATAATGCTAAGATGACCTTCCTAAAATATTCATAAGATTCCCTTGCTTAAAAACATACAATGAGGGATGGAGAGCAAGATGGTGGCCGAGTAACAGCTTCCCTGCAACTGGGTACCATGAGTCTGGGGAGATAAGACTCCAGGCATCTCTGGCTGGTGGGATCTGCCTATAATCATCCCTTTGAGGATATAGGGAGTCAGCGAAAGACTTTTGAACCCCAAGAGGAGGGCAAAAGCAGTGGAAAACTGGAAAGTGGTCGTGTGGGTTCTATCTGTCTAATCCCGCCGGCAGCTGTAAGTACAGCATCAGCGAGACTGCAAACCGGAAAGGCCTGACCTGTGAACTGTTTGGTGTTTTTGGACTTGGCATTTAGTTGAACTCCCTTGGGGAGAGCTTGAGCAGGAGTGCAGAGAACTTTGGGTGTTGTCTAGGGCCCCAGACTGAGCCGCAGAGCCAGATGGAGCTAATAGTATTTGGTGGTGGGCTGCAGGGAGCCATTGTGAGAGAACTGCCCCGGCAAGCTCCGCCTTCAGGGTCGCAGAGCAAGGATCGGGCGGGAGCTAGTAACCTAGTAACTGAGCAGCCTAAAGGAGGGGACTGAGCCACCTTACAGCTTTAACCCTCAGGGGCAGAGAGACACTGGTTTTGGCACACTGGGTAAGTGGATAGCCACTTCAGCAGTGATCCCAGCAACGAGCACTTTTCCCGGGAAAGGTTCTGTTTAGCCAAGTTTAGAAGTTTAAAGTGCCCTTTAAGAGGGCTGAAGAGAGATTTATGGTCTCCACCCTGTGGGGTTTGAGAAATCAGTGGAGGCCTCCAGTCATATCAGCATTGGGATAAACATCTCATACCCCAGAAGACCACCTGTTGCCCAGTTAATATTCAACAAGATATTGCTTTGTTTTTGGTTGTTTTTATTTCGTTGTTGTTGCTGTTTGCTTGTTTTTTATTTTGTTGTTGTTCTTGTTTTTTTAATTTCAACCTTTTCCGTACAGATTTTTTTCTTTTCTTTTTTTCCTTTCTTTTCTTTCTCCATTTTTCTAGTTTAAATACAATTTCCCATTGCTGCCTTTTTCAATAATTAGAAGTTCATTTTTGCTAGTGTTTCTACCACTATTATTTGGTTTTTAACCCAATTTTATCCCATAAAGTTTTCTGTTTCCTTGTTTTGGTTTGATTTATAGCATTTTTGTCTTTCCTCTCTACTTGGTGGAGGTGGGGTACTGTGTCCGATCAGGTTAGCAAAGAGCTGCTGACCTCAAGGGAACCGCCTAACTGGGCACCCCCAGAGGTTGGGGTTTTTTAAAGCTTGTGTCAAAGTACCCTACTGTACACCTATATTGCTCTGTCTCCCTCTTTCTGTGCCTCTATTCTTTTTGTCAATATTCCCTTTTGTCCACCCACTCTCCTTTCTCTATTTTCTTTTTGTTCTTTATTTCTTCCTTTTATCCCTTCTTGCTCCTCAACCTTCTCATCGTTCTGGTCCTGTACCAAAAGGACTCATTGAAACCTTAGTCCACAGGCATGGGAACTTAAAGACCAAGAGGAAGTGAAAGGAAAATTAGGGCAAGGAAACAGATAAAAGAAATCGCTCATGAGGAAGAATCAGCAGAAAACTCCAGGCAACATGAAGAACCAGTCCAGAGCAACCTCTCCAAGAAACCATGAGGTAGCTACTGCAGAGGATTCTACCTATAAAGAAATGTTAAGAATGACAGAAAGGGAATTTAAAATACACATGATGAAAACAATGAAGGAAATGATGGAAACAATGAAGGAAACTGCTAATAAAGTGTAAAATAACCAAAAGGAAATCCAAAAACAGAATAAAATGAGAGATAAACGATATGAAGAATATAGAAAGGATATAGTGGAGCTGAAGGAACTGAAGCAGTCAAGTAGGGAACTTAAAGATGCAATGGAAAGTATCAGCAACAGGTTAGACCATGCAGAAGAAAGAATTTCGGAGGTAGAGGACAAAGTTCTTGAGATAACTCAGATAGTTAAAGAGGCAGAAAAGAAGAGAGAGAAAACAGAACATTCACTGTCAGAATTATGGGACTTTATGAAGCGTTCCAACATATGAGTTATAGGAATCCCAGAAGGGGAAGAAGAATGCCCCAGGGCAATGGAAGCCATACTAGAGAATATCATAAAATAAAATTTCCCAAATATCACCAAACATTCTGACACACTGCTTTCAGAGGGATATCGGACCCCAGGTCGCCTCAACTCTAACCAAGCTTCTCCAAGACACATTGTGATAAACCCGTCCAAAGTCGAAACAAAAGGAAAGATTCTGCAAGCTGCCAGGAGTAAGCGCCAGTTGACCTACAGAGGCAAATCCATCAGAGTGACTGCAGACGTCTCTAATGAAACTTAGCAAGCAAGAAGAGAATGGTCATTTACCTTTAATCTACTTAAACAGAACAATTTCCAGCCCAGAATTTTGTACCCTGCTAAGCTAAGCTTTAAAATTGACGGAGAATGGGTGGCGCCTGTGGCTCAGTGAGTAGGGCGCCGGCCCCATATGCTGAGGGTGGCGGGTTCAAACCCAGCCTTGGCCAAACTGCAAGACAACAAAAAAAATAGCCGAGCATTGTAGTGGGCGCCTGTAGTCCCAGCTGCTCGGGAGGCTGAGGCAAGAGAATCGCGTAAGCCCAAGAGTTAGAGGTTGCTGTGAGCTGTACGACGCCACGGCACTCTACCCGAGGGTGGCACAGTGAGACTCTGTCTCCACAAAAAAAAAAAAAAAAAAAAAAGAATTAAAATTGACGGAGAAATCAAATCATTTATGGATATACAAACATTGAGGAAATTTGCCATAACAAGACGAGCTCTACAGGATATACTTCAACCTGTTCTACACACTGAACATCACAATGGATCAGCAGCAAAGTAAGAACTCAGAAATTAAAGGACAGAACCAAACCTCCACACTGATGCAAAAGATAAAACTAAGCAATGGACTCTCACAAAATAAGATGAATAGAATACTACCACACTTATCAATTATCTCAATAAATGTTAATGGCTTGAATTCCCCACTGTAGAGACATAGATTGGCTGACTGGATTAAAAAACACAAACCATCCATTTGCTGTCCGCAAAAACACACCTGGCTTCAAAAGACAAATTAAAACTCCGAGTCAAGGGTTGGAAGACAATTTTTTTTCAGGCAAATGGAATTCAAAAGAAAAGAGGAGTTGCAATCCTATTTTCAGATACATGTGGATTTAAAGCAACTAAAGTCAAAACGACAAAGATGGTCACTTTATATTGGTCAAGGGAAAAATACAACAAGAAGATGTTTCAATTCTAAATATTTATGCACCCAGTTCAAATGCTCCCAGATTCTTGAAACAGACCTTACTCAGTCTGAGCAATATGATATCCGATAATACCATAATAACAGGGGACTTTAACACTTCTCTTACAGAGCTGGACAGATCCTCTAAACAGAAATTAAACAAAGATATGAGATTTAAACGAGACCCTAGAACAACTATGCTTGATAGATGCATATAGAATACTCCATCCCAAAGATAAAGAATACACATTCTTCTCATCACCAAATGGAACATTCTCCAAAATTGATCATATCCTGGAACACAAAACAAATATCAACAGAATAAAAAGAATTGAATTATTACCTTGTATCTTCTCAGACCATAAGGGACTAAAGATGGAACTCAACTCTAACAAAAACATTCAACTCCACACAAAGGCATGGAAATTAAACAACCTTCTGTTGAATAAAAGATGGGTGCAGGAAGAAATAAAACAGGAAATCATTAATTTCCTTGAGCATAACAACAATGAAGACACAAGCTACCAAAACATGTGGGATACAGCAAAAGCAGTTTTGAGAGGAAAATTTATCGCTTTAGATGCTCACATTCTATAAATAAAGCTGGGGGCATCACCATACTAGATTTTAGGCTGTTTCTACAAAACAGAAAGAGAACACATCAACAAACTCACAAGCCATCTTATGCAATTGGAAAAAGAAGAACAATCTAAGACTAAACCCAGTAGAAGAAAAGAAATATCCCAACTCAAATCAGAGATCAATGAAATTTAAAAGAATCATTCAGAAATTAATGAAACAAGGAGTTGGTTTTTTGAAAAAACAAATAAAATAGATAAACCATTGGCCAGACTAACTAGAAATAGAAAAGTAAAATCTCTAGTAACCTCAATCAGAAATGATAAGGGGGAAATAACAACTGATCCCACAGAGATACAAGAGATCATCACTGAATACTACCAGAAACTCTTTGCTCAGAAATTCGACAATGTGAAGGAAATGGATCAATATTTGGAATCACACCCTCTCCTCAGACTTAGCCAGGAAGAAATGGAGCTCCTGAACAGACCAATTTCAAGCACTGAGATTAAAGAAACAATAAAAAAGCTTCCAACCAAAAAATGCCCTGGTCCAGATGGCTTCACTCCAGAATTCTATCAAACCTTCAAGGAAGAGCTTATTCCTGTACTGCAGAAATTATTCCAAAAAATTGAGGAAAAAGGAATCTTCCCCACCACATTCTATGAAGCAAACATCAACCTGATACCAAAACCAGGAAAACATCCAACTAAAAAGGAGAATTTCAGACCAATTTCACTCATGAATATAGATGCAAAAATTCTCAACAAAATCCTAGCCAATAGATGACAGCTTATCATCAAAAAAGTCATACATCATAATCGAGTAGGTTTCATCCCAGGGATGCAAGGCTGGTTTAACATATGCAAGTCCATAAACATTATCCACCATATTAACAGAGGCAAAAATAAAGATCATATGATCCTCTTGATAGATGCAGAAAAAGCATTCGATAAAATCCAGCATCCTTTGCTAATTAGAACACTGAAGAGTATAGGTATAGGTGGCACATTTCTATAACTGATTGAAACTATCTATGACAAACCCAGCTAACATTTCACTGAATGGAGTAAAACTGAAAGCTTTTCCTCTTAGAACTGGAACCAGACAAGGTTGTCCTCTGTCACCTGTACTATTCAACATAGTGCTGGAAGTTCTAGCCAATACAAATAGGCAAGACAAGGAAATAAAGGGAATCCAAATGGGAGTAGAGGAGGCCAAACTCTCCCTCTTTGCTGACAACATGATCTTATACTTACAGAATCCCAAAGACTCAACCACAAGACTCCTAGAAGTCATCAAAAAATACAGTAATGTTAAGGGATATAAAATCAATGTCCACAGTCAATAGCCTTTGTATATACCAATAACAGTCAAGATGAGAAGCTAATTAAGGACACAACTCCCTTCACCGTAGTTTCAAAGAAAATGAAATACCTAGGAATATACCTAACGAAAGAGGTGAAGTACCTCTATAAAGAAAATTATGAAATCCTCAGAAAGGAAATAGCAGAGGATATTAACAAATAGAAGAATATACGATGCTCATGGATGGGAAGAATCAACATTGTTAAAATGTCTATATTTCCCAAAGCAATCTACCTATTCAATGCCATTCCTATCAAAATACCAACATCGTACTTTCAAGATTTGGAAAAAATGGGTCTGTGTTTTGTATGGAACCAGAAAAAAACCCGTATAGCTAAGGCAGTTCTTAGTAATAAAAATAAAGCTGGGGGCATCACCATACTAGATTTTAGGCTATACTACAAAGCCATAGTGGTCAAGATAGAATGATACTGGCACAAAAATAGAGACATAGACACTTGGAATCGAATAGAAAATCAGGAAATGAAACTATCATCTTACAACGACATAATCTTTGATAAACCAAACAAGAACATAGCTTGGGTGAAAAGACTCCCTACTCAATAAATGGTGTTGGGAGAACTGGATATCTACATGTAAAAGACTGAAACTGGACCCACACCTTTCCCCACTCACAAAAATTGATTCAAGATGGATAAAGGACTTAAATTTAAGGCATGAAACAATAAAAATCCTCCAAGAAAGCATAGGAAAAACACTGGAAGATATTGGCCTGGGGAAAGACTTCATGAAGAAGACTGCCATGGCAATAAAAACAACAACAAAAAATAACCGAATGGGACTTCATTAAACTGAAAAGCTTCTGTACAGCTAAGGAGACAACAACCAAAGCAAAGAGACAACCTACACAATGGAAAAGGATATTTGCATATTTTCAATCAGATAATAGCTTGATAACTAGGCTCTATAGAGAACTCAAATTAATCCACATGAAAAAAGCCAACAATCCCTTATATCAATGGGCAAGAGACATGAATAGAACCTTCTCTAAAGATGACAGACGAATGGCTAATAAACATATGAAAAAATGGTCATTATCCTTATCTATTAGAGAAATGCAAATCAAAACCACCCTGAGATACCATCTAACCCCAGTGAGAATGGCCCACATCACAAAATCTCAAAACTGCTGATGCTGGCATGGATGTGGAGAGAAGGGAACCCTTTTACGCTGCTGGTGGGACTGCAAACTAGTACAACCTTTCTGGAAGAAGTATGGAGAAACCTCAAAGCACTCAAGCTAGACCTCCCATTTGATCCTGCAATCCATTACTGGGCATCTACCCAGAAGGGAAAAAATCCTTTTATCATAAGGACACTTGTATTAGACTATTTATTGCAGCTCGATTTACAATCGCCAAAATGTGGAAACAGCCTAAATGCCCACCAACCCAGGAATGGATTAACAAGCTGTGGTATATGTATACCATGGAATACTATTCAGCTATTAAAAAAAATGGAGACTTTACATCCTTCCTATTAACCTGGATGGAAGTGGAAGACAGTATTCTTAGTAAAGCATCACAAGAATGGAGAAGCATGAATCCTATGTACTCAATTTTGATATGAGGACAATTAATGACAATTAAGGTCACGGTGGGGGTGGGGGAAGGGGAGAGCAGAGAGAAAAAGAAGGAGGGAGGAGTGGGGAAAGGAAAAGCAGAGAGAGGGAAGGAGGGAGGGGGTGGGGCCTTGGTGTGTGACACACCTTTTGGGGGCAAGACATGATTACAAGAGGGACTTTACCTAAAAAATGCAATCAGTGTAACCTCGCTTATTGTATCCTCAATGAATCCCCAACAAGAATAAAACAAATAAAAAAACATACAATGAGAAGCTTCAAGTTGCTGGTATGGCCTGTAAGGAGCTTAGAAGTCACTACTCCATCCCACAAGAAGTAAAAAGTTAAACAAATGGAAAAACCAATAAGTTTTCTTAGATCTGTATGAGAAATAAGGTCATAGGGCAAAGAGATATCCCTCAGATTGGAGAGCCACATAGGTAGATACAGACAGTAACAAGTTATCAGAGCAGAAATCCCAGGGCAGAAATCTCCATGGAAACCAGTGCCAGGGTAGAAAAATTTGAACTATAACTAACCAATTGCCAGAGGTTCAGTGCAGACAACTCTTGAGTTAAAAACTCTAGGGAACCCAGTCATGCGAGAACCATATATTTTTGTAAGTTTTACCTCTAGTAGCTCTACCAGGTCCTTACAATGAATACCAGAGAAAAAATTCTTTCATGCCTCTAGCAGGGGGTAGAGAAAAGGAACCACTTTGAAATACACCAAGAGAATTCTTCTTTCTTCTTCTTCTTATTATTATTACTGTTTTTTGCAACAGAGACTCAAGCTGTCGCCCTGGATAGAGTATAGCATCATGGCTCACAGCAACCTCCAACTCAGGCTCAAGCAATCCTCCCGTTTCAGTTTTCCTATTTTTAGTAGAGATGGGCTCTATTTTTGCACAGGCTGGTCTGAAACTCATGAGCTCAAGCAATCCACCCACCTTGGCCTCCCAGAGTGCTAGGATTATGGGTGTGAGCCACCATGCCCAGCTGAGTATTCCCTTCTTAGCAAAGTGTGCCTTTGGGAGAAATTATTTTACCACAGCCTAAGCTGTTGGGGTTTTATCAGAGCCAAATTTACCTGGAGAAAGAAAAATCCTCAACTCCAGACCTCTTCTCATCAACCATCCTATCCAATTAAACAAGGGAAAAAAAAAATGAGACACACTAGTGAAGTTCAAGGTCCCAGCACAAGCTCACCAAAAGACTGACACTTAATTAATACGATTATCAAACTCTTCTCATACACCTTTCTACCACATTACTAAAGGCCTACTAAAGTTCCTTTTATGCATACATTGTGTCTACCTCTCAACAAAAAATTATAAGGCATACGAAAAAGTTAAAAAGAACAAAAACAAAAACACAGTTTGATGAGGCTAAGCAAACACTACAACCAGAGTCAGATATAGCAGGAATGTTGGAATTATCAGACCAGAAAAAATTTTTAAAAGATAAATAATATGCTAAAGGGATTAATGAAAAAAGTGAATAATATGCAAGAACAGATGAATAATGCAAGCAGAAAGATGAAAATTCTTAGAAAGTATAAAAAATGCTAGAGATCAAAAATGCTATAATAGAAATGAAGATTGTCTTTGATGGCCCTGTTTAAAAGACTAGACACAAATGAGGAAATATATTGCTGAGCTGGAAAATATGATAATAAAAACTTTGAAAACTGAAAAGCAAAGGGAAAAAAACCCCTAAAACCAAAAAAACAGAATATCCAGGAACTGTAGGAAAAGCACAAAATGTGTGAGATACATTTGATGGGAAATACCAGGAGGAAAAAGGGAAAGGAATAAAAACAATATTTGCAGCAATGATAACTGATAATTTCCCCCACGTTAATGTCAGATATAAAGCTTTAGAGCAGGAAAATTTGGAGAATATCAAATAGGATAATAAAAATAAATAAGTAGGCTTGGCGCCTATAGCTCAAGCAGCTAAGGCTCCAGCTACATAAACCAGAGCTGGCAGGTTCAAATCCAGCCCAGGCCTGCCAAACAACAATGACCACTACACCAAAAAATAGTCGGGCATTGTGGCGGGCACCTGTAGTCCCAGCTACTTGGGAGGCTGAGGCAAGAGAATCAAGCCCAAGAGTTGGAGGTTGCTGTGAGCTGTGACGCCAAGGCACTCTACCCAGGGCAACAACCTGAGGCTCTATCTCAAATAAATAAATAAATAAATGAATAAATACATATACCCTACACCAAAGCTTATCAGACTCATACTATAGAAATCAAAGATAATAGAAAAATCCTGAAAGATCAAAAATAAAAACACCACCCCCCATAGAGGTGCAAACATAGGAATTAATCCAACTTCTTAGAAACTATGTAAACAAGAAGATAGTGAAGTGAAATTTTTTTTTTTAGAGTTTTAACTTAAGTTCTTAAGAAAATAAAATAAAATACAGTGAGTTCATAACAAAAATAATATATGTGAAGTGAAATTTTAAAGTATCAACAAGAAAACCCACATCTAGAATTCTGTACTCTGTGCAATTATCTTTCAAAAGTAAGGAAGAAACAAACATTTTCTTCGACAAAATTGAGGGAATTTATTGGTAGAAAAACTATCTTGTAAAGAAATGTTAAGGAAGTTCTTTAGCAAGAAGGATATGGGTAAAAAACTCAGATCTACATAAAAAAGAGCATCAGGCAATGAATAAATGAAGGTAAAATAAAAACTTATTTCCTAACCTTAATTAATTTAACAAATAAATTTGTTCAAAATTGCAATACTGTGCTCAAGTATTTACACTTATATATCTATATACATTCTTATGTATTATAATGTATAAGAGAAATAAATGGCAGCAAAGATACATAGGACAGGCTCAGCGCCTGTGGCTCAAGTGGCTAAGGCGCCAGCACATACACCTGAGCTAGACAGTTCGAATCCAGCTCAGGCCCGCCAAACAACAATGATGGCTGCAAACAAAAAATAGCCGGGCGTTGTGGTGGGTGCTTGTAGTCCCAGCTACTTGGGAGACAGAGGCAGAGACTCGCTTGAGCCCAGGAGTTGGAGGTTGCTGTGAGCTGTGATGCCAGGTACTCCACCCAGGGTGACAGCTTGAGGCTCTGTCTCCAAAAAAAAGAAACATAGGACAGAAGAAAGGAATTAGGAATATTTTATTATAAGGTACTTACACCACTTATTAATTAGTATAGTGTGATTTAAAAGTAGATATAGATTTGTTGTAAATGTATATTGCAAACTCTTAGGAAATCTCTAACAAAAGTAAAAAAGGTAAGTACAATTGACATACTATAAAAGGAGAGAAAAATAAAAGATATAAAATACTCAATTCAAACCAAAGAAGGCGGAAACAGTGAAGAAGACAAAAGAGGAACAAAAACAAAGGCACCAAACAGAAAACAGTAACAAATATGGTAGCTATGAATCCAAAGATATCAATAAGTACTTTACACCAATAGTCTAAATACACCAATCAAAAGAGAGAGATTGTCAGAGTGGACGAAAAACAATACCCAACTGTATGTTGTAAACAAGAATCCATTAAACATAAAGACACATATGGATTATAAATAAAGGGATATAAAATGGTATACTATACTAACACTAATCTAAAGAAAGTGGCAGTAGGCTCCGTGCCTGTAGCACAGTGGTTATAGGGCCAGCTATATACAACAAGGCTGGCAGGTTTGAACCCAGCCCGGGCCAGCTAAACAACAATGACAACTACAACAAAAAATGGCTGGGCATTGTGGTGGGCACCTGGAATCCCAGCTACTTGGGAGGCTGAGACAAGAGAATCGCTTAAGCCCAAGAGTTTGAGGTTGCAGTGAGTTGTGATGCCACAGCACTCTACTGAAGGTGACATAGTGAGACTCTGTCTCAAAAAAGGAAACAAACAAACAAAAAAAAGAAAGTAGTAGTAGCTATATTAATTTCAGACAGAGCAGGCTTTCAGAGAAAGAAGTTATCAGGAATTAAGAGCATTACATAATAATAAAGGGGTCAAATTCCAAGAAAGGGTAACAATCTTTTTTTTTTGCAGTTTTGGCTGGGGCTGGGTTTGAACCCACCACCTCTGGCATATGGGGCTGTCGCCCTACTCCTTTGAGCCACAGGCACCGCCCAAGGGTAACAGTCTTTCATATACATGCACATAAAACACAGCATCAAGGCAGCACCCATAGTTCAGTGGGTAGGGCACTGGCCACATACACTGAGGTTGGTGGGTTTGAACCTGGTGTTGGCTAGCTAAAACAACAATAGCTGCAACAACAACAACAAAATATTCAGGCATGTGGTGGGCACTTATAGTCCTAGCTACTTAGAAGACTAAAAAAAAAGAAGACTGAGGCAAGAGAATTGCTTAAGCCCAAGAGTTTGAGGTGGCTGTGAGCTGTGACACTCTACCCAGGGTGACAGCTTGAGACTCTGTCTCAAAATAAATAAATAAATAAATAAAAAGAACAGAGCATCAAAATATGTGAGACAAGGGCCAGGCATTGTGGCTCAACAGCTATAATTTTAGCACTCTAGGAGGCCAAGGAGGGTAGATTGCCTGAGCTCACCGGTTTGAGACCAGCCTGAGGAAGAGCAAGACCCATGTCTCTAAACATAGCTGGGGGTTGTGGTAGGCTCCTGTAGTTACACCTTGAAGTGTAACTACACCAGGAGGCTGAGGCAAGAGAATCACTTGAGCCCAAGAGTTTGAGGTTGCTGTGAGCTATGATGCCTGAGGGTGACAAAGCAAGACTTTGTCTCCCCCCCAACCAAAAAAAAAGTGAGGCAAAAACTGATGGAACTGCAAAGAAAAAACTAGATAAATGCACTAGTATAGTTGGAGACTTTGACACGCCCCCTATTAGAAATGAACAGATCCAAAGGGCAGAAAATCAGTCAGGACACAGTAAAACTTAATAGGACCATCAATCAATTGGATATTGTTGATGTCTACAGACTACTTTATCCAACAACAGCAGATTACACATTATTTTCAAGTTCACATGGAATAGTCACCATCGTAGACCACATTCTGGCCTATACCCCTTAACAAATTAAAAAGAACATATATTATACACTATCACTCTCAAACTACAATGGAATTAGACTAGAAATCAATAACAAAAAGAGAGTTGGAAAATTCCCTAATACATGGAGATTAAATAACATATCTCTAACTAAAACATGGGTTAAAGAAGAATCTCAAGAGAAATTTTAAAATATTTTGAACTACATGAAAATGAAAATGCACCACTTCAAAATTTGTGGGATACAGCAAAAGCATTGCTTACAGTCAAATTTATAGCATGGAGTGCATATATTTAAAAAAAAGAAAGTAAAATCAATAACCTACATTTTTACCTTAGGAAACAAGGGGGAAAAAGCAAATTAAATCCAAAGTAAGCAGAAAAAAAGAAATAATAAAAATCAGAGCAGAAATCAATATAACTGAAAACAGGAAATCAACAAAACCAAAAGCTGTTTGCTATGGTTTGGATATGGTGTGTCCCCACCAAAGCTCATATTGAAATTTGGTCTCTGGTGTGATATTAGGAGGTGAGACCGAGTGGGAGTTGTTTGTGTCATGGGATTAGATTCTTCATGAATGGCTGGGTGCATTTCTTTGGGTAGTGAATGAGTTGTCACTCTGGTAACACAGGATTAGTCCTCCCAGGATTATTTCCCATGAGCGTGGATAGTTCTAAAACTAGGATACCCGGGTGTGGTGGGTCTTGCTTGTAATCCCAGAACTTTGAGAGGCCAAGGCAGGAGGAATACTTGAAGCTAGGAGTTCAAGACTGGCCCAAGCAATGGAGCAATCTGTCTCTACATAAAAATTGGAAAAAACACCCAGGCATCGTGGCACATGCCCGTAGTCCTAGCTAATTGGAAGGCTGAGATAGCAGAGCTACTTGAACCCAGGAACTTGATGTTACAGTGAGCTATCATGAGGACAGGGTATACCCTTCCATTCACTTAAGTCTTATTTTATTTTTTCTTAGTGTTTTACATTTTTTTAAGTTACACTGTTTAAAACATACTAATACTGTTGTCCAAAATAGCTGTCACATTTTGCTTTCCTACTATGTATGAGAGTTTCACAATGAAACAGTTTGACACATGACAAAAGTAGGAAAAATCTACAATCCTCTCTTCTTATATCAAATAATGGTGTCCCATGAATGTGATAAAATACATAGTGCTGGTACAGACTAGGAACAATTAATTAGGTTAGAAAGGGAAACCAACCTAACTCTGAGCATACTGGAAGGAGAAAGTGGAGTACAGAAGTTATAGGAGAATAGATTGAAAATGGAAATTATTTAGAGTGAAATTACAATGACTGAGACTATAAATAGAACTGATAGGCTGGGCACAGTGGATCACCTGAGCTCAAGAGTTCAAGAGTGAGCCTGAGCAAGAGTGAGACCCCCATCTCTACGAAAAATGAAAAACTGAGGCAAGAGGATCACTTGAGCCCAAGAGTTTGAGGTTACTGTGAACTATGATGCCACGAGCCCAAGAGTTTGAGGTTGCTGTGAGCTATGAGGCCACAGCATTCTACTGAGGACAATAAAGTGAGACTCTGTCTCAGAAAAGAAAGAAAGGAAGAAATTAACAATAAAAAAAGAACTTGGCTTGGTGCCCATAGCTCAGTGGGTAGGGTGCCAGCCACATGCACTGGGGCTTGTGGGTTTGAATCCAGCCCAGGCCTGGTGAACAACAATGACCACAGTAACAACAACATCAAAAAACAGCTGTAGTCCCAGCTACTTGGGATGCTGAGTTAAGAGAATCGCTTAAGCCCAAGATTTGAGGTTGCTGTGAGCTGTGATGCTACAGCACTCTACCGAGGGTGACATAGTAAGACTCTGTCTCAAAACAAACAAACAAACCAAAAAAACTGATAAAGAACACCAGCCCAGATAAATAGAAGCAAAACGAGCTAACTAAATACTAAAATATAAAATTGCTCTGAAACTAGAGTAAGGTATCATCACGAAAAGAGTAGAATGTAAATTACAAAGCAATTGAAGGTGGTCCCATTTTTCAAAGGTGGAACATTTAACTATCAATAAAGATAATATATAGGGAGGAGGGAGGGCAATTGGCGGGATCTCACCTAATGTGCACAATATGAGGGTGTTCAGTATGCCCCCGAGTGAAAGTCTCAACTACAACTTGAACATTACCTTAGAAACGAAAACAATGTAACCTAAAAGTTTGTACCCTCATATTAATTTGAAATTTAAAAAAGATAAATTGAAATGAAAAAACATTATTGAAAAATAAAAAGTCAAATGTTCAACAGACTAGGGCTAAAAGGGAACATTTTAACTTGAAAAACATCATCTACAAAAAAAGGAAGACTTGTACGCTGAAAACTATACAACACTATAGAAAGAAATTAGAAAAATTAAATAAATGGAAAGGCATCCTGTTCACAAATTTTAACAATATTATTAAGATGCCAAACTCCCCCAAAGAATCCACAGATTCAATGCAATCTCTAATCAAAATTCCAGCTGACTTCTTTGCAGAAATGACAAGCTGGCAGGGTGTGGTGGCTCATGCCAATGATCCTAGAACTTTGGGAGGCCACTGTGGGTGGATTGCTTGAGCTCAGGAGCTCCAGACCAACCTGAGCAGGAGGAGGGTCTCTACTAAAAACAGAAAAATGAGCCAGGCATAATGGTGCACATTTGTAGTCCCAGCTACTCAGGAGCATAGTTTGAGCCCAGGAGTTTGAGGTTGCTGTGAGCTATGAGGCCAGACTTTGTCTCAGAAAAAAAAAAAAAAAAAAAGTCATAAGCTGCTACTAAAATTAACAGGACATTGCAAAAGACTCAAAATAATCAAAACAATCATGAGAAACAACAAAGTTGGAGAACTTACACTTGGCAATTTCAAAAATAAAAACTCTCACTGGATGCCACTGGAGTATGCTAGCAAAACAATATTATGTTGAAAACTGGTAAATTAAAAAGAAAACATTTACCCTGTCTTTCCCAAACAAGTTGAACCACTAAATATCAAAAAATATAGCTGAGGGAAAGATTTTCTTTTTTTTTCCCCCAGTGGTAAGATAGGATTTTATTAGACAGAAAGGAATAAAATTTATTGAAGGAGTAAACAGTACCAGAGCTTTTGGCAAAGGGGAAAGACCCAACTGGGAAGTTCCCCTGAGTCCTTTGTCTAGGGGAAAGTTTTTCTTTATAGAGACATGTCAACTATTAAATGAAGAGAGTGTTGAATTAATTACCATTCTGTAATGTCCAATGATTTAATAGATCATGTACTAAACACTGAAAGTTGCTAACACTATAAAAAGAGAAGCTTTAGATAATGGGACTCCTAAGAGAACACATCACTTAAAGTAGAATTGCCAAAAACTTGAAGTTTCTAGATCTAAATACTAATATAGAAATACAGAAGACAGAAAAACATGTTAAACAATACCACGGGGATGAAAGCAACAAAATCTAGATTACAGAAGCAATTTGGTCTCTTCAACAAATTAAAAATAAATAAAACAAAAAACAGAAGAGAAACCCAGAGATTAAGAGATAACTATCATTTGCAATGTGTGAGCCTTATTTGGGTACTGATTCAAACAAATGATGAGGAAGAAAACTAAAAATGAACAAACAAAACAAAACAAAACAACCAAACCCATAAAACTGTAAAATTATGATAGTCACAACACAACTAGAAATGTGAACATAACTTACTGGATTTTTGATGAAATTAGGGGATTACTTTAATTTAAATTGTTACAGTCTGATAATGATATTATAATTCATTATTTTTAAGAAAAATTCTTCTGTACTCTTTAGAGACAAAGGTTGAAATATTTTATAGATAAAATACAATGCCTGGGCGGCCCCTATGGCTCAAGGAGTAGGGCACTGGCCCCATATGCTGGATGTGGCAGGTTCAAATCTAGGCCCGAGCAAAAACTGCAAAAAAAAAAAAAAAAAAAAACAATGCCTAGGATTTCCTTTAGTATAGCTAAAACAAAATTGGCTATGAGTTAATAATTTTTAAACTGGGTGATAAGTACATGGGGGGGTTCATTAACGTAGTACTATAGCAATTGTTTTTGTACATAATGAATTTTCCCCATAATATAATATTGAAAGTATCTGGGAATGAACTAAGAAACAAGTCATGGAATCTAGGAATACAGGGATCCAACAGAGCAGAATGGCACGAGAAATTTAGGATGACAGCTTTGCACCATGGCTAAAAAAATGGTCTAGATTGGAGCGTAACAGAAAACTGTGGGAGGTAGGCCTCTAGGAAAAAGAAAAAAAAGATTATTTTTTGTGCTTGTAAGATCTGTTTGAAGTCGATAAATCTATTGAATTTTTTAAGTAAAAAAAAAAAAATGAAAACAGCAAAGGCTATATAGAAAGCCAAATAGATGGGAAACAAAGGAATAATTATAAGGTAAATAAAAGTTGACAAAGAAAGGAACTACTTGATTTATTAGAGACAATATTAATTTAGTACATTTATTTAGTCAATAATATAAACATGTACACTGAATTGCCAAATTATTAAATCTTGGAAAGATATGGAAGAAAGTGGTGACAAGGAGTATTTAAATTTACTATTTTTAATTTTCAGTTATATGACTTGACAAATTACTTAACCTTCCCAAGCCTCAATTTTCTCATCTACAAATGGGCATACTATCATTTACCATGTAGGATTATTGAAAGAATTAAAGATATTACATCTAAAACACATGACACAGTATTTTATACATGAAGTATAATATAATGTAGCCAATAAAAGTTATGTGTTTTAGGTACTGATATAGAAAAATATCCTATCTCTTCCCCAAAAATGTGTATAATATGGACCTGTTTATATAAAATTACTTAGCCTTAAGCAATATACTTTAGCAGAGAAGCCATCTAGAGAGAAAGTTACCAAAAAATATCAGTAATTGGCTTGGTGCCCAGAGCTCAGTGGTTAGGGTGCCAGCCATATGCCCCAGGGCTGGCGGGTTGGAACCTGGCCCGGGCCTACTAAACAACAATGACAACTACAAGAACAAAAGAAAGAAAGCTGGGCGTTGTGGCAGGCTCTTGTAGTCCTAGCTACCTGAGAGGCTGAGGAAAGAGAATTGCTTAAACCCAAGAGTTCGAGGTTGCTGTAAGCTGCAATGCCACAGCACTCTACCGAAGGTGACATAGTGAGACTCGGTCTCAAAAAAAAAAAAAACATTAGTAATGATTATCTCTGGACAGAGAGATTTCTTTTTCTTTTTTTTTTTTTGTTGTTGCAGTTTGGCCAGGACTGGGTTAGAACCCGCCACCCTCAGTATATGGGGCCGGCGCCCTACTCACTGAGCCACAGGTGCTGCCCCGGACAGAGAGATTTCAACTGCTTTTCACTTACATTTTATTTTATTTATTATTATTTTTTTGATACAGTTTCATTTTGTCGCTCTAGGTAGAGTGCCGGGGCATCACAGCTTACAGAAACCTCAAACTCTTAGGCTTAAGCGATTCTCTTCCCTCAGCCTCCTGAGTAGCCGAGACCACAGGCGCCCACCACAATGTCCCATATCACTTATGTTTTAAATGTTTTTTCTATGTGTGGGTTGAACATCAAACTTTTAATCCTTTGTCTATGCAATAAACTACCTTTGAATGAATAAGGAAATAAAAAAACTTGCAAAGACAATGTTAAAACATGGGACAAGGCATGTATTGTTAAGTGAAAATTAGTAGATGACAGCATTTCATGTGAGCTAGACTTAAACTGTAAAAAAAAGGATCAGATACATGGACAAGAGTAAAAATAAAGAAAAAATGAGAGCAATTTGTGAGTATAACAGCATTGTTATTTTTCCTTTACATTTTCCTTGTTATCGTGATATACATATATAAAAGTATGTATATTTTAGAAGTTCTTACTTATATTAAGCCAAAATCTATCTCCCTATTAAATTCTGCTTCTTTTTTTTTTTTAATTCTGCTTCTTGATACTAATTTTGCTCTCTAAGGCCACAAAGACAAAAATCTGATTTAAGACATGACAGACTCTTAAATATTTAAAAACCTTTTCCCCTTAGGGGTTCTCTGGGCTTCATAAGATCAACCACTATGTCTTACTCATTTTTGTATGGCCGGCAGCTCTGAAATAATGTTTTAAATATAGCAGGCAGTCAATAATATTAGGTATTTGTAGACCTGAATATGAGATTCCCTTCATTATTCTGGTCACCCCTTCCCAGATATGTTTTCATTTGTTAAAATGCTTCTTAAAATATGACTTTTAGTTCCTTCAGTTCCTCACACCGTTTCTTGTCTCCAATGACCTTCTAAAATCTGCTCTGAGCATTCTGGTGTCTAAAATCCAGTGCTCAAAACAGCTCTACCTGGTACGTTCAGACATCCGACTCCCTATTTACCCCATCTTTTTGAGGGTAGTTGTTAATTTACACCCACTATGTCTTTACTATCTCATCAGTATATTTCAGTCAACTGCTGTGTTTTTTCCATATAGATGATATACTGCTTGTTTTCACACCCTTCCTCACCTCTTTTGATTTCTGAGTTCATGCATTAGCTTTGTTCTTAATATTAATAATATAGCCTAAATTCCCTTGCCCCACATCATAAGCTATTGAAGAAAATCCAATCTTGAATGGCTCTAGCTGTAAGCCTTTTTTAGGCCTATATCCGGGCTGTTGAATGTTACGGGGTAAATCACATCTTAGAGGACACAGTTTCAGCTACAAATCTAAAGTTGCTGACCTCAAAAGGTTGCTTAGTGATGCTAATAATCCTACCTCACTAATTTTGTTATCTCATTCCCATTTGGAAAAATTTTTAAATTTTGTTATCTCATTCCCATTTGGAAAAATTTAAAAAATTTTAAAATGTCAACTTTCATCAGACTTTTTAACCCTGACTATATGATTACTATTATTCCTATTTCACAGTGAAAATATAAGTTGTAAATTATAAACTCCCTCAACTTCCTGCCACCTCAGAAACTATGTTATATTCCCAGTAACGTGTTATGTAATCACAAAAAAGGAGTTATTTATGTGCACAAAAAAGGACAAAAGAGGAAAGTGCAAAAGAATGTTTATGCTTATATCACCATCTTTGTAAAACATATGAATTTTCTCAAATATGCACAAAGTTTCTGAGGAGAGATATTATGAAATATATACAGTTGCCTGTAAGGAGGGGAACTTAAATAAAAGGAATTTTTCACTGTATACACTCTTTTCTAGAAATTTTAAAGAATTTGGGGGGTGCCTGTGGCTCAGTGAGTAGGGCACTGTATACCAAGGGTGGCAGGTTTGAATTCAGCCCCAGCCAAACTGCAACAAAAAAATAGCCGGGTGTTGTGGCAGGTGCCTGTAGTCCCAGCTACTCGGGAGGCTGAGGCAAGAGAATCACCTAAGCCCAAGAGCTCGAAGTTGCCCTCTACAGAGGGCAGTAAAGTGAGACTCTGTCTCTAAAAAACAAAACAAAACAAAACAATTTTGAACCATGTGAAAACAGTATCATAAAAAATAAACAAAAATTGTGTATGTAACCATGCATGTCTTTTGCTTTAAAACCTCACATTGTAGGGGCTGGAGGGTAGAAGAAATGGAGCATATTGTCTAATGGGTGCAGAGTTTCAGTTTGGAATAATGAAAAAGTTCTGGTGAAGAAAAGGGGTGATGATTGCACAGCAATGAGAATGTACTGAAGGTCACTGAACTGTATGTACACATAAAAAAAATGGTTAGATGGTAAGTTTTATTATATTTATTTTACTGCAGTAAAAACCTCCAAAATATTGGCTGGGCAGAGTGGCTCACACCTGTAATCCTAGCAGTATGGGAAGCCAAGTGGGTAGATCGCCTGAGCTCAGGATGTCCAGACCAGCCTGAGCAAAAGTAAGACCCAGTCTCTACTAATAATAGAACAACTACGTAGGCATGTGGCACACACTTAAAGTCCCAGCTACTTGGGAGGCTGAGGCAAGAGGATCACTTGAACACAAAAGTATGAGATTGCTGTGAGCTATGCCAGGGCACTCCATGCAGGGCAATAGAGGGAGACTCTGTCTCAAAAAAATTAAAAGATTTAAAAAAAATTTATAAAAACCCCTACAATACCAATAACAAAAAACCAAACATGCCACAATGCCTTTTGCTTGCCATTATGATGAAGAATAAGACTCTGTATGATATGACCCCTGCTGAATTGAATCACTTTCTTCCTTTAGTTTTAGAATATTCAGCAAACTAGACTTGGTTTAGTTGCTCAATGGAATACTAATGCTCTGCACCTTAGCACATAAAATTTTCTCTTCCTGGAATATAATAAACATCACCTATTCACAGGATACCTGTTCTGGCCTCTGTGACTTGATTAGTTCACTCTGCCATACTGTGCCCTGGTGTCCTTTGCTTCCATTTCATGACATTCATTGCAACTGTAATTATCTAGTTAGTGTTTGATCTAGAAAATCAGCGAATGCTGGACCATGTGGATCTTGTTCCCTAATGCCTATCTAATGACTAACACATGGCACAGAATATAAAAGGCACCCTAAAATATTTTTGGAATGAAGGGATTGATCCAAACTCAATTGCCTACATTTAATCTAATCAACAAGTGGAGTAAAACCTATACTCCATTTTAGTCTATGGTTTTTTGAAACCAGAAATCTTTTTTAACTAAATTACTGATAGCACCTGAGGGTTTCTCAAATCCCTTCCACATAAGCTGACTTTCTGAAAATAAATAGAAAATTTATCCTATCAATTTTTGTCTAATTATTTTTCAAACGTCTCTCTGCCATCCAGTATATAAACTATTTTTCTCAGATTTTGCCCATTTGCAAATGGAATAGACATGGGTGAGAACATTAAATGCAACAATGCTAAAGAAAAAATACAGTGCAATTCCACAAGAAACATTTCTTGATGCTGACAATGACCCATTCATTAACACTCTTCTGAAATGGCTATCTACACCTTTAGTGTGGATTGTCATCCAACATTTTCCTCTTCATCAAAATTTAGACAAGTAATTCTTCTAAGAGGTAGAACTGGCACAAAATATCAATGACAGAAAGTTTATAAGCTTTTATAAATTACTATTAAGATATAATAGAATGTTCTTTCTTTTCTTTCTTTTTTTGAGACAGAACCTCAAGCTGTCACCCTGGGTAGAGTGCCATGGCATCATAGCTCATAGCAACCTCCAACTCCTGGGCTCAAGCGATTCTCCTGCCTCCGTCTCCCAAATAGGTGGGACTACAGGTGCCCGCCACAACGCCTGGCTATTTTTTGGTTGCAGCTGTCACTGTTGTTTAGTGGGCCTGGGCTGGAAGGCTGGATTCGAACCTGCCATCTCAGGTGTATGTGGCTGGTGCCTTAGCCACTTGAGCTACAGGTGCTGAGCCGCTTTTCTTTTCTTTTATTATATTTGAGATAAGAGTCTTGCTTGTTGACCCAGATAGAGTATGGTGATGTCACCATACTTTGTAACCTCAAACTCCTGGGCCAAGTAATCCTCAAGCCTCAGCCTCCTGAGCAGGTGGGACTACAAGTATATACCAGGACTCCCACTAATTTTTCTATTTTTAGTAGAGATGGGGTCTCGTTCTTGCTTAGGCTGCTGTGGAACTTCTGAGCTCAAGTGATTCTCCCGCCTCAACCTCCCAGAGTACTAGCATTACAACTATAAGCCACTGTGCCCAGTCTTTTAGAATGTTAACTTTTAAACATAACATTAAAGAAGACAAATATGTCTTTCCACAGCATATCTTTTGAAGGTAGCTGCTACCAGGATGCTTGGCTGATGATATGGTTTGGGTATCTGTCCCCTCCAAATCTCATGTCAAAATCTGATCACCAACGTTGGAAGTAGGGGCTGAGGGAAGGTGTTTGAGTCAGGATGGCATATCCTTCATGATGGCCTTGGTGCCATCTTCCTGGTAACGAGTGAATCCTGCTCTATTATATAGCTCACAGGAGAGCTGGTTGTTTAAAGTATGGCACCCTTCCTCTCTCTTTTGCTTCTTCTCTAGCCATGTGACACACCTGCTCCTCCTTTGCTTTTTGCCATGACTGCAGGTGTCCTAAAGTCCTTGCCAGAAGCAACTGTTGGCACCATGTTTCTTGTACAGCCTGCAGAACCAGGAGCCAAAGAAATCCATTTTCTTTATAAATTACCTAGCCTCCAGCACTCCTTTATAACAACACAAAACAGACTAACAGTGTTGGCTTATCTATGTGTCCTTTTCTATGTAAAAGAATAGTCTTATAATTTGCCATTACCAAAGTCTTTATCACTTAAACAGATTATCATTTTTACCAAAAATGGTAAAAGAAAGTTAGATACAAGGTCTGCCTTACTAAGTGCTTATAAAATGACGGAGGGGGACTAAATCTTTTCTAGCTCTAACAATTGATCATTCAATGTGGTCATGGTTGAAAATGAATGGGCTGCTTTTTCCAAATTGTATTTATAGCTTTCCCTAAATATAACTCAGTAAAGTAAATGATGTAAGTCATTTTGGATAAAAAATGTTCCAGTTGAGTAATACTTCTACTGTCCTTCTTGAATCAAACTAGGTATAGGTGTTAACCTATACCTCAACTTCTCATCTCCAAACCACATTTACATTAGTATATTTCTGTTTGCCATTCATTACGTATTTAATAAACTTATAAAGGCAAAGTTACATTTTTGCTGAAGCTCCACTTAACTTTTGAATATAGTCATGACATTTCAAATATAAAATATGGGTCTAGAACTGAATAACTAACCATAATTTGCATTCTGCAAAATTATAGTGTGAAAATGACACCTTCACAGAATCAAAACATTATGGAAAAAAATATAGCATTCCACAGACTAACTTAAAATGCCAGGAAGTGCCTTAATATGAATTAAAGTCTATGGAACCACAGTGCTTTCAAGGTAAAGAAGTAAAGGAATAACATAAAACTTTTGAAATGGAACCTGAAACGACAGCTATTCGAAAAGCATATTAATCTTGAAAAGGCTTTCCCTGGAAAACAGAAAATAGAACATAATCTCCACAATCATAAAGTATTTCACAAAGATGAGCCTTTCTTTGAAACAAGGTTTGCATTAAGTAAGAAACATACAGGTATACATTTCTGTTGCCATATGAAAAGTCCTAATTAAAAAATAGTAAAGAAATACTTATTGACCACTTAGACTTTTTGAGTTCTCCAAAGGTTAATGCAATAAATGTTTGTTTTATGTAGGCAAATTTTGGGTACATACAGTCTCTAAGAATGTGATTAAGGGCAGTGTGGTAGCTCAAGCTTCTAATTACAGCACTTTGGGAGGCTGAGACAGGAGGATTGCTTGAGGCCAGGAGTACAAGACCAGTCGTCAGGGCAATAGAGCGAGACCCTGTCTCCAGAAACAAATTAAAAATTAGCGGGGTGTTCTGGCACAAAGCTATAGTACCAGGTACTTGGGAAGTTGAGGCGGGAGGATTACGTGAACCTAATTGAGGCTGCAGTGAGCTATAATTACACTACTGCACAATTTTGACTATAAGGAATGGAAACATTGAATCAAGATTGCTTAATAAGAAATAATACTTTTTTTTTTTTTGAGACAGAGTCTCACTTTGTCTGCCTTGTAGAGTGCTCTGGCATCATAGTTCACAGCAATCTCAAACTCTTGGGTTCAAGAGATCCTCTTGCTTCAGGTTTTCATTTTTAGTAGAGACAGGGTCTCACTCTTGTCCAGGCTGATCTCAAACTCGTAAGCTCAAGTGATACACCTGCCTCAGCCTCCCAGACTGCTAGGATTATAGGTGTGAGCCACCGTGACGGGCCTAAAAAAGAAGTAATAGGAATTCAGAGTCCAGGAAGGCTCCTAGATTAGTTGATTCCCAGGTTCTTTGCACCTCTCCCCTATTCCATCAAAGAACTAGCCTTGTCTAAATCTGATACCCTACATGGTCAGAAGACAGCTATTAGCAGCAAATAGGGTAACATGTTTTTCTTTGTTCATATTCAGCTTAAGAGCAAGCATCTTGTCCTCCAACCCTGATATAAAGCCATTCTCTTCAGTATGCTTGGGACACAACCAAACCTAGACAAATAACAGCTGTTAGAAGAATATCATGTGCTAACTGACTTTGACCAGAATTCACCAGTGAAATGGGATACAAAGTCAACTTCCCCCAAGTCATACACACACACACACACACACACCCCTAAACTAAATCAGGATTCTATTGAAAGGAAGGCAGAAGGTTGGCAACTAACAGTGTTCAAAACAGATGCTACTGTTGATTTCTGAGTAGATGGGGGAAAGTATTGATTTGGGGCATTTTAGCAAAACATCACTGTAACTTTTATTCCCATGCATTGTTAAAAAAAAAAAATCACATGGTAAAAATTAAAGAGTTTAGCCAAACCATAAAACCAAAATGGATTTATATTATAGTATAATAAAAACTTATTTTAGTTTTATAGACTTTGGTTACATTGTGACATACCACAAAATTATGTTAACTTAAAAATCCTTAAGAGAATTTAGCTAAATGATTTCCATTTTTTCTCTTACATAAAAGTAGCAAAATAAATGATATGGTGTCAATTATATAAGAATTCCTCTTAGTAGCTAATTGACTACCAGAATCCCTGTTTTGCTCATGATTTAAAAACCAGATGTTGACCTGGAAAAGATTATCCTAATCACTTAGTCACTCAGGGAGCTCCATACCTAAATCATATACATGTATATATAAATATATCTAAATCCTTCTCCAAGATGCTTGTGCTGTTTATTTTTTAACACTACTTCAGTCTTTAGGAGCACTCTGAAGTTCTGTCTGAATAACCCCATCAGCTTGATAACATCTGTGAATTTAGCAGATGAATGACATTATTCATCCCAAGAGTTATATAAGAAAAAAACAGATCTAGTATCGATGATTCAATAAACATTGAAAATCATGTGCCAGGTGCTGTGCTAGACCCTAGGTATATAACACTGGAAAAGGGAAATGTTCCCTGCCCTCAAGGAGCTTCTCGCTAGTAACTCACTCCAAAGGAGAAGATAATACAGGCTAAGTCTCTAACATACTGGTCACATACCATTGAAAAGTGGTCTCATTATAAAATCTTCAGCCAGCTAGGTACTCACACTAAGCTGAATAGTTGAAATAACCACATGCAAAATAGAATCCATAGAGCCTTGTGGCTTCTACAGAGAAGTCTCAGAGGCTGTCAGTTAGGTCAGTGGCTACCATAAAGATAATTCTGGAATATCCAGAGAAAATCTGTATGTGTATGTGAGTTTGTGTTTAAATACCTTTTAAAATAATATAGGCTGGGTATGGGGCTCATGCCTGTAATCCTAGCACTCTGGGAGGCCGAGGTGGGTGGATTGCTTGAGCTCATGAGTTTGAGACCAGCCCTGAGAAAAAGTGAGACCCCGTCTCTACTAAAAATGAAAACTGAGGCAAGAGGATCTCTTGAGCCCAAGTGTTTGAGGTTGCTGTGAGCTATGATGCCACAGCACTCTACTCAAGGAAACAAAGTGAGACTCAGTCTCAAAAAAAAACAACATAAAATAAAATAAAATAAATAATATAATATGAAGGATAACACAATTTCCTAAAAATCCCATTTCTTTTAACAACATATCTTAGAAATTCTCTGTTATCAACACACATAGAGTTACATCAGTCTTTTCAAAGATTGCAAAGTATTCCATTTTATGGATGTACCATAATTTGTACATTTATAATCAGTACCCTACTGATGTCTTTGTTGTCAATCATTTATTATTTACTAGCCAAGCAATTTTAATTATGTACATATGTGTGTTTGCATGTAAGCATATGTAAGTGTATTACATATTGTGTATGTATGATATGTATGTCAATAATATACATATGTAAGAATATACATGAAAAATTACATAAAATAGCATACATAAACAAGTACAGGATAAACTTCTTGAATATTAATTGCTCGATTAGGTGTATGAGCTTTTAAAACTTTGGTAGATATAGTGAAATTGCTTCCAATAGATAGCATAGCCATCACATTCCCTCTAAAATGTAAGAGAGTTCCTGCTTTTTGCATATGCTCATTGACATAATGTTTCATCAAATTTCTCATTTTTACAACTATAGGAGGTAAAAATTTGTGCCTTATTGCAGTTTCAATGTGAATTTCTCTTATAATTTAGATTTATGTAGTTAAAACCTTTTTATTTCCTTTTCTGTCAATGATATATATAAATATATATACATTTTTATCATTTGTTGAAAATAGCCTTATCTTTACTTTGTAACATGAATAATTTTTCTTCACTTAGAAATACAGCATTTTACTTTAGATGTAGTATTTTCTGAAAAGGAGATATCTTTTAACTTCTTGTTCAGTCAAATATATTCATTTTTTATTAATTTCCTACAACAAATTTATAAAAGAATTTCCCTATGTTTCATTTAGGGTTTTATTTAATAATGTTTAAATACTTGACTCACTCGGATTTTTTTGTGTGCAAGAATAGGGGAAAGAGGGCTGTAATGGTGGTTCATGCCTATAATTGTAGCACTCTGCAAGGCTGAGGCAAATGGATTGCTTAACCTCAAGAGATCAGCCTAAGCAAGAGTGAGACCCTGTCTCTAAAAATAGCCCGGGTATTGTGGCAGGCACCTGTAGTCCCAGCTACTCAGGAGGCTGAGGCAAGAGGATCTCTTGAGCACAGGAGTGTAACATTGCTGTGAGCTATGATGTCACAGCACCCTACCACGTATGACAAAGTGAGACTCTGTCTCAAAAAAAAAAAAAAGGAGGGGAAAAAAATCCCCTTCTCTTTCTTTAACATTCTAGTTTTTGAATCTAAGAGAAAAATCCTTTTAACATTTATTGGCTATATTATGTCTCCTGATAAATTCAGAAAATAGTGAAATCTTTGTAATACTAAGTTTTCTCATCAAATAAGAGCATAAGACTTTTTTTTATTATATCCTTTAGTAAGACTCTTGAGTTTTCCAGATCTTACAAATTTATAAGTATATTCTTTAGCACTACATTTTTTGTTGTTAGATTTTCTTAGTGTAAATATTGTTTTCTTCATTATATTGTAGAACTATATTATTTGTGTACAAAAAGAAAAAAATTTTAAATAGAAACTTTGTGCTAGGATACTTTAATGAGTTCCCTTTTTTCTGAACATTTTTCAGCTTATTCTCACACTCTTCCAAATAAATAATATTAGCTGCACATAATGATGATTTTGCCTTATTCTTTCCAAATTTTGCCTCTTATTTTCCTTTTGGTTAATTGAAATGATCAATAGCAGAAGAAAGTTAAACTGTGGTAACAATGACCATCCTTGCCTTGATTTTAGTGTTTCATGAGGTGGTGTTTGGGATTTGAAAGATATATACACATATATCCATATGTATGTAAACACACACATACCCTAAATTTATTAAAAATTGTAATCAAGGATAGGTACTGAATTTTATCTAATTAAATATTGGAATATTAAACTATGCTTGAGGGCAGCGCCTGTGGCTCAGTGAGTAGGGCGCCGGCCCCATATGTGGAGGATGCAGGGTTCAAACCCAGTCCCGCCAAACTACAACAAAAAAATAGCCCGGCGTTGTGGTGGGCACCTGTAGTCCCAGCTGCTTGGGAAAGAGTTAGAGGTTGCTGTGAGCCATGTGATGTCATGGCACTCTACCAGAGGGCGGTACAATGAGACCCTGTCTCTACAAAAACAAAACAAACAAACAAACAAAACTATGCTTGAATTCCTGGTATGAATCTATTTGCTCATAGTTAGTATAATATGTCTTTTAATGTGCTTCTGGATTCTACTAATCTATTAATATTAAGGATTACTTCATTTATATTAGAAGGAGAAACAGTCTCCTGCTTTCTTTTCTTGTACTATTTTACCTGATCTTAGAATCAATGTTAGATTGGCTTTACACAAACAATTTTAGAGGATTTTTCTATTTCTGTATTCTGGAGCCTTTTTATTAAGCATCAAAATGTCATGACCATGTGGGATTATTTGAAAAATATTACAGAAATGTAAAAAGAAAAAGCACACACATATTAGGGAAAAAAACATGAGAGACTCATACCACATTCAAAGAAAAATGAATGTTTATATCTACAACATATAAAGATTTCCAATATGTTAAGAAGGAAAAACTGGGCGGCGCCTGTGGCTCAAGGAGTAGGGCGCCGGTCCCATATGACAGAGGTGGCGGGTTCAAACCCAGCCCCGGCCAAAAAAACCAAAAAAAAAAGAAGGAAAAAGCTAATACATTTAGTAGACAAAAAGGCAAAGAGTACAGCAGACAATCAACAGAAAAAAGTATAAATGACTCATATATGTGTGAAAAACTCCTCAATTGCATTGAATAATATAATGGACAAATGTGTATTAAAGCTGTTATCAGTTCAGATTGGTAAGAATAAAATAGTTTATATTTCACTATGCTAACAAGGTGTGGGAAAAGAAACACTCTTGTACATGGCTGGTGGAAATATAAATTACTATAACTTTTATGGAACATGATTTAGAAAACCTAATAATACCAAAATGCACATGCACTTCGAACCAGTAATTTCATTTCTATAAATTTATCTCAGAATTTTTCCCATGTATATGACATGAAATATTAAAATAGATAAACATTATTGAGTATTCATGATATACAGTCTCTATTCAACATCTTTATAAATACTAGCTAATGTAAATCTTCTAACAATCTGAGGCAGGCATAATTATTAGAAAATAGTTATTGGAGGAAAAAAACAGTTTTTAGACCTGAAGTAACTGAGGTATGGGGGTTTCTAAAATGAAACATCTCAGGCTGGGCGTGGTGGCTCATGTCTGTAATCCCAGCACTTCGGAGGCTGAGGCAGGTGGATCGCCTGAGTTCAAGAGTTTGAGACTATTTTGAGCAAGAGCGAGACCCCCTGTCTCCAAAAAATAGCCAAGTGTTGTGGCGGGCGCCTATAGTCTCAGCTACTTGGGAGGCTGAGGTAAGAGAATCGCTTAAGCCCAAGAGTTTGAGGTTGCTGTGAGCTGTGACACCATAACACTCTACTGAGGGTGACAAAGTGAGACTCTGTCTCAAAAAAATAAAATAAAATAAAATGAAACATCTCGTAGGCAGTAGATGTAAAAATAAAACACAGGTGGTCAAGCTCTAAATTTCCATGCTTTTAACAACTATAATATACTACCTCTCAACATGCACAAAGATAGTCATTGCATCATTATATGTAATAGTTATATAAGACAAACGTTATTTTTATGCAGTTAATTGCACAAATACAGTAGAACTTATGTAAGTTGACCACCCAACATACTGTAACAAAATGGTCAACATATGGAGGTGGCCAGCATAAGGAACTAGGCCTGCTGTACTGATATGTATATGTAGTGCATGTCTGGTCTAGGAAAATTAGTTCAACTTAAGGAGGTAGTCAATGCAGAGAAGTGGTCAATTATGGAGGCTCTAATATTGTATATATAATAAATTCCAAACAATGAAATACATACAGCATTTAAAATGAATGTCAAGGTTTCTTCCATAACTGACATAGAAGGATCTCCAAGACATTTTAGATGAAGAAAATAAACTGCAGAATAATGCATTTATTATTCTACGATGTTTGTAGAAATAAAGGGAAACAAATATTACACATGTGTAATCACATGTTTGTTCAGGCACAGGGTATCCCCAGAAGGACATGTAAGAAACTATAACACTGGTTACTTGAGAAGTGAAATGGTTGGCTGGGAAACAATAGTGAAAAAGACAACTTGACTTTTCACTTTTGTATAATGTCAATAAGAATAAGTAGAATAGGCTGAATTCAGTAGCTCATGCCTATAAACCTAGCATTCTGGGAGGCCGAGGTGGGTGGATTGCCTAAGCTAGGGAGTATGAGACCAGCCTAAGCAAAAGCAAGACCCCATCTCAACTAAAAATAGAAAAACTAGCTAGGCGTTGTGGTGGGCGCCTGTAATCCCAGTTACTCAGGAGGCTGAGGCAAGAGAATCACTTAAGCCCAAGAGTTCAAGGTTGCTATGAACTGTAAAACCCTGGTTCTCTACCCAAGGTGACAGAGTGAGACTCGGTCTCAAAAAAAAAAAAAAAAAGTTAAATAACTTCAAAAATAAAAAGTAGAACTTAAAAAAAAAATAAAGACACGTTGTCATTACCTATTACTTTTATTAATTGTACATATGGGTTACCCATACAAGCTTTAATATGAAGATATTATTCCATAGTTACTATGAGTTTGTTAAACTCTAGAACAAAGAATGGCTTATAAAGCTTAATGTTCACAGTAAATATGTGAGGATGAAAGCTTACAGAAAATAGTCTGTCATACCTGATATGTGCGTTACAATATCTTTTCGCATAGTCATTCCATGATCCAAATTTTTGTGGAAAGAGAGCTTCAATCTGCATGAAAAGCTGTAAGAATACCAATGTTCTTAATATGTTATAATATTTCCAACTAAATTATGATGATAACACCAAATAATAAAATAATACAAAGTAAAAAAGCCCATCAACCCATGAACAGACTAATAAAATGTGGTATATGTATACCATGGAATACTATTCAGGCACAAGAACAGATGGAGACTTTATATATTTTGTATTAACCTGGATGGAGTTGAAGAACATTCTCTTAGTAAAGTATCACAAGAATGAAAAACTCAGTACTAACATGAAATCAGTAGAAGAACAACTACATGCCCACAGACAGAAAAACAATTAAATTCAACTGGGAGTGGGGAGTGAAGGCAAGAGGGGAGACTGCCAGCGGACTGGTAAACTCTCACCTTATGGGCACAATGTAGGGTATATGGCACACCTCCTGGGTGAAGGGTTCAATTACAACTTGACTTTACCGAACAAATGCAAAAAGTGTAATCTAATCATTTGTACTCTAATATTACTCTGAATTAAATCTAAATTAAATAATTAAAAATTTATTTATTTTCTCAGTCGGTAAGGTGCCGGCCCCATATACCAAGGGTGGCGGGTTCAAACCCTGCCCCAGCTGAACTGCAACCAAAAAATAGACGGGCATTGTGGTGGGCGCCTCTGGTCCCAGCTGCTCGGGAGGCTGAGGCAAGAGAATCACTTAAGCCCAGGAGTTGGAGGTTGCTGTGAGCTGTGTGATGCCACGACACTCTACCAAGGGCCATAAAGTGAGACTGTCTCTACAAAAAAAAAAAAAAAAATTTATTTATTTTTGAGACAGAGCCTCAAGCTGTCAGCCTGGGTAGAGTGCCATGGCATCACAGCTCACAGGAACCTCCAACTCCCGGGCTCAAGTGATTCTCCTGCCTCCACCTCCCAAGTAGCTGGGATTATAGGTGCCTGAAACAACGCCAGGCTATTTTTTTTTGGTTGCAGCCATTATTGTTGTTTGGAGGGCCTGGACTGGATTGGAACCTGCCAGTTCAGGTGTATCCTTAGCTGCTTAAGCCACGGGTGCCGAGCCAGAATATCTACTTCTTTAAGGCTTCTCCTAATTCCTCACTCCCATCCATGCCATCTTGTTATTCAGAAATCAATATTACCTGTTTCATAAATATACATTTACACATTTTTCTATGTCTACATAAGCATATCATATATTCTTTTTTTTTACTTTATTTTTTTCATTGTTAAATCATAGCTGTATACATTAGTGCAATCGCCTGTACCCATTCTAAGATGCACCATAGATGTGGCCCCACCCATTACCCTCCCTCCAACAAAACCTCCCCCCTCCCTTACCCTTCCTTGGCCCTTTCTCCATAGTCTTGTGCTATAGTTGGGTTATAGTCTTCATGTGAAATCTATAATTTAGCTTCATAGTAGGGCTGAGTACATTGGATACTTTTTCTTCCATTCCTGAAATACTTGGCTAAGAAGAATATGTTCCAGCACCATCCATGTAAACACGAAAGAGGTAAAGTCTCCATCTTTCTTTAAGGCTGCATAGTATTCCATGGTATATATGTACCACAATTTGCTAGTCCATTCGTGGGTCGATGGGCACTTGGGCTTCTTCCATGACTTAGCAATTATGAATTGGGCTGTAATAAACATTCTGGTACAGATGTCTCTGTTATATTGTGACTTTTGGTCTTCTGGGTATAAACCTAATAAAGGAATTATAGGATCGAATGGCAGGTCTATTTTTAGGTCTCTAAGTATTCCTGAAAAATCTTTCCAGAAGGAACGTATTAGTGTGCATTCCCACCAGAAGTGTAGAAGTGTGCCCTTTCCTCCACATCCACGCCAACATTTCTGGTTTGGGGATTTTGTTATGTGGGCTACTCTTACTGGGGTTAGGTGATATCTCAGAATAGTTTTGATTTGCATTTCTCTGATGATTAAGGATGATGAGCTTTTTTTCATGTGTTTGTAGATCTTGCATCAGTCTTCTTTAGAGAAGTTTCTCTTCAAGTCCCTTGCCCACTCTGAGATGGGGGTCACGTGTCTTTTCTTGTTAATACGTTTGAGTTCTCTGTAGATTCTGGTTATTAGACCTTTATCGGAGTTGCAAATATTTTCTCCCATTCTGAGGGCTGTCTGTTTGCTTTGCTCACTATGTTCTTGGCTGTGCAGAAGCTTTTTAGTTTGATCAGGTCCCAGTAGTGTATTTTTGATACTGCTTCAATTGCCTGGGGAGGCCTCCTCATAAAATATTCACTCAGGCCGATTCCTTCAAGAGTTTTCCCTGCACTTTCTTCAAGTATTTTTATAGTTTCATGTCTTAAGTTTAAATCTTTTATCCAGTGAGAGTCTATCTTAGTTAATGGTGAAAGGTGTGGGTCCAGTTTCAATCTTCTACAGGTTGGCAGCCAGTTTACCCAGCATCATTTGCTAAATAGGGAATCTTTTTCCCACTGAATGTTTTTAATTGGCTTGTCAAAGATCAAATTACAGTAAGTAGCTGGATTCAACCCTTGGTTCTTTATTCTGTTCCAGACATCTACTTCTCTGCTTTTGTGCCAGTACCATGCAGTTTTGATCACTATGGATTTATAGTACAGTCTCAGGTCTGGTAGTGTGATTCCTCCTACTTTGTTTTTATTGCTCAGTAATGTTTTGGCTATTCGAGGGTTTTTCTGATTCCATATAAAACAAAGTATTATTTTTTCAAGATCTTTAAAGTATGACAATGGAGCTTTAATAGGAATTGCATTAAAGTTATATATTGCTTTGGGCGGTATGGACATTTTAACAATGTTGATTCTTCCCAGCCATGAGCATGGTATGTTTTTCCATCTGTTAACATCTTCGGCTATTTCTTTTCTTAGAGTTTCATAGTTCTCTTTGTAGAGATCTTTCACGTCCTTTGTTAGGTATACTCCCAAATATTTCATCTTCTTTGGCACTACTGTGAAAGGAATAGAGTCCTTGACTGTTTGTTCGGCTTGATTATTGTTGGTATATATGAAGGCTACAGATTTATGGGTGTTGATTTTGTAGCCTGAGACGTTGCTATATTCCTTGATCACTTCTAAAAGTTTTGTAGTAGAATCCCTAGTGTTTTCCAGATATACAATCATATCATCTGCGAAAAGTGAAAGTTTGATCTCTCTGACCGAAAAGTGAAAGTTTGATCTCTCTGACCCTATGTGGATACCCTTGATCGCCTTTTCTTCCCTAATTGCAATGGCTAAAACTTCCATTACAATGTTAAAGAGGAATGGAGACAGAGGGCAACCTTGCCTGGTTCCTGATCTAAGTGGAAATGATCTCAATTTAACTCCATTCAATACGATATTGGCTGTGGGTTGCTGTAGATGGCCTCTATTAGTTTAAGAAATGTCCCTTCTATACCAATTTTCTGAAGTGCTCTTATCATGAAGGGATGCTGGATATTATCAAAAGCTTTTTCTGCATCAATTGAAAGAATCATATGGTCTTTATTTTTAAGTTTGTTTAGGTGTTGAATTACATTTATACATTTACGTATATTGAACCAGCCTTGTGACCCTGGAATAAATCCGACTTGGTCATGGTGTATAATTTTTTCGATGTGTTGTTGGATTCTGTGTGTTAGGATCTTATTGAGTATTTTAGCATCTATATTCATTAGTGATATTGGTCTATAATTTTCTTTTCTTGTTGGGTCTTTCTCTGGTTTGGGGATCCAGGTGATGTTTGCTTCGTAGAATGTGCTGGGTAACAGTCCTCCTTTTTCTATATTTTTGGAAGAGGTTTAGTAATATAGGTATTAGTTCTTCTTTAAATGTTTGGTAGAATTCTGACGTAAAGCCATCTGGTCCTGGGCTTTTCTTTTTAGGGACATTTTGTATAGTTGATGCTATTTCAGAACTTAATATAGGCCTGTTCAACATCTCCAATTCGTTCTGGCTAAGTCTTGGTAAGTGGTGTGCTTCCAGATATTGGTTGATTTCTTTCAGATTTTCATATTTGTGAGAGTAGAGTTTCTTGTAGTATTCGTTAAGGATTTTTTGAATTTCTGAGGGGTCTGTTGTTATTTCATCATTACCATTTCTGATTAATGAAATTTGATATTTTACTCTTTCTTTCCTGGTTACGTTTGCCAAAGGTTTATCTATTTTATTGATCTTTTCAAAAAACCAGCTTTTGGATTTATTGATCTGTTGTATAATTCTTTTGTTTTCAATTTCATTTAATTCTGCTCGGATTTTGGTAATTTCTTTTCTTCTGCTGAGTTTGGGGTTGAAGTGTTCTTCTTTCTCCAGTTGCTTGAGATGTTCCATTAAGTTATTGACTTCCTCTCTTTCCGTTTTCTTGAGGAAGGCTTGCAGTGCTATAAATTTCCCTCTTAGGACTGCCTTTGCAGTATCCCAGAGGTTCCGGCAATTCGTGTCTTGATTGTTGTTTTGTTCCAAAAATATGGTGATTTCCTTCTTAATCTCGTCTATAACCCATGTATCCTTCAGCATAAGGTTGTTTAGCTTCCATGTTTTTGTATGGGTATGCAGGTTCCTGTTGTTATTTAGTTCTACTTTTATTCCATGATGGTCTGAGAAGATGCAAGGAATAATTTCTGTTTTTTTAAATTTGCTGAGGTTAGATTTGTGGCCTGGGATGTGGTCAATTTTGGAGTATGTTCTGTGGGCTGATGAGAAGAATGTGTATTCAGTTTTTTTGGGATAAAATGTTCTGTAGATGTCTGTTACGTCCAGATGTTGAATGGTTGAGTTTAAATCTAAAATTTCTTTGCTTAGCTTCTTTTTAGAGGATCTATCCAGGACTGCTAAAGGGGTGTTAAAATCTCCAACTACTACGGAAGTGAAGGAAATCGAGTTGCTCATGTCTGTTAGAGTTTCTCTTATAAATTGAGGTGCGTTGTGGTTGGGTGCATAAATATTAATAATTGAGATCTCATCATATTGAGTATTACCTTTAACAAATATGAAGTGTCCATCCTTATCCTTAATTATTTTGTTTGGTTTAAAGCCTATTGCGTTTGCGAACAGGATTGCAACACCTGCTTTTTTCTGCTTTCCATTTGCCTGGAATATAGATGACCATCCCTTCACCTTGACTCTATATCTGTCTTTTAATGTAAGATGCGATTCTTGTATGCAGCAGATATCTGGCTTGAGTTTTTGTATCCAGTCCGCCAACCTATGCCTCTTTAGAGGACAATTTAAACCATTCACTTTAATTGAGAGTATTGATAAGCCTTTCGAGAGACCGGTGGACATTTTTAATCCTTTTGCGACTGTGGAAGTTGGAATTTGATCAAGAATTTTTTGGGTGGGTTTACTTTTGTGGTGGAGAATTACGCTGGTCTTTATGGAGGATAGGTCTAAGAATGTCCTGGAGAGCTGGTTTAGTTGTGGCAAATTTCTTCAACATGTGAATGTCGTTGAAGTATTTAATTTCTCCGTCATAAATGAAGCTCAGTTTAGCTGGGTACAGGATCCTGGGTTGAAAGTTATTTTGTTTTAGGAGATTAAAAGTCGATGACTATCCTCTTCTAGCTTGAAAGGTTTCAGCAGAGAGATCTGCAGTTATTCTGATATTCTTCCCCTTGTAGGTAATGGTTTTCTTTCGCCTGGCAGCTTTCAGAATTTTCTCCTTCATATTAACTTTAGTGAAATTGATTATGATGTGTCTGGGGGATGTCTTATTTGGGTTGAGTCGTGCTGGAGTTCTGAAACTGTCTGCTATCTGAATTTCGGAATCTCTTGGCATGTCTGGAAAGTTCTCCTTCATAATCTCATGGAGAAGAGACTCTGTGCTTGTGAAGCCAATTTGTCACTTTCAGGGAGCCCTATAAGATGAATATTGGTTTTCTTCAAATTATCTGAGAGCTCTCTGAGAGACTGGTCTATTTTTGCTCTCCATTTCTGTTCTTCTTTGAGGTTTTGTGAGCGTTCAAAAGCTTTGTCTTCAATGTCCGAAATCTTTTCTTCTGCTTGCTCCATTCTGTTACTGAGGGATTCTACCGTGTTTCTCAGATCTTTGAGGGATGCAACTTCTTGTCTCGATGTGTCGAAATCTTTGGTCATTTGGTCTTTGAATCCGTTGAATTCTTGAGATAACTTTTGGAATTCTAATTCGATCTTATTTGCTATCCAGATCCTGAATTCAATTTCTGACATCTCAGCTATTTGTTTGTGCATGGGGTCTTGTGCTGTTTCTTCCCAATTGATCCTTGGGGAGTTGATCTTCTCTGATTATTAATATTGCCAGTTTTTCTGTTGATTTCACCTCATGATTGTTTTTCACCGTTGCCTCTGGCCGTCCTCAGAGTTGGGGAGGTGTCTCTCCAAGATTAGACCCCAGCGGGATCACTCTATTGTTGCTGGATCTTTGTAGGGAGTGACCATGTGTAGTTCCTCAGGGGCTGCTCTAGCTAGGGAGTTCTGGTTGTGGAAGCAGCTCCTGCGTGTGACACACCCAGATCCAGCAACAGGGCTGGGGGTGGTGTGCACGGTTCTGGGAGTGCCAGGTGCCCAGTGGCTTTGGCACAGATAGCCCAAGGCTCCAGCAGTCTCTGGCCAGGAGAGAGCTCTGCGCAGAGGCAGAGACGGCTCCAAAGGTCACGCAGCTACCAGAGTCCCTGTCCAGATGAACGGGCTAATGTGGAAGCTGGGAGGACACAGGAGGGAGGACGCAGGGTTGCATGGCTCCCGCAGTTCCTGGTCAGGGAATGCGGAGGCCCAGTGGGTGCGAGTCACCAGTTGGGGGTTGCTGCACAGCTCTTATGGAGGTCTGGGTGGCACCAAGCCCAGGAGTTTGAGGTTGCTATGAGCTGTGACGTCACAGCACTCTACCCAGGGAAACAGCCCAAGGCTCCAGTGTGCCAAAAACGTCTCACTCTGCCCCTAAGGATTAAGGGTGTAAGGCAGCTCAGTCCCCGCCTTTATTCTGCTCAGTCAGTAGGTTACTTTGACCCGCCCAGTCCTTGCTCTGAGACCCTGAGGGTGGAGCTTGCCGGGGCAGTTCTTTCACAATGGCTTCCTGTGCCCAGCTCAGTGGCTCAGTCTGGGGCCCCAGACAATGCCCAAAGTTTTCCACACTCCTGCTCAAGCTCTCCCCAAGGCAGTTCAACTGAATGCCACGTCCAAGAACACCGAAAAAGTTCACAGGTAAGGCCTTTCCGGTTTGCAGTCTCACTACTGCTTGTACTTATGGTTGCCGGCATGATTAGGTTGATCAAACACATGCAACCACTTGCCAGTTTTCCACTGCTTTTGTCCTCCTCTTGGGGTCCAGAAGTCCCTTGCTGGCTCCCTGTATCCTCAAAGGGATGATTATAGGCAGATCCAATCGGCCAGAGATGCCTGGAGTCTTGTCTCTCCAGACTCGCTGTTCCCAGTTGCAAGGAAGCTGTTACTCGGCCGCCATCTTTAATCTCGATCTATCATATGTTCTTTTATCCACATGAAGAGGATCCTATTATACCTACTACTGAAGAACTAGAATCCTGTCCCATAAAACATGTCTTAGACAATTTTAAAGTACAGATATATTTATTTTTATTTAGTTTAAAAAATTATTTAAACAATAATAATAAAGCATTTTTTAAAGGCTGAATAGTAAATTTATTCTAAAATATTTAAACAGACTCCTGATTAAAGAATTGGACATAGAGCCTGTTTCTAGCTTTTATGTAGTTATAAAAATTAATGACTTTATATAACTCTGTGTGTATATACATGACTATATACGTGCAGGTATATTATTCACATCTATATCTATAATCTGTCTATCTAGCTATTTCTCCATCCATCTGAATTTCCATTAGAGGAGTTATAGGCTATAGTTTTAGAAATAGAATAATTAAGTTTAAGAGGCTCGGTGCCTATAGCTCAGCAGCTAGGGCGTCAGCCACATACACCAGAGCTGGCAGGTTCAAACAGAGCCCTGGCCTGCCAAACAACAATGACAACTGCAACCAAAAAATAGCTGGGTGTTGTGGTAGGTGCCTGTAGTCCCAGTTACTTGGGAGATTGAGGCAAGAGAATTGCTTAAGCCCAAGAGTTTGAGGTTGCTGTTAGCTGATCAGTTGTTATTTCCCCTTTATCGTTTCTGATTGAGGTTACTAGAGATTTTACTTTTCTATTTCTAGTTAGTCTGGTCAATGGTTTATCTATTTTATTTATTTTTTCAAAAAACCAACTCCTTGTTTCATTAATTTTCTGAATGATTCTATTGTTTTCAATTTCATTAATCTCTGATTTGATTTTGGATATTTCTTTTCTTCTACTGAGTTTAGGCTTAGATTGTTCTTCTTTTTCCAATTCCGTAAGATCTCTTGTGAGATTGTTGATGTGCTCTCTTTCTGTTTTTCGAATGTAGGCATCTAAAGCGATGAATTTTCCTCTCAAACCTGCTTTTGCAGTATCCCACAGGTTTTGGTAGCTTGTGTCTTCATTGTTGTTATGCTCAAGGAAGTTAATGATTTCCTGTTTTATTTCTTCCTGCACCCATCTGTTATTCAACAGAAGATTGTTTAATTTCCATGCCTTTGGGTGGGGTCGAGCATTTTTGTTAGAGTTGAGTTCCACCTTTAGTGCCTTATGGTCTGAGAAGATACAAGGTAAAATTTCAATTCTTTTGATTCTGTTGATATTTGTTTTGTGTCCTAGGATATGATCAATTTTGGAGAATGTTCCATGGGGTGATGAGAAGAATGTATATTCTTTGTCTTTGCGGTGGAGTGTTCTATATGCGTCTATCAAGCATAGTTGTTCTAGGGTCTCATTTAAATCTCTTATATCTTTGTTTAATTTCTGTTTAGAGGATCTGTCCAGTTCTGTAAGAGGTGTGTTAAAGTCCCCTGTTATGATGGTATTATCAGATATCATATTGCTCAGACTGAGTAAGGTCTGCTTCAAGAATCTGGGAGCATTTAAATTGGGTGCATAAATATTTAGAATTGAAATGTCTTCTTGTTGTAGTTTTCCCTTGACCAATATAAAGTGACCATCTTTGTTAGTTTTATCTTTTGCATCAGTGTGGAGGTTAGGTTCTGTCCTTTGATTTCTGAGTTCTTACTTTGCTGCTGATCCATTGCGGTGGTCAGTGTGCAGAACAGGTTGAAGTATTTCCTGTAGAGCCGGTCTTGTTGTGGCGAATTTCCTCAATGTTTGTATATCCGTAAATGATTTGATTTCTCCGTCAATTTTGAAGCTTAGCTTAGCAGGGTACAGAATTCTGGGCTGAAAATTGTTCTGTTTACGTAGATTAAAGGTAGATGACCATTGTCTTCTTGCTTGGAAAGTTTCATTAGAGAAGTCTGCAGTCACTCTGATGGATTTGCCCCTGTAGGTCAACTGGCGCTTACTCCTGGCAGCTTGCAGAATCTTTTCTTTTGTCTTGACTTTGGACAGGTTCATCACAATGTGTCTTGGAGAAGCTCAGTTAGAGGTGAGGCGACCTGGGGTCCGATATCCCTCTGAAAGCAGTGTGTCAGAATCTTTGGTGATGTTTGGGAAATTTTCTGTTATAATATTCTCTAGTATGGCTTCCATTCCTCCAGGGCATTCTTCTTCCCCTTCTGGAATTCCTATAACTCGTATGTTGGAACGCTTCATAAAGTCCCATAATTCTGACAGTGAACGTTCTGCTTTCTCTCTCTTCTTTTCTGCCTCTTTTACTATCTGAGTTATCTCAAAAACTTTGTCTTCTACCTCTGAAATTCTTTCTTCTGCATGGTCTAACCTGTTGCTGATACTTTCCATTGCATCTTTAAGTTCCCTGATTGACTGTTTCATTTCCTTCAGCTCTGCTATATCCTTTTTATATTCTTCATATCGTTCATCTCTTATTTGATTCTGTTTTTGGATTTCCTTTTGGTTATTTTCCACTTTATTAGCAGTTTCCTTCATTGTTTCCATCATTTCTTTCATTGTTTTCAACATGTGTATTCTAAATTCCCTTTCTGTCATTCCTAACATTTCTGTATAGGTGGAATCCTCTGCAGTAGCTACCTCATGGTCCCTTGGCGGGGTTGTTCTGGACTGGTTCTTCATGTTGCCTGGAGTTTTCTGCTGATTCTTCCTCTAGAGTGATTTCTTTTATCTGTTTCCTTGCCCTAATTTTCCTTTCACTTCCTCTTGCTCTTTAAGTTCTTGTGCATGTGGAAGTTGTGGGCGGATTTAGACGGATTGAACACACGCGACCACTTGCCGGTTTTTCACTGTTTTAGTCCTCCTCTTGGGGTCCAGAAGTCTCTCGCTGACTCCCTGTATCCTCATAGGAGTGATGCTAGGCAGTTCCCACCAGCCAGAGATGCCTGGAGTCCTATCTCCCCAGATTCACGGTGCCCAGATGCAAGGAAGCTGTTACTCGGCTGCCATCTTGCTCCGCCTCCAATTTTGTTTTTTATTTAATTACATCTCTCTATATAATGCAATGGTAACATGCTGTGACCAATTTTCTGCACTTTGATTTTTTCATGTAATGATATGTCATAGCATGGGTTTCCTATTAATACAGTATAGCTGTTTCATATTTTAATAGTTATATAGTATTAATTCAGTGTAATATAATTTATGTAATCATCCTCTATTAAAGGCCATTTAGTCTACTTCCGATCTTTTGCACGTAAAATAATGCCTTAATAGAGACATTATTAGCACTCTAGGCCTTAAAAGAGTGCCTATTTCTACTCTTTGAGTATCATGAATAATGCTACTACATACATCTATATACAATTTTTTTGTGAACATGTGTTTTCAGTTCTCTTGAGTATACACCTAGAGATGGAACTGTTGGTTCATACAGTAACTCTGTATTTAACTTTTTAAGAAATTGTCAAAGTGTTTTCTAAAGCACTTTCAGTGCTTAAGGGAAATTAACAGCTACATAAGCCTATGTTCAAAAGGAAGAAAGAATTCAAATCAATAACCTAATTTACCTGAAGACACTAGAAAGGAAGAGCAAACTAAACCCATAGCAAATAGAAGAGGGTAAATAAAGATTAGAATGGAAATAAGTAAAAGAGAAAATAGAAAAAAATCAATGAAAAAATCAATAGAAAAAAGCAACCAAAGTTGCTTTTTTTGTTTTTGAGACAGTTTCACTTTGTCTCCCTTGGTAGAGTGCCGTGGCATCATAACTCACAGCGACCTCAAACTCTTGAGCTCAAGCAATCATCTTTCTCTTGCCACAGCCTCAAGTACCTGGGATTATAGGTGCCCACCACAACGCCCAGCTATTTTTAGAGACGAGGTCTTGCTCTGGCTCTGGCTGGTCTTGAACCTGTGAGATCAGGTAATCCACCCACCTCGGTCACCCAGAGTGCTAGGATTACAAGCATGAGCAACCGCACCTGGCCCAAAAGTTATTTCTTGGAAAGGTCAACATCATCGCTAAAACTTTAGTCAAAATGACCAAGGTAAAAAATAAGGAAGACTCAAATTACTAAAATCAAGAATGAAAGAGGGGGGCGGCGCCTGTGGCTCAGTCTGTAAGGCGCTGGCCCCATATACCGAGGGTGGCGGGTTCAAACCCAGCCCTGGCCAAACTGCAACCAAGAAATAGCCGGGCGTTGTGGCGGGCGCCTGTAGTCCCAGCTACTCGGGAGGCTGAGGCAAGAGAATCGCTTAAGCCCAGGAGTTGGAGGTTGCTGTGAGCTGTGTGAGGCCACGGCACTCTACCGAGGGCCATAAAGTGAGACTCTGTCTCTACGAAAAAAAAAAATAATAAAAAAAAAATAAAAATAATAAAAAAAAGAAGAATGAAAGAGGGGATATTACCATCAACCTCGCAGAAATACAAAGGATAAGGAAACATTATGAACAATTGTTTGCCAGTAAATTAGCTAACTGTATCTGCAAACAACGTGATCTTATCTATAGAAAATCCTAACAAATTCACTAAAACAATATTATAGCTAATGAATAAATTTGTTAAGTTTGCAAGATACATAGTAAATTCAGAAAAATCAACTGTATTTCTTGGCCAGCCCTGGTGCTAATACAAGTAATTCCAGTGCTTTGGGAGACCAAGGAAGGAGGACCATATAATGCCAAGAGTTTAAGACCGCCTGGGCAACATAATGACACACTGTCTCTACTAAAAAATAAAAAAATAAAAATTTCTGGGTGGTACCTGTGGCTCAAAGGAGTAGGGTGCTGGCCCCATATGCTGGAGGTGGTGGGTTCAAACCCAGCCCTGGCCAAAAGCAGCAAAAATAAAATAAAATAAAATAAAAAATTTTTATACTTAGTAATGAAAAATCTAAAAGGAAATTAGAAAACAAATGCATTTATAGTAGCTCATTCCTATAATCCCAGAACTCTGGGAGACAGAGGTTGGAGGATTATTTAAGGCCAGGAGTTCAAGGCCACAGCAAGCTAAGATTGAGCCACTGCACTCCAGCCTCAGCAAAAGTTTGAGATCCTGTCTCTCTCAAAACAAAATGTGTGGATTGCCTGAGCTCACGAGTTTGAGACCAGACTGACCATCTCTGCTACAAATAGAAAAAAACCTGAGGCAAGAGGATCACTTGAGTCCAAGAGATGGAGGTTGCTGTGAACTACGACACCACAGCACTCTACTCAAGGTGACAGCTCGAGAGTCTCAGAAAAAAAAGCAAGCTGGATTCTTTGTGAAAATTGAAAGCTGATGAAATAAGTCATGTGGAAATTCAAGGGACTCATAATTTCCAAAACAATCTTGAAAAAGAAAAACAAAATCGGAAAACTCGCATCTTTCAATTTCAAAACTCCTAACTTACAATTTGTATTTTTACATATAGATGTGTACATATGTGTGTGTGTGTATATATAATATATATATATATATTTTTAAGAGCTCCAAAAACATATTGTAGAATTATCAAGATCCATAAAATTGGGGTCTGAAGATTCTTGTTTTGAATAGTGACTACCCTGGATGAGGAGTGAAGTACTGACATGATCACAGACGAACATAAGGACCACTGTTGTATTGTTAATGTTCTATTTCTTATGCTGGATAATAAGTAGATAAGTATTCATTTTATTATTATCATTTAAAAAATACATATTCTGGTGGCGCCTGTGTCAAAGAAGTAAGGCGCCGACCGCATATGCTGGAGGTGGTGGGATCAAACCCAGTCCTGGCCAAAAATTGCAAAAAAAAAAATAATAATAATAATAAATATATATATCCTTTATATACTCTTTCTTTTTTTTTTTTTTTTTTGTGGTTTTTGGCCAGGGCTGGGTTTGAACCCGCCACCTCCGGCATATGGGACCAGCACCCTACTCCTTGAGCCACAGGCGCCGCCCTATATACTCTTTCTTAAATGACACAATTCATGATATTATTTTTCATCATCCTTATTATTCAATGACTTAATTTTTTTTTTTTTTTTTTTGTAGAGACAGTCTCACTTTACCGCCCTCCGTAGAGGGCCATGACGTTGCACGGCTCACAGCAACCTCCAAGTTTTTGGGCTTACGTGATTCTCTTGCCTCAGCCTCCCGAGCAGCTGGGACTACAGGCGCCTGCCACAATGCCCGGCTATTTTTTGGTTGCAGTTTGCCCGAGGCCGGGTTTTAATTTTAGAGTATAACTGAATTACATGGTGTCTACTCAAAGTAATACTTCAGAGATACAACAATACTGCTATCACCCAGGCTTGGTTTAATAAGTACTTACTTTGTGTCTGGGCAAAAGGCTAGGTACTTTCAAAGTAATATTTCCTTTAGTTCTCTCAGCACCTCCACATGACAACAAACCCATGTTATTTCTACAACTCAGCGTTCATCAGCAGATAGAGCTTCTTTAGGGAACACTGACACACAGTCATAAGAGTTTGATCCATCATTTCTTATTCTCAACCCCTTAACCTATTCTTTCATTACCCTCCTCTTAGAGTAGCAAAAGCTACATGGAGTATCAGATAAATGATTTATTCTTCCATTCTAAGTAAATATCTCACCTGATTTGCAATAAGCTTTAGTTTCTGCCTACCTTCCCAAATGTGGATCTTGAAATAAAAGAAGAAAAGAGAAGTTCTGCAACACAGTATAAAAGAAATAGAGTAGATTCATCCCCAATCCTAAGGAGCTTACAATGCAAAATAAATAGGATAAATAAAAACGTAGACCATAGAAGAAACTCAAGTACATGTGTAGAGAATATTACAAGTTTGTACTAAACATGAAAAGGTAAAAAGTTAGTTTTTGTACATATTTACAAGCTTGGCTAAAGTTTACAAATAGATAGATAAAATTAGTGATAATAAAACATTATCATTAACAGTTACTAGAAATTTCTAATGACTCATGGCATTTGAGAAATTAAAAATTAAAAAAAATGTGAGATTGATTCAATTTTCCTTCATGCTTCTCTTTTAGTATAACTTTTTTTATACTGACTTTTTAAAATTTATTTATTTTCACATATACATGTGTTCATTAGGCTTCCACTTTTTACCTTCACAAAATTAAAAAGGCTTAAAATTTAACAAAAATAACAATGTTTAAGATACGGACCAGAAACAAAACCCTTGCAAAGAACGAACGAAGACAAATACATTCAGAAAAGAAATCAGATGATTGCTGCTAAGAAGTATTAAGTAATAATAATAATGCAAAGAAAGTAACATTCACATTGTCAAATAAGAGTATGTCTGTTATAGAATGCTTTGACTCTGAGGCTCAGTATAGAGTCATCAGTTAACTACTTCTTAATTTTTTCCCCCAAAGTATCAAAGAATAGACAACTATTATTTATAAATAAAGATAAAAGATAATTTCAAAAAATAAATCATGCCAAATCTTATAGACAATAGAAAAAATATATTATTATAAAGGGGAAACTACAAAAATAATTCACTTATAAATGAGGATGCAGTATCTTGTATCCTAAACAACATATTAACAAGTTGAAGTAAAAATTAATGTTGTGCATCTTACAGGGGTATTTGCGAAACTTGGTAAATGTAGAATGTAAATGTTTTGGCACAGTAACTGAGATAACGCCGGAAAGGCTATGTTAACCATTGTGATACAAATGTGTCAAATGGTCTATGAAGCGAGTGTATGATGCCCCATGATCATATCAATGTATACAGTTATGATTTAATAAAAAACAAAAAAACAAACAAAAAAATTAATGTTTAAGTAATATACTTTAGTCAAAATCGAATCCAATTTATGTGAGAATTAGTCACTATTTTCTTTCTTCTTTTTTTTTTTTTCTTTTCCTTACCCTCATCCCCTCTCTCTCTGTCTGCTTTCCCCAACCCAGGCCCCACCATGTCATTAATTGTCCTCATTTCCAAGTTGAATACATAGGACGCATACTTCTCCATTCCTGTGATGCTTCACTAAGGATAATATATTCCACCTCCATCCAGGTTAGTACAAATGCTGCAAAATCTCCATTTTTTAAAACAGATGAATAATATTCCATGGTATTCATATACCACAGCTTGCCAATCCATTCCTGGGTTGAAGGGCATTTAGGCTGTTTCCACATTTTAGTGATGGTAAATTGGGCTGCAATAAACAGCCTAGTACAAGTATCTTTATAATAAAAGAGTTTTTTTCCTTTTGGATAGATGCCCAATAATGGTATTGCAGGATCAAATGGGAGGTCTAGGTTGAGTTCTTTGAGGTTTTTCCATACATCCTTCCAAAAAGGTTGTATTAGTTTGCAGTCCCAACAGCAGTGTAAAAGTGTTCCTTTCTCTACACATCTGCGCCAGCATCTGCAGTTTTGAGATTTTGTGATATAGGCCATTCTCACTGGGGTTAGATGATATCTCAGGGTGGTTTTAATTTGCATTTCTCTAATAATTAGGGATGATGAGCATTTTTTCATATGTTTGCTGGCCATTTGTCTGTCTGCTTTAGAGAAGATTCTATTCATCTCTCTTCCCCACTGATGTATGGGATTGTTGGTTTTTTTCTTCTGGATGAATTGAAGTTTTGTATAGATCCTAGTTACTAAGCTTTTGTCTGATTCAAAATATGCAAATATCCTTTCCCATTGAGTAAGTTGTCTATTTGCTTGGTTGCTGTCTCCTTGGCTGTACATAAGCTTTTCAATTTAATTAAATTCCATTTGTTTATTGTTGCTGTGGTTGCTATTGCCATGGCAGTCTTCTTCATAAAAGTCTTTCCCCAGGCTGATATCTTCCAGTGTTTTTCCTATTCTTTCTTTGAGGATTTTTATTGTTTCATGCCTTAAATTTAAGTCCATCTTGAATCACCTTTTTCTGAGTGGAGAAAGGGGAGGGTCCAGTTTCAGTCTTTTACATGTGGATATCCAATTCTCCCAGCACCACTTAGTGAATAGGGGGTCTTTCTCCAAGTGGATGTTCTTGTTAGATTTATCAAAGATGAGGTTGGCTGTAAGTTGCTGGTTTCATTTCCTGGTTTTCTGTTCGATTCCAAATGTCTATGTCTCTATTTTTGTGCCAGTACCAAGCTTTCTTCACCACTATGGCCTTGTAGTACAGCCTAAAATCTGGTATGGTGATACCCCTGGCTTTGTTTTTATTACTAAGAACTGCCTTAGCTATACAGGTTTTTTTTCTGGTTCCATACAAAATGCAGAATCATTTTTTCCAAGTCTTGAAAATAGGATGTTGGTATTTTAATAGGGATGGCGTTGAATCGGTAAATTGATCTGGGAAGTATAGACATTTTTTTTTTAATTGTTGGGGATTCATTGAGGGTACAATAAGCCAGGTTACACTGATTGCATTTGTTAGGGTAAGTCCCTCCTGCAATCATGTCTTGCCCCAGAAGTATAGACATTTTAACAATGTTGATTCTTCCCAACAATGAGCATGGTATGTTCTTCCATTTGTTAAAGTCCTCTACTATTTCCTTTCTTAAGGTTGCATAATTTTCTTCATAGAGGTCCTTCACCTCTTTTGTTAGGTATATTCCTAAGTATTTCATTTTCTTTGGGGCTATGATGAAGGGAGTTGTGTCTTAATTAATCTCTCATCTTGGCTGTTGTTGGCATATACAAAAGCAACTGACTTTTAATTAATCTCTCATCTTGGCTATTGTTGGCATATACAAAAGCAACTGACTTTTATATCCTGAAATATTACTGTATTTTTTTGTTTTGTTTTTGTAGAGACAGAGTTTCACTTTATTGCCCTCGGTAGAGTGCCGTGGCATCACACAGCTCACAGCAACCTCCAACTCCTGGGCTTAGGCGATTCTCCTGCCTCAGCCTCCCGAGTAGCTGGCTATTTTTTTTTTGCAGTTCGGCCGGGGGCTGGGTTTGAACCCACCACCCTCTGCATATGGGGCCGGCGCCCTGCTCACTGAGCCACAGGCGCCGCCCGAAACATTACTGTATTTTTTTATGACTTCCAGGAGTCCTGTCGGGGGGAGTCTTTAGGGTTTTCTAAGTGTAAGATCACATTATCAGCAAAGAGGGAGAGTTTGACCTCCTCTGCTCCGATTTGGATGCCCTTTATTTTCTTCTCTTGTCTAATTGTATTGGCTAGAACTTCCAGCAATATGTTGAATAGTAATGGTGACAGAGGACAACCTTGTCTGGTTCCAGTTCTAAGAGGAAAAGCTTTCAGTTTTACTCCATTCAGTAAAATATTAGCTGTGGGTTTGTCATAGATAGCTTCAGTCAGTTTGAGAAATTAGAAAAGGATGCTGGATTTTATCAAATGCCTTTTCTGCATCTATTGAGAGGATCATATGAACTTTATTTTTGCCTCTGTTAATATGGTGGATAATGTTTATGGACTTGCATATGTTAAACCAGCCTTGCATCTCTGGGATGAAACCTACTTGATTATGATATATGACTTTTTTGATGATAAGCTGTCATCTTTTGGCTAGGATTTTGTTGAGAATTTTTGCATCTATATTCACGAGTGAAATTGGTCTGAAATTCTCCTTTTTAGTTGGGTCTCTCCTGGTTTTCGTATCAGGGTGATGTTTGCTTCGTAGAAAGTGTTGGGGAAGATTCCTTCCTCCTCAACTTTTTGGAATAATTTCTGCAGTACAGGAATAAGCTCTTCCTTGAAAGTTTGATAGAATTCTGGGCATTTTGGATGCCATCCTGGTTTGGCATCCTGGTTTGATAGACCAGGGCATTTTTTGGTTGGAAGATTTCTTATTGTTTCTTTGATCTCAGTGCTTGAAATTGGTCTGTTTAGGAGCTCTATTTCCTCCTGGTTAAGTCTAGGGAGAGGGTGTGATTGCAAATATTGATCCATTTCCTTCACATTGTCGAATTTCTGGGCATAAAGTTTATGGTAGTATTCAGAGATAATCTCTTATATCTCTGTGGCATCAGTTGTAATTTCCCCTTTGTCATTTCTGATTGAGGTTACTAGAGATTTCACTTTTCTATTTCTAGGTAATCTGGCCAATGTTTATCTATTTTATTTATTTTTTCAAAAAACCAACTCCTTGTTTCATTAATTTTTTGAATGATTCTGTTTTCAATTTCATTAATCTCTTTTAATTTTGGATATTTCTTTTCTTCTGCTGAGTTTAGGCTTAGATTGTTCTTCTTTTTCCAATTCCATCAGATGGTTTGTGAGTTTGTTGATGTGATCTCTTTCTGTTTTTTGAATGTAGGCTTGTAAAGAGATAAATTTTCCTCTCAGGACTGCTTTTGATGTATCCTATAGGTTTTGGTAACCAGTGTCATCATTGTTGTTATACTCAAGGAAGTTAATGATTTCCTTTTTTATTTCTTCCTGCACCCAACTGTCATTCAGCATAAGGTTGTTTAATTTCCGCCTTTGTGTGGGGTTGAACATTTTTGTTGGAGTTGAGGTCCACTTTTAGTGCCTTGTGGTCTGAGAAGATGCAAGGTAGAATTTCAATTCTTTTTTTTTTTTTTTTTTTTTTTGGTTTTTGGCAGGGGCTGATTTGAACCCGCCACCTCTGGCATATGGGACCAGCACCCTACTCCTTGAGCCACAGGTGCTGCCCAGAATTTCAATTCTTTTGATTCTGTTGAGGTTTGTTTTGTATCCTAGGATATGATCAATTTTGGAGAATGTTCCATGGGACAATGAGATGAATGTATATTCCTTATCTTTGGGATGGAGTGTTCTATATATGTCTATCAAGCACAGTTGTTCTAGGGTCTCATTTAAAGCTCTAACATCTTTGTTTTATTTCTGTTTAGAGGACCTGTCCGGTTCTGAGAGAGGGGTGTTGAAGTCCCTTGCTATTATGGTGTTATAAGATATCATTTTGCTCAAACTAAGCAAGGTCTGTTTCAAGAATCTGGAAGCATTTAAATTGGGTGCTAAATATTTAGAATTGAAATGTCTTCTTGTATTTTTCCCTTGACCAATATGAAGTCACCATCATTGTCTTTTTTTACTTTAGTTGCTTTAAATTTACATGTATCTGAAAAGAAGATTGCAACCCCTCTTTTCTTCTGAATTCCGTTTGCCTGAAAAATTGACTTCCAACCTTTAACTCTTGAGTTTTAATTTGTCTTTTGATGTGAGGTGTATTTCCTGCAGACAGCAAATAGATGGCTTGTGTTTTTTAATCCAATCAGCCAATCTATGCCTCTTCAGTGGGGAATTCAAGCCATGACATTTAATGAGATAACTAATAAGTGTGGTATCATACTATTCATCTTATTTTTTGAAAGTCCATTGGTTAGTTTTGTCTTTTGCATCATTGTGGAAACTAGGTTCTGTCCTTTAATTTCTGGGTTTACTTTGCTAAAGGTCCATTGTGATGGTCAGTATGTAAAACAGGTTGAAATATTTCCTGTAGAGCTTAGAGCTGGTCTTGTTGTGGCAAATTTCCTCAATGTTTGCATATCAATAAAAGATTTGATTTCTTCATCAATTTTAAAGCTTAGCTTAGCGGGATATAGAATTCCGGGCTGGAAATTGTTCTATTTAAGTAGATTAAAGATAGATGACCATTGTCTTCTGGCCTGAAAAGTTTCGTTAGAGAAGTCTGCGGTCACCGTGATGGATTTGCCTTTGTAGGTCAGTTGGTGCTTACTCCTGGCAGCTTGCAAAATCTTTACTTTTGTCTTGACTTTAGATAGATTCATCACAATGTGCCTTGGAGAAGCTCTATTTAAATTGAGGTGACCAGGGGACAGATATCCCTCTGAAAGGAGAGTGCTAGAATCTTTGGTAATATTTGGGAAATTTTCATTTATAATATTCTCTAGAATGGCTTCTACTCTTCTGGGGCATTCTTCTTCCCATTCTGGGATACCTATAACTTGTATGTTTGAATGCTTCATAGAGTCCCATAATTCTGTCAGTGAACGTTCTGCTTTCTCTTTTCTTTTCTGCCTCTTTAACTATCTGAGTTATCTCAAAAGCTTTATCTTCTACCTCTGAGATTCTTTCTCAGAGAAAGAATGTATCTGATCTGGCTGGCAATGGGCTGTTGACCTCAAGGGAATCACCCAACCCAGCACCCCCAGAGGTTGAGAGGTCTTCAAGGTTGGGTCATAGTACCCTACTATACACATATATTACTCCTGTTTCTTTCTTTTGGTGCCTTTCTTCTTTTTGTCAATATTTCCTTTTACTCATCCCCTCTTCTTTCTCTTTTTTCTTTCTTTAAATCTTTTTTCTCTTCTTGCTCTTTAGCTCTTCAATTTTCTCATCCTTCTGGTCTCATGCCAAAAGAACTCATTAAAACTTTAAAGAGCAAGAAGAAGTAAAAGGATAATTAGGGTAAAGAAACAGATACAAGAAAGCACTCATGAAGAAGAATCAGCAGAAAAATCCTGGTAACACGAAGTACCAGCCCAGAGTAACCCCTTCTAGGGATCGCAACGTAGCTACAGCAGAGGACTCTTCCTATAAAGCAATGTTAGAGATGACAGAAGGAGAATTTAAAATACAGATGATGAAAATAATGAAGGAAATTGCTGAGAAAGTGGAAAACAATCAAAAAACAATGAAAGAAATTGCTGAGAAGGTGGAAAATAACTAAAAGGAAATCCAAAAACACAATCAAATAAGAGATGAATGATATGAAGAATATAGAAAGGATATAGCAGAGCTGAAGGAACTGAAGCAGTGAATTAGGGAACTTAAGGATGCAATAGAAAGTATCAACAACAGATTAGTATAGCATTTTAATACCTCTTCAGGTCTTCCCAAAGCTGGAGTTCCTGTAAGAAGAATGGCTCGTGTGGCTTTCTGTACCATTGGCAATAAAATCTTGCTGCGAGCTGCATTTCTGGACTTCATGTAGTGTGATTCATCTACTATGACTACTTTGAAATTCTGATTATTCAGTGTATCTATCAAAGTCTTTGCATCTGTGGTTAAAAGACCATAACCCAGAATTGTTACTTTGCTGGTCGATATTCCCCTAGAAAAGAAAATCCACATACTTTAAATATACCTCAGTAACCAATTTATCATACACAATACAAACTTTGGGGGAGAGATATAGAGGAGAGAAAGGAGAAAAGGGGAAAAATAAAAGGAGATGATATTACTAGTGAAACTCAATTTCCCTTAAAATTTTACAGTTTTTATTTTTATTTTATTTTATTTTTGAGACAGAATTTCACATTGTCATCCTTGGTAGAGTCCCGGGGCATCCTAGGTCATAGCAACCTCAAAGTCCTGGGCTTAAACGATTCTCTTGCCTCAGCCTCCTAAGTAGATGGGATTACAGGTGTCCAGCACAGTGTCCAGCTATTTTTTTTTTTTTGAGATGAGGTCTTGCTCTGGTTCAAACTGGTCTCAAACCTGTGAGCTCAGGTAATCTACCCCCTCAGCCTCCCAAGTGCTGGGATTACAGGGATGAGCCACTGTGCCTGGCCAATGTTACAATTTTTAAATCCAATAAACCTGAATCTGAAATTTAAAATTTTGTTTAATCAAAACCAATATTTTGTCAAGTGAACTTACAAGATTTTGACATCCAGTAAGCCACATTTTTCCATGATATGAACATTACTTTCTGACAATATTTATTTACATGTACCTAGGACTATGCATAAAGTAAATAAACATTAGTTGACTCTTCAACAAAACCTTCACATAAATAGGATATCAAGTTTACAACTTGGGTGCTATTGGTATATTGAGCAGGACAATACATAGTATGAGAGGGCTGGTCTAGGGCGCTATAGGGAATTTCACTTCCTTGTCCACCCATTAAATGCCATTGGAGTGCCTAAGTCACTGCGACAATAGAAAGGCCTCTGGCCCCAGGGTGATGGAGTGTGGTTAGAAGAGGTGGAGGGTACCACCTTATGTAGAGAACTATTGAGCTAAAGTGATCCCTGATCATTTGATTTCATATATCTGTAATATTCTTTATCTTAACTGTTCATGAAACTATTCATTTACATATTTAGCTCTCTTACTATATCATAAGATTGTTGAGGGCAGGGAATGTGTATTATTTGTTTTTGTATACACAACGCTGTGCTCCCAATGAAATTTTGTAGAATAAAATAATTAGACAACCAAATTCATAAACACTAAAACATAATCACTTTTACATTTCCTATACCACCAGTGAAAAATATAGGACAGAATAAGACTTCTGCAATTGTCTGTCTTCTAACAAAAAAGGCAGGCCTCCGAACTGGCTAATACCACCAGGGCAACTGTTTTTTTTTTTTTTTAAATGGCAACTATAATTTCAGCCCTGGATAAATCTACTTAATAAAAGACCATGATTTTCTCACTGCTCTAAAACACAAGAAAAGTACAGCGTTAATATTCCTAACTTAAAGATACTGAGAACAATATATAGAAGAAAAAGCCTTCAAATGCTGCTTCAGCAGCCTCTGAAGCTTCTATCTTGCCATGTCTTTTTTTTTTGAGACAGAGCCTCAAGCTGTTGCCCTGGATAGAGTGCCATGGCATCACAGCTCACAGCAGCCTCCAATTCCTGGGCTCAAGCGATTCTCCTGCCTCTGCCTCCAAGTAGCTAGGGCTACAGGTGCCCACCATAATGCCTGGCTATTTTTTGGTTGCAGCTGTCATCGTTGTTTGGAGGGCCTGGGTTGGATTCGAACCTGCCTGCTCGGGTGTTATGTGGCTGGCTTCTTAGCCTCTTGAGCTACAAGTGCCGAGCCTATCTTGCCATGTCTTGACTAGGGAATATTCCAGGTTTAATTGCTATATGGAAGAAGGAAGTATATGTATTTGTGATAAACACGTGGTAGAATATTCCTAAACCTCCTTCTCTAAGTACCCGGACAACACTGGGTAGGTTTTCTGCCCTCTTATCTAGCATAACACTAATATTATTAAAATAAAAATATGAGCCACTATTTAATTGTAAGAGTGTATTTACAAAATAATAATGAAAAATAGATGACCCAAAGGCTATAAAAGATGATAGAAGATACATACTTTAAGAAAATTTAAATAAAAGAGGTTTATGGAGGACTTAATTAATTCTACATTCTCTAAATTCTTAAGTCTTTTCAATTTTATGCAGTTTTATTAGAGGGGAGAATTATTTATAGTTATTGTTTGCATTTTATTTTCTTTCTTTTTTCTTTTATAGACGGGATCTCACTCTGTCACCCAGGCTGGAGTGCACTGGCATGATCATAGCTCACTGCAACCTCAAATTTCTGGGCTCAAGAAATCCTCCTGCCTTAGCCTTCCAAGTAGCTGGGATTATGGGTGCATGCCACCATGCCCAGCCAATTTTTCTATTAGATACAGGGTCTTGCCCAGGCTGGTCTTGAACTCCTGGCTTCAAGTATTGTCCCACTCTTGCCACCCAAAGTGCTGGGATTATAGGCACAAGCCACCACACTGGCCTACATTTCATTTTAACCATGTAAATAGTGTCCAAATTTTCTTGGGCCCATAAAGACATATTCTATTAAATCAGGGTTCCAAAGTTGAAAGAGAAAAAGCCCTCTATTTTATCTGTTTTGTCCTTCCATAGTCTCAAAGGCTAACTTTATTTGTACAAATATTCTTTTATGTTAACAGACTTAGAGAATACAAGACAGCACAATAAGACTATAATCAAAACAATAAAAAATCTATGTATTAATAGTTATTTATTTCAAGTAGATGTACTCCTTCTTAGTTAAGGCTCAGAAATAGACAATTTTGAACCTCTATAAACATGATAATTTACATGATTCACCTAGACATGAATGTAATAATTTAAAAATATTCAAATTGGTTGTCTTACCTCTAATGGCTAGAAAGCAAAATGAGAAAAAGAAATACTAGCAACATTATGATAGATTTGTATTTAGAGTAAGGACTTCAAATCACATAGCAAGTATTTTCAAGGTATGAACTATCTGATAGGTTAATGCTCTAAAATTCATCTAAAATTAATATAAAATGTCAAAATTAACCAAGTGCAGTGGTGCACACCTCTAATCCCAGCTATTTGGGAGGCTGAGTCAAGAGAATAACTTGAGGCCAGGAGTTGGAGACCAGCCTGGACAACAAAGCAAGATTCTGTAACTAAAAAAAAATTAGCTAAAATATTAAAATTATAAATTAATAAAAAAACTCAAACTTGTCAATGTTAGAGTCATATATAAAATCTGCACAACTTAGAAAGCAAAATGTACCATGGTTGCTGACAATAAAACATCACAAAGTTTCAAGTTAATCGTTAAAAAGTTGTGAGATTTATTTTTTTAGCCCTAAAACAGTTAAAGTATATTTAAATTATATGTAGATAGATACATTACATATCTTTAAAAGTATGCATATTTTGAACTTACCTTAAAAATGTATCATAAAGAAACTTAGAAATTAAATGTCCTCTGGAGTTTACAATAAATAATTCATATTTTAAAATGTAAAATAAAATTCTCTACACTATATGCTTCTAAATTATAATCGTAGGTGATTTTGTTCTAAACATGAGTATATAACAAACATATATAGGAAGGAGATTTTTTTTTCTTTAAGATTATAATGTTGTTCTTACCCAACATCAGTTTTATTCTGAATAACATTGACTTCTTCTGGACTTAGCTCTGGGATCCATTTCTCTATTTCTTCTGTCCAAGGGTACCTCAGAGATGAAGGGACCACTATTAAAAGAGGCCATTCCTCTTTATAGAAGTAAGCAATTGAAATTGCCTGGATTGTCTTTCCTAGGCCCATCTAAATTAAAAATAAATAAAAACCTGTAAAAATAATGCCTAAAATATTTTGAAATAAAATATTTGTCAAATTATTTTTGTCAAATAATTTCCCAACATAAAATCTCTTGGACCACATAGTAAGTAAAAACTTTGCAATTACAAGGACCTCTGAAATTCATTAAGCAAATTACATTATGTTCAAACCATTTGCAATTGAATTTGAGAAAAAGATGACCCCTAAGTGTAACCATAGTTATATTAAATATAACATAGTTTGGTTTTTGTTTTTTTGAGACAGTCTCACTACGTCACCCTTGGTAGAGTGCCAGCGCATCACAGCTCACAGCAACCTCCAACTCCTGGGCTTAAGCGATTCTCTTGCCTCAGGCTCCCAAGTAGCTGGGACTATAGGCGCCTGCCACAATGCCCAGTTACTTTTTGTTGCAATTGTCATTGCTGTTTAGCTGGCCTGGGCTGGGCTGGAACCCGCCAGCCTGGGAGTATGTGGCCAGTGCCCTACCCACTGAGCTACGGGCACCGCCTAAATATAATGTAGTTTTATAAAATATATGTAACCATTTATAGTTTATCCTCTTAAGACAATAGGAAATGTCTTACCTGTATAGCACAAAATCATTTCTATTTTACAACTAGAATAAGCTCTGAGTGATGTACATTTTACAAAAGAGGAAGTGGGCACAAAGAATTTAAATTATTTAAATTATAGCTAACTAAAACAAAACTAGTATGAGTACCCAGGACTCTGTATCTCCCTACTTGATTGTTTTACACTATTACATGGCCCCATTTCTCAGCTATTCCCATTTAAAAGGTAGTTATTCAATAAATGTTTATAGTGGTTTTGTTCATAATGGCCAGAAACTGAAGACAACTCAAATATGTTTCAACTGGTACACAGATAATCAAACTATGGTATATCCATACCATTAAATACTATTCAGAAGTAAAAAGGAGCAGACTCATGATCCACACAACATGAATAAATCTAAAACACAATTTGTTAAATAAAAGAAGCCCAATTTGAAAGATACATACTATATGATTCTATTTATATGTCATTCTGTAAAAAGTAAAAGAACTGATAGCAGATCAGTGGTTCCAAGGGCAGGAAATGTAGGAGGGTGGCAGGAGGAGGAAACGTTTTGGGATGGAGTTGGTCTATATCTTTTTTTTTGCCCAGGCAGTAACTTCAGATTTCCAAGTTGAAGCAATCCTCCTGCCTCAGCCTCCCAAGTAGCTGGGACTACAGCTGCTTGCTACAATACCCAGCTAATTTTTCTATTTTTAGTAGAGACTGGTCTCGCTCTTGCTTAGACTGGTCTCAAGCTCCTAGGCTCTAGGGATCTCCCTGCCTTGGCCTCCGAAAGTGCTAGGATTATAGCCATGAGCCACCATTAAATCTTGATGTTAGTGATAATTTCACGACTATGTGCATTTGTCAGAACTCGGAGAACTGTACACTTAAAAATGGGTAAATTTACCCAAAAGTGTGAATTATACCTAAATTATCTTTACTTTTTAAAAAAGGAAATTACTTTAGCAAACAATGGGAAAGAAAGACTAAAGATATTTACCAGACTATTCAAAAGGAAAAAAGGCAGAAACCTAAAACAGCGAGTGTTAAATGATGAAAGAAATTAAAGAACAAAAAAAGAAAAAAGGAGGTTTCCACATCTCCATGGTTAAAAACTTCATTTTGTTTATGTTTTCTTATTTATTTATTTATTTATTTAGACAGAGTGTCACCATGTCACCCTCAGTAGAGTGCCGTAGCATCACAGCTCACAGCAACCTCAAACTCTTGGTCTTAAGTGATTTTCCTTGCCTCAGCCTCCCAAGTAGCTGGGACTATAGGCGCCCGCCACAATGCTCAGCTATTTTTTTTGTTGCAGTTGCCATTGTTGTTTAGCTGGCCCTGGCTGGGTTTGAACCCGCTGCCCTCAGTGTATGTGGCCAACTCTGTAACCACTGTGCAATGGGCTCTGAGCCCTTTATATTTTCTTATAAACAATGAAAAAGCAATCATGGCTCACACCCCAGCACTCTGGGGGGCCAAGGCAGGGCAGATCCCCTTAGCTCTCAAGACCCCCATCTCTAAAAATAGCCAGTCAGAAAAAAAAAATAGCCAGTAGGCCAGACATGGTGGCTCACACCTGTAATCCTAGCACTCTGGGAGGCTGAGGTGGGTGGATTGCCTGAGCTCATGGGTTTGAAACCAGCCTGAGCAAGAGCAAGACCCCATCTCTAAAAATAGGTGGGCATAATGACCGGTGCCTGCAGTCCCAGGACTTGAGAGGCTGAGGCAAGAGAATCGCTTGAGCCCAAGAGTTTGAACTTGCTGTGAGACCCCATCTCCAAAAATAGCTGGGCAGAATGACCGGTGCCTGCCATCCCACGACTTGGGAGGTTGAGGCAAGAGAATCGCTTAAGCTGTGAGCTGTGACGCTACAGCACTCTACCAAGGGCAACAAAGTGAGACTCTGTCTCAAAAAAAAAAAAGGGCAATCAAAATAATTTAAGCAAAGTTACATTTATTCCAATCAAACTTCAAATAAAAATAAGAAATAGTGTGATTTGCTTAAGAAAATGTTTTTTGGATTGGAGAAATGACTGGGAAAGTTAAAGATAGTCAATGGAGTTTAGTAAGTGACTGTCTTTTTAACTTGGCATATAGTAAGTACTCAGATATTATTTGAACTTAGAGTGAATAAATGACTCACTGCCTGAGATAGATAAGACCCAGATGTGGAAAAGTTATTTGCAGTTTTAAAAGTGGAGAGGGAGATAACAGAAAAGCTTTTGGTCCAAGAGAGCAGTAATATTAGTTACCACCTGGAAATTTTGAGCCACCTAACATGCAAGTATATAAAGCAGTCAAGTAAAAAAGCATTCAACCTTTCTTATCTCACAGCACACTTGATCCTACAGTTAAACTTCTGCAGCACACTTAAATTATGTTGATCAAAAAACAGAGAGTTTAAAAAAAAAGAATATACTTATTGTCCTTTGAACTTCTTCCAGAAATAATTTAATTAATGATCATTTTAAAAATATATATATTTTTAATTGTTGGGGATTCATTGAGGGTACAAGAAACCAGGTTACACTGATTGCATTTGTCGGGTAAAGTCCTTCTTACAATCGTCTCTTGCCCACAAATTAATTAATGATCTTTAAAAATTTTCAGGGCAGTGAAACTCTGTCTCTACAAAAAAAAAATAAAAAATAAAAAAAAATAAAAAAAGGGCGGCGCCTGTGGCTCAGCGAGTAGGGCGCTGGCCCCACATGCCGAGGGTGGCGGGTTCAAACCCAGCCCCGGTCAAACTGCAACAACAACAACAAAAAATAGCCGGGCGTTGTGGCGGGCGCCTGTAGTCCCAGCTACTAGGGAGGCTGAGGCAAGAGAATCGCGGAAGCCCAGGAGTTAGAGGTTGCTGTGAGCCGTGTGACGCCACGGCACTCTACCCAAGGGCGGTACAGTGAGACTCTGTCTCTACAAAAAAAAAAAAAAAATTTTCAGGGCACACCTAAGATCCTCTATTAGCATACCAGTGTACGGAGGCACACTGCTCATGGATGGGAAGAATCAACGTTGTTAAAATGTCTATACTTCCCAAAGCAATCTACCTATTCAATGCCATTCCTATCAAAATACCAACATCGTACTTTCAAGGTTTCGAAAAAATGAGTCTCCTTTTGTATGGAACCAGAAAAAACCCCGTATAGCTAAGGCAGTTCTTAGTAATAAAAATAAAGCTGGGGGCATCAGCATACCAGATTTTAGTCTGTACTACAAAGACATACTGCTCAAGACAGCATGGTACTGGCACAAAAATAGAGACATAGACACTTGGAATCGAATAGAAAACCAAGAAATGAAACTAACATCTTACAACCACCTAATCTTTGATAAACCAAACAAGAACATACCTTAGGGGAAAGACTCCTTATTCAATAAATGCTGTTGGGAGAACTGGATGTCTACATGTAAAAGACTGAAACTGGACCCACAGCTTTCCCCACTCACAAAAAATGATTCAAGATGGATACAGGACTTCAATTTAAGGCATGAAACAATAAAAATACTCAAAGAAAACATAGGAAAAACACTGGAAGATATTGGCCTGGGGAAAGACTTCAGGAAGAAGACTGCCATGGCAATTGCAACAACAATAAAAATAAACAAATGGGACTTCATTAAACTGAAAAGCTTCTGTACAGCTAAGGAGACAACAACCAAAGCAAAGAGACAACCTACATAATGGGAAAGGATATTTGCGTATTTTCAATCAGACAAAAGCTTAATAACTAGGATCTATAGAGAACTCAAATTAAGCCACATGAAAAAAGCCAACAATCCCATATATCAATGGGCAAGAGACATGAATAGAACCTTCTCTAAAGATGACAGACGAATGGCTAACAAACATATGAAAAAATGTTCATCGTCTATATATTAGAGAAATGCAAATCAAAACAACCCTGAGATATCATCTAACCCCAGTGAGAATGGCCCACATCACAAAATCTCAAAACTGCAGATGCTGGCGTGGATGTGGAGAGAAGGGAACACTTTTACACTGCTGGTGGGACTGCAAACTAGTACAACCTTTCTGGAAGGAAGGATGGAGAAACCTCAAAGCACTCAAGCTAGACCTCCCATTTGATCCTGCAATCCCATTATTGGGCATCTACCCAGAAGGGAAAAAATCCTTTTATCATAAGGACACTTGTACTAGACTGTTTATTGCAGCTCAATTTACAATCGCCAAAATGTGGAAACAGCCTAAATGCCCACCAACCCAGGAATGGATTAACAAGCTGTGGTATATGTATACCATGGAATACTATTCAGCTATTAAAAAAAATGGAGACTTTACATCCTTGGTATTAACCTGGATGGAAGTGGAAGACATTATTCTTAGTAAAGCATCACAAGAATGGAGTAGCATGAATCCTATGTACTCAATTTTGATATGAGGACAATTAATGACAATTAAGGTTATCGGGGGGGGGGGGAGGAAAAGCAGAAAGAGGGACGGAGGGAAGGGGGTGGGGCCTTGGTGTGTGTCACACTTTATGGGGGCAAGACATGATTGCAAGAGAGACTTTGCCTAACAATTGCAATCAGTGTAACCTGGCTTATTGTACCCTCAATGAATCCCCAACAATAAAAGTACTTTGAGTGCTATTAAAAAAAAAAAGAAGAAAAGAAAAATCAGTGAATTAGACTCAAAGCTAACTCTAAAAGCTTTTGCTATTAAAACAAGATCCAACTGAGGATAAAAATTGTTTTCTGGCCAGGAGTACTGGCTCACACCTGTAATCCTAGCACGAAGCCAAGGCAGGAGGATTACTTGAGCTCAGGAGTTTGAGAGCAGCCTGAGCAAGAATAAGACTTCCATTTCTACTAAAAATAGAAAATTTAGTAGGATTCTTGGCACACACCTGTACTCCCAGTTACCTAGAATGCTGAAGCAGGAAGATTGCTTAAACCCAGGAGTTTGAGGTTGCTGTGAGCTATGGTTATCCTCTGCATGCTACCTGGAGCAGCAGAGCAAGACTCTATTGCACTCTACTGAGAGCGATAAAGTGAGACTCTGTTTCTCCAAAAAAAAAAAAATGAAATTGAGGGCCAGGTGTGGTGGCTCACGCCTGTAATCCCAGCACTGTGGGAGGCTGAGGAGGGAGAATTGCTGGAGCTCAGGAGTTCGAGACTCATCTGAGTGAGAGTGAGACCCCGACTCCTAAAAAAATGGAAAAACCCAGCTGGGCCCCATGGCGAGCACCTGTAATCCCAGCGGCTTTCGGAGGCTGAGGCAGCGGGGTGCCCGCAGCCTGAGTCTGAGGTTGCGGTGAGCTACCACGCCCACTGCACTCTGCTCAGGGGCATAGGGTGGGACCCTGTCTCAACAAAAAAAAAAAAAAAAAAAAAAATGAAATTGAGGGCTTGGCACCTGTGGCTCAAGTGGCTAAGGAGCCAGCCACATACAGCTGAGCTGGAGAGTTTGAATCCAGCCTGGGCATGCCAAACAACAATGACGGCTGCAACCAAAAAAATAGCTGGGCGTTGTGGCAGGCACCTGTGGTCCCAGCTACTTGGGAGGCGGAGGCAGGAGAATCGCTTGAACCCAGGAGTTGGAGGTTGCTATGAGCTGTGATGCCACGCACAGCACTCTACCCAGGGCAACAGCTTGAGACTGTCTCATTAAAAAAAAAAAAATGAAATTGAGCTACTTGGGAGGCTGAGGCAAAAGAATTGCCTAAGCCCAGGAGTTGGAAGTTGCTGTGAGCTGTGACACCACAGCACACTACTGAGGGCAATAAAATGAGACTCTGTCTCTACAAAAAAAAGAAAAAAAATGAAATTGAGATTAAGTTAGGCAGGGCTCTAACCCTCTAACAGGAGGGTTAGAGATGGGGACACACACAAAGCCCACATATTTTATTTGACACCTTGATACTCTACAGGTTTTTCCAAGGAGTAGCATATAATCCAACCTTTAGCCCTATATATACAAATGTAAAATTTACCTGAAAATAGCGAACACTTATATAATTTAGTTGTGTAAACATGAAGCAAAGAACAATTATACACCAACATATGATATTATGATTGGCATGTTTCCTTGTCCTCAAAGCCTTCTAATTCTAATACCCGAGATCACTCAAACATTGCTGAGTTTGGAGACCAGTTTAGCTTTAAGAGAGCAGAAATCTAACAGATCTTTACCTGGCTAGAGTTCATCAGTGTTGCTGCTTCTCAACCTCAACAACTATAACCATAAACACAGTTCCAGAACTTAGTCATGGCCTTAATTTTTGTGTGTAGACTGTACCACTCACATTTTGCTATAGTTGTGAGTCCCTGGTTTTGTTTGTCTTGCCATGGTAAGAATAACAATAATCTTGGCTGAGCACAGTGCTCACACCTGTAATCCCAGCACATGGGAGGCCAAGGCAGGTGGATTGCCTGAGCTCATTGGTTCGAAACCAGCCTGAGTAAGAGTGAGACCCCATCTCTAAAAACAGCCAGGGGTTGTGGTGGGTGCCTGTAGTCAGCTACCAGGGAGGCTGATGCAAGAGAATCACTTGGAGCCTAAGAGTTTGAGGTTGCTGTGAGCTATGGCACCACAGCACCCTAAGGAAGGAGACAAAGTGACACTCTGTCTCAAAAAAAAAAAAAAAAAAAAAAGGACGGTGCCTGTGGCACAGTGGGTAGGGAACCGGCTCCATATACCAAGGGTGGCTGGTTCGAACCTGGCCCCAGCCAAACTATAATAACAACAACAAAAAAAGAATAATAATAATCTTGATATGCTGGAAAGCCAATTTGATTACAAGTTTTTTTTTTTTGATACAAAGTCTCATTATGTTGCCCTCAGTAGAGTGTCCTGGCCTCATAGCTCACAGCAACTTCCAACTCTTGGGCTTCAGCGATTCTCTTGCCTCAGGCTCCCAAGTAGCTGGGACTACAGGTGACCGCCACAATGCCCAGCTATATTTTTTGTTGCAGTTGCCATTGTTGTTTAGCTGGCCCAGGCCAGGCTCAGACCCACCTGCCTCGGAGCATGTGGCTGGCACCCTAACCACTGAGCTACGGGCGCTGAGCCTGATTAGAAGTTTTAATATTTCAGTCTTTCTGTTCCGTAACATTATCTTCTTATATTTAATTTGTGATTAAACCTATTAAATAGGTTCTTAATTCCAGTATTTTTCAGTTCTAAAATGTTTGATAGAATCTATTTTTGAATGCCTTTTTTTTTTTTTTTTTGGTAGAGACAGAGTCTCACTGTACTGCCCTCGAGTAGAGTGCCGTGGCGTCACACGGCTCACAGCAACCTCCAACTCTTGGGCCTACGCGATTCTCTTGCCTCAGCCTCCCGAGCAGCCTACAGGCGCCCGCCACAACACCCGGCTATTTTTTTGTTGCAGTTTGGCCAGGGCTGGGTTTGAACCCGTGGACCTTCAGCATATGGGGCTGGCGCCCTACTCACTGAGCCACAGGCACCGCCCTCTATTTTTGAATTTTTATGATTTGTTCTAACAGACTAAATTCCCCATTGAAATTTTCTACCTTTTCCTCTCTTTTGTCCACCTTTTCCTTGACTTTCTTGAATGAAATAATAATTATTTTAAAGTCCTTCTCTGATAACAACACCTATAGACTCTTTTTATTTCCTTTTTCTACTGTTCATATTTTTCCAGTATCTCTCATATTTTCTGATTTAATACCAGGTATCATGAATGAAAAACACTGTAGAAGCTTTGGATGATGTTATCTCCCTCCAAGAAGGATTAGGTTAAGGTTTCTTTTGGCAGGGAGAGACTTCATTTTTTAAGACTGGTTTTAGGCTTTTTAAGGGCATGTTTATTTAAGTTTTGCCCTTATTCTCAGGACCTTGTGTTTATTACTAGAAGGTGGCCCTTCCATAGGTCAGCAGAAGACCAGGGAGAAATTATTTATCCTCTTAACTCTAAATTCCTGCAGGTTTATTTTCTTAGTTTTTTTTTTTTTTTTTTTAGAGACAGAGTCTCACTTTATCACCCATGGTAGAGTACCATGGTGTCACAGCTCATAGCAACTTCCAACTCCTGGACTTAGGCAATTCTCTTGCCTCAGCCTACTACTGAGTAGCTGGGACTACAGGTGCACACCACAACGCCCAGCTATTTTTTTGTTGTACTTTGGCCAGGACAGCATTCGAACCAGCCACCCTCGGTATATGGGGCTAGCGCCCTACCGACTGAACCACAGGCACCGCCCACCTACTGGTTTTTTTGAGGGCTCATTCTGTGCTTGTATGGTTTAGGAGATGGCCAATGACTTGAGGGTAATAGGTATGCATGGTTCCTTCTCTTTGAGCCTTCTTCATGTCTCACTGGCCTAGTGAATAGTTCAGCAGCTAGACAGAATAGTCTCTGATAGAAATAGGTATAAGCAGCCTGTTTCAACTATGTTGCTTAGGCCTTTAAGAACAGAAAGAATTAAACATTCGGTGGATGAATTCATGGAGATGTAGAAGGAAAGGAAAGCAAATTTGGGGAGTTATAAATATACTATTTTTTTAGGTTTGGTAAATTCTAACATTTTCTTCCCATTTCCAGCTATCTTATCACACTGTTCCTTACCTAAAGAAAAAAAAAAACCTGCCTCTTAAGAACTAAACTCTTAAACTTAAAATAACAAAAGATCAATTGAGAAATGGTTCCTGGGGCAGAGACAAGACGGCTGACTGAAGCCAGTTTTCCACAGAGGCTCCCATGCAGAGGAGAGTTAAAGGACAAAAATTTACCAAGTAACCTGGATTAGAGCTGCACAAAGAGAGAAGGTTAAAGAATGCACATCAACCCTGCTGAAGCAAGCTGCGACCCCAAGGATATGAACAAAAGGTACAAAATCCATCACCAAATGGACAGGAGTACCCTCCCCCATGAGAATGGCTCAAAGTGCCCCACAAACAAACGAGAAGAGTTCAAAGGTACTCCCACTCTACTCCACAGGAGAGACCCTCTAAAAACTGGACCTCCCCTACTAGGGTGCCATGGCACTCTCCTTCCACGCATAAAACTATATAAAACTGTATATGTTCTCTACCTGCAATTCTGAGCTCCCAGCACTCCCCTCCACTCTCACTCTGAGGTCTGGAGGCCTGTCCCCCAGGAGTCCAGATTCTTGGGTAATTTCTCGAGGGGTATGGACAGGGCCTGGACTGCAGCTGGTCAGTGCTGCTTCTGTGGCACGGAAGTGAGGAGAAGATGGTCGGCTGAGAGGGAACCACACCAGCGTAGAGGTATCCCGAAGTGCAGAGCAGCAGCCGTTTTTGGCAACAATAGGGCCCACCCCTGCATATTCCGAAGTCACATCCCCTATCTCTCTGGGCAACCAGAGGAGGCCAGGCATCTTCTCAGGTGGCAAACACCATGGAACATATCTGGGACAGAAACGCAGGCCCCGTGAGTAAAGGGTTTGCCTGAAGCGGTACTGGCCTGGGTGTAGTGTGGGGAATAGAAAACGCACACGCAGAGGAGGGGGAATCCCAGGGCAGGGCTGATGCAGAAGACAGCTTTACTGAGCCTAAGACGCACCCGGCCCTGAGGAGACCATCAGTTTAAATAAAGGAGGGCAAGCAGAGGCTGGATCTGACAGGTAACTGTGCTGCAAATACAAACAGCTGAGACCGTACAGCAGCACAGACAACCTGTGCCTGAGGCACAGGTTCTGGGAACTCAAAACAGGTTCTATTCTGCAGGGGAATTTAGCAGGGACAGAAACAAATTCCTGCAAAGTTGTTCTGTTCTGTCAGTAACATCAATCAGGGGCAGGGCTAGAACTGAGTGAACCCCCCAGCCTCAATCAAGCGCCTGAGTTTGTTGGGCCTCACCTCCCCCTGCTGTATAGAGGCAGAGAGCAGCGGCCTGGCTGAGCATACATAGATTTCCTTGTGATTCAGGCAGGTGCAAACCCCTGGAGTATCTGCTCATTGGAGGCAACTGGGTCAGAGCCCTGCAGGGTTATCAGTGACTGGGTGTGACAGAGGTGCAAGGTGGGGAAGGAGGCATCCCAGACTAATCTATTTGCTGCGTGGGTGCTCCAGACTTCAAGGAGCACCAGAGCAAGTCATATTTGAGTTGTCAGCAGACCCCCGTGGATCTAGTTGCCTTTTAAACTCTCCCACCTGAGACAAGTGCTGACTGAGACAATTGATTTGGACCTTTTGAACTAAGCCAATCGCCCGAGGACTATCCAAGTGGTGCCCTGGGTGTGCGGTTGTAGGAAGGTTTGATTTTTCCTTTTCCAATTGTTACCCTATGGGGGTGACTTAATTGCTGGTAATTCTCCACAGCTGAGACTTCAACCCAGAGTAACTGTTTAACTAGGGTCAGACAGAGACCAGCTGAAAACAAGACGGAGCCACTTAGCCCCACCACACCAAACAGGTACCCAGTTTCTCAGGTCGTAGCACTGTTTGGGTCCTCGACAAAGCTCCAGTGGAAAGTCAAATGGTGTAAAATAATCATGGGCAGAATCAGCAGAAAAACTCTGGTAACATGAATAACAAGAATAGATCAACACCACCAAGGAAAGATATGGCAGATGTAACTGAAGATTCCGTTAATAAACAGCTGGCCGAGGTGTCAGAAACCGAATTCAGAATTTGGATTGCAAACAAGATTAATAGAACAGAGGAAAATTTGGAATTAGAAATTCGAGGAGCAATTCAAAAGTCAGAATTAGAAATTCGAGGAGAAATTCAAAAGTTGTCTAAAGAATTCAAGAATTTAAAGACAAAACCACCAACGATCTTGACACACTGAAGCAAGAATTTGCAGCCCTCAAAGATCTGAAAAATACAGTAGAATCCCTCAGTAACAGAGTGGAGCAAGCAGAAGAAAGAATTTCTGACAATGAAGACAAAGGTTTCGAACGCTTCCAAACTCTCAAAGATGAAGAGAAATGGAGAGCGAAAATGGATCATTCTCTCAGAGAGCTCTGGGATAATTCGAAGAAGGCTAATATCTGCCTCATTGTAATCACTGAAAGCGATGAAGTGGCTTTGCAAGGCACAGAGGCTTTTCTCCATGAAATTATGAAAGAGAATTTTCCAGACATGCCTAGAGATTCTGAAATTCAGATAGTGGACAGCTTCAGAACCCCAGCACGACTCAACCCAAATAAGACATCCCCCAGGCATATCATAATTAACTTCACTAAAGTTATCATGAAGGAGAAAATTCTGAAAGCAGCCAGATGTAAGAAATCCATCACCTACAAAGGGAAGAATATTAGAAGGACTGCAGATCTCTCTGCTGAAACTTTTCAAGCCAGAAGAGGGTGGTCATCAACTTTTAATCTCCTAAAGCAAAATAACTTACAACCCCAGATCCCATATCCAGCTAAACTGAATTTCATTTATGATAGAGTAATTAAATACTTTAATAACATTCATATGTTGAAGAAATTTGCCATAACCAAACCAGCTCTTCAGGATATTCTCAGATCTATCTTCCATAATGACCAGCCCAAACCTCTACCACAAAAGTAAACTCACTCAGAAACTTTTGATCAAACTCCAACTTCCACAGTGGTGAAAGGATTAAAAATGTCCACTGGACTTTCGAAAACCTCTATACCTAAAAACTTACCAGACTTATCCATAGTCTCCATTAATGTGAATGGCCTAAACTGTCCTCTAAAGAGGCATAGGTTGGCTGACTGGATACAAAAACTCAGGCCAGATATTTGCTGCATACAAGAATCACGTCTTACCTTAAAAGATAAATATAGACTCAGGGTGAAAGGATGGTCATCCATATTTCAGGCAAATGGTAATAAAAAAAAAAGCAGGTGTTGCAATTCTATTTGCAGACACAATAGCCTTTAAAACAACAAAAGTAAGGAAGGATAAGAACGGTCACTTCATATTTGTTAAGGGTAATACTCCATATGATGAGATTTCAATTATTAATATTTGTGTACCCAAACAGAATGTGCTTCAATTTATAAGAGCAACTGTAACAGATATGAGCAACTTGATTTCCTCCAGCTGCATAATAGTCGGAGATTTTAACTCCATTGGCAGTGTTGGACAGATCCTCGAATAAGCAGCTGAGCAAAGAAATTTTAGATTTAAACCTAACAATCCAACATTTGGATTTAGCAGACATCTACAGAACATTTCATCCCAACAAAACTGAATACACATGCTTCTCATCAGCCCATAAAACATACTCCAAAATCGATCACATGTTAGGTCACAAGTCTAACCTCAGTAAATTTAAAGGAATAGAAATTATTCCTTGCATCTTCTTGAACCACCATGGAATAAAAGTTGAACTCATAACAACAGGAATGGGCATATTCACACAAAAACATGGAAGTCAAATAACCTTATGCTGAATGATAGCTGGGTAATAGATGAGAATAAGAAGGAAACTGCCAAACTTTTGGAACAAAATAACAATGAAGACACGAATTATCAGAACCTCAGGGATACCACAAAGGCAGTCCTAAGAGAGAAATGTATAACACTGAAAGCCTTACTCAAAAGAACGGAAAGAGAAGAAGTTAACAACTTAATGGGACATCTCAAGCAACTGGAAAAGGAAGGACATTCCAACCCCAAACCCAGTAGAAGAAAAGAAATAACCAAAATTAGAGCAGAATTAAATTACATTGAAAACAAAAGAATTATACAACAGATCAATAAATCAAAAAGTTGGTTTTTTGAAAAGGTCAATAAAATAGATAAACCACTGGCTAACCTAACCAGGAAAAAAAAAAAGTTAAATCTCTATTTTCATCAGTCAGAAACAATAAAGACAAAATAACAACAGACTCATCAGAAATTCAAAAAATCCTTAATGAATATTACAAGAAACTTTATTCTCAGAAATATGAAAATCTGAAAGAAATTGACCAATACTTAGAAGCACATCACTTTCCAAGACTTAGGCAGAATCAAGTGGAAATGTTGAACAGACCAATATCAAGTTCTGAAATAGCATCAACCATGTGAAATCTGCCTAAAAAGAAAAGCCCAGGACCAGATGGCTTCATGTCAGAATCCTACCAAACCTTTAAAGAGGAACTTGTACCTATATTACTCAACCTGTTCCAGAATATAGAAAAAGAAGGAAGACTACCTAACATGTTCTATGAAGCAAACATCATGATGAACCCCAAACCAGGAACAGATCCAACAAGAAAAGAAAATTATAGACCAATATCACTAATGAATACAGATGCAAAAATATTCAACAAGATCCTAACAAACAGAATCCAGCAACACATCAAACAAATTATACATCATGACCAAGTTGGTTTTATCCCAGGGTCTCAATGCTTGTTCAATATACGTAAATCTATAAATGTAATTCAGCACATAAACAAATTAAAAAACAAAGACCATATGATTTTCTCAATTGATGCACAAAAAGCTTTTGATAATATCCAGTATCCCTTCATGATCAGAACACTTAAGAAAGTTGGTATAGAAGGGACATTTCTTAAACTGATAGAGGCCATGTACAGCAAACCCACAGCCAATATCGTATTGAATGGAGTTAAATTGAAATCATTTCTACTCAGATCAGGAACCAGACAAGGCTGCCCATTTTCTCCGCTGCTCTTTAACATTATAATGAAAGTTTTAGCCATTGCAATTAGGGAAGAAAAGGCGATCAGGGGTATCCATATAGGGTCAGAAGAGATCAAACTTTCACTCTTCTCAGATGATATGATTGTATATCTGGAAAACACCAGGGATTCTACTACAAAATTCTTAGAAGTGATCAAGGAATACAGCAGCGTCTCAAGTTACAAAATCAACATTCATAAATCGGTAGCCTTTACATATACCAACAAAAGTCAAGCTGAAAAAACAGTTAAGGACTCTATTCCATTCATAGTAGTACCAAAGAAGATGAAATATTTGGGAGTTTATCTAACAAAGGACATGAAAGAACTCTATAAAGAGAACTATGAAACTCTAAGAAAAGAAATAGCTGAAAATGTTAACAAATGTAAAAAAATACCATGCTCACGGCTGGGAAGAACCAACATTGTTAAAATGTCCATACTACCCAAAGCAATATACAATTTTAGTGCAATCCCTAGTAAAGCTCCACTGTCATACTTTAAAGATCTTGAAAAAATAATACTTCATTTTATATGGAATCAGAAAAAACCTCGATTAGCCAAGATATTACTCAGAAATAAAAACAAAGCAGGAGGAATCACGCTACCAGACCTCAGACTATACTATAAATCTATAGTGATCAAAACAGCATGGTACTGGCACAAAAACAAAGAGGTAGATGTATGGAACAGAATAGAGAACCAAGAGATGAACCCAGCTACTTACCGATATTTGATGTTTGACAAGCCAATTAAAAACACTCAGTGGGGAAAAGATTTCCCTATTTAACAAATGGTGTTGAGTGAACTGGCTGGCAACCTGCAGAAGACTGAAACTGGACCCACACCTTTCACCATTAACTAAGATAGACTCTCACTGGATAAAAGATTTAAACTTAAGACATGAAACTATAAAAATACAAGAAGGGAGTGCAGGGAAAACCCTTGAAAAAATTGGTCTGGGCAAGTATTTTATGAGGAGGACTCCCCCGGGCAATTGAAGCAGCTTCAAAAATACACTACTGGGACCTCATCAAACTAAAAAGCTTCTGCACAGCCAAGAACACAGTAAGTAAAGCAAGCAGACAGCCCTCAGAATTTGCAGGTTATGTCTCCGATAAAGGTTTAATAACCAGAATCCACAGAGAACTCAAACGTATAAGCAAGAAAAGAACAAGTGATCCCATTGCAGGCTGGGCAAGGGACTTGAAGGGAAACTTCTCTGAAGAAGACAGGTGCATGGCCTACAGACATATGAAAAAATGCTCATCATCCTTAATCATCAGAGAAATGCAAATCAAAACTACTTTGAGATATCATCTAACTCCAGTAAGATTAGCCCATATCACAAAATCCCAAGACCAGAGATGTCGGCGTGGATGTGGAGAAAAGGGAACACTTCTACACTGCTGGTGGGAATGCAAATTAATACATTCCTTTTGGAAAGATGTTTGGAGAACACTTAGAGATCTAAAAATAGACCTGCCATTCAATCCTATAATTCCTCTACTAGGTATATACTCAGAAGACAAAAAATCACATTATAACAAAGATATTTGTACCAGAATGTTTATTGCAAGCCAATTCATAATTGCTAAGTCATGGAAAAAGCCCAAATGCCCATCGATCCACAAATGCATTAATAAATTGTGGTATATGTACACCATGGAATATTATGCAGCCTTAAAGAAGGATGGAGACTTTACCTCTTTCATATTTACATGGATGAAGCTAGAACATATTCTTCTTAGTAAAGTATCTCAAGAATGGAAGAAAAAGTATCCAATGTACTCAGCCCTACTATGAAGCTAATTTATGGCTTTCATATAAAAGCTATAACCCAGTTATAACCTAAGAATATGGGGAAAGGGGAGAGGGCAGGGAGGGAGGAGTGAAGTTGGGCAGAGGGAGGGTGATTGGTGGGATTATACCTACAGTGCATCTTGTAAGGGTACATGTGAAACTTAGTAAATGTAGAATATAAATGTCTTAACACAATAACTAACAAAATGCCAGGAAGGCTATGTTAACCAGTGTGATGAAAATGTGCCAAACGTTCTATAAAACCAGTGTGTGGTGCCCCATGATCGCATTAATGTACACAGCTATGATTTAATAAAAAAAAATTTTTTTAAAAAGGAAGAAAAAAGAAATGGTTCCTAAGTTAATAAGTGTCGAAGTATAAATCCTGGAAGGATAACTATTTAAGGAGATGATGTGTTGAATATAACAGTAAGCAATGAAAGCTAACAAAAGGGTATAAGAGAGACTCTGATTCCATTTTCAATATCTAAATGACAGCAACTTTCAAGCCGTCTTTCCCTTCTGCCCCAATTTTGGACAAGCAGGTATGACCATATGAGTGCTACATCCTTTGGTACTGGTGGGAAATTCAAGTCTTCTAAGTCACGGCCGACATGATAATAACTCTCATCTTAGCCCCACCCTATAAACAGAAATAACAGACCAAGACAGTCTGCTTTCTGTGCTCTTTCAAGACATTTTCATACTTGAAAGCCTGCCCTCCTCTCCCCACACAGCCTTACTATGTGAGTAATAAATCTTTTCATGCCCTCATAGTGTCTGTGCAGTATCATTAGCTTTGACATCTTAACTAAATTTTGGGTGGAAAGGTCCATCTGCCTATTTAGGCTGACCACAACTAAGGGAAAGCCAACTCTCATCATATGTTAATAAACTGACATTTTTATTTTTATGACACAATTTCCTTGAGCTTTGTTACAGTGAAAATTCTCACAATTTGATCAATTTGGGCAGTACCTGTGGCTCAGTGAGTAGGGAGCTGGCCCTATATACCGAGGGTGGTGGGTTCAAACCCCGCCCGGCCAAACTGTAACAAAAAAATAGCCGGGTATTGTGGCAGGTGCCTGTAGTCCCAGCTACTCGGGAGGCTGAGGCAAGAGAATCACCTAAGCCCAAGAGCTGGAGGATGCTGTGAACTGTGAGGCCACAGCATTCTACTGATGGTGACAAAGTGAGACTCTGTCTCTTACAAAAAAAAAAAGAATTTGATCAACTTGGCATCACTGAAAAGAATGAATTTCCTCATCTGCTCATTTTTTTATTTTTTTCTGAGACAGAGTCTCACTGTGTCACCCTCAGTAGATAGAGTCCTTACAGCAACCTCAAACTCTTGGGCTTAAGCAATTCTCTTGCCTCAGACTCCGTAGTAGCTGGGACTGCGGTGCCAGCCATAACATGCAGCTATTTTTTGGTTGAGGTTGTCATTGTTTAGCAGACCCTGGCCAGGCTTGAACTCACCAGCCTCAGTGAATGTGGCCAGCGCCCTACTCTGAGCTACGAGTGTTGAGCCATCTGCTCATTTCTTAATCTACCTAAAGATAATACCCAACATCATTAGAGAATGCACCTTGAAAAATGACACTCAGTTTTTATCCAGTTATCTTTCCTGGTAACAACCCCAAACATTTAATGTAGCATCTCTTCAGTTTAAAAACCATGAAATGGGTGGCGCCTGTGGCTCAAAGGAGTAGGGCACTGGCCCATATGCCGGAGGTGGTGGGTTCAAACCCACTCCCCAGCCAGAAACTGCAAAAAAGAAAACAACAAAAGCCATGAAATGGGCTGGCTGCCGGTAGCTAAGTGGTTAGGGAGCCAGCCATGTGCTCAGGGGCTGGTGAGTTCAAACCCAGCCTGGGCCTGCTAAACAAAAAAAAATATCTGGGCGTGTGGCAGGTGCCTGTAGTCCTAGCTACTAGGGGGGCTGAGGCAAGAGAATCACTTGAGCCCAACTGTTGGAGATTGCTGTAAGCTTTAACGCCACAGCACTCTACTATGGGTGACAAAGTGAGACTCTGTCTCAATAAAAAACAAAACAACAACAAACAAACAAACAAACATGAAATGACTACAAGTGATTCCTGGAATTTAGAAAGATATTTTTCAAAACAAAGTAAACCACTTGTTTATTAACTTTCTTTCTTAGCTATTTACTGTTGGTTGTTCATTTTTTTGGCCATGATCAAACAGAAGAAAAAGTCTGATAGGACAAGCTAAAAAAAGACAGAGATCCAAATTAGGAAATAAAAATATATTAGTGAAATTTTATGTTCCCCCTAAGGAAAGGAATGATAACACATAGCATAGGATAACTGAGACCTAGATAAAATTTGTAAATGGAAAGATAATTGTTCAGGACTAGTTTTACCCTAGAAATAACCTTTCAAAAGATGTACTTAGATTTCAATATTCTGAGAAGAATTTGAAATAGTATAACATTCAATTATAAACATAATAACACACTTTAAATAATTTAGGTATATAAAAATAACAATATTCAACAGGTAGGTGGTTCAAAGCCCTTGGCTCAAACCATGATGGAATTCCTCAAGTCTCCAGGAAAGTTTTATTAAAAGTCACAGCTTTACAAAGGGGGTAAAGCTTTAAAGTAGAACTCTCTAGTGTTTTATCATAATTACGGTGAAATCACTGATTAAGAACCAAAGGCTTAACTCAGTATTATTATCGTATAAATGCCTAGGTAGCTGCATACAAAAAGTTAAATAGAACATGTTAACTTCAAGAGTAAATTTCATCAATGTTCTTAAAATTGTAAATCATCATTTTACTTAGAATAATTCTAGGTTTTCTAAATGTTTTATTTCATACAATTATTAAGAGCAAGTTCATAACAATAATCCTGATACAGAATTTCAGTTTTAATTCTTTACACTGTGATTGCTTTTATATAGCAATTTTTATACATTTGTATTACAAAAAGATGCCTGCTAATGAGAATTTTTTGAAACTGAAAATTTTTCATGTTTTAAAGTTACAAGCAGTTTGTTCCTTATAGAGAAGAGATGAAGGTTTGTCTTTAAAATAGGTGGCCTATTTGTTTTAGAACAGACTCCTCTGAAGAATTCTTTTAGGTATGTATATTTAAAATCTCACTGAGGATGTAAATTAAGTAGGGAAACTCACATAGGGAAGTGTCAGACTAAAATCTTATGTCCTACTATTTATTATTGTTTTTTTTTTTATTATTAAATCATAGCTGTGTACATTAATGCAATCATGGGGCACCATACATTGGTTTTATAAACAGTTTGACACATTTTCATCACACTAGTTGACAAAGCCTTCCTGGCATTTTCTTAGTTATTGTGTTAAGACAATTATATTCTACATTTACTAAGTTTCACACGTATCCTTGTAAGATGCACTACAGGTGTAATCCCACCAATCACCCTCCCTTTGCCCATCCTCCCCCCCTCCCTCCCTTCCTTCTCCTTTCCTCATATTCCTAGGCTATAACTGGGTTACAGCTTGCATACGAAAGCCATAAATCAGTTTCATAGTAGGGCTGAGTACATTGGATACTTTTTCTTCCATTCTTGCGATACTTTACTAAGAAGAATATGTTCCAGCTCCATCCATGTAAACATGAAAGAGGTAAAGTCTCCAATCTTTCTTTACAGTTGCATAATATTCCATCTATTTATTATTACTAAAGGGAGACTGTGTGTTTCAGCAGAACTATTTCCTTGTTCTTATAAATTAAGTTATAATTTTCTTTGCAATAGGGAGTTTTAGATAGTACATGTGAAAATTATTCTTTGTTCTTATAATAGGGTGTGTGTGCTTTATTCATGTGTTCTTGTCTCATGGGAGACAAAGAGCAAGGAACAGACCATGGAGATATGGGTATCAGCCTGATTTTTTCTTTACTCAAGATTGAAGAAGCCAGACATTAAGAAATGTGCTGTCATACTTTCCTGATGGCTGTCTAGTGCCTGTGGGCAAGAGCAGGTTTTCTCCTGATGGGAATGCAGTTAGATCAAGAGAAGCTAAAAAAAAAAAAACAACTGAGCCTTAGAGGACAGTAGACTCTAGTTCTTTCTCTAAATATGAGACACTGAGTTGGGGATGGTGGCAAAACTCCAGGAGGCCTATAGTCCAAAGAATGGTTTAGAGATGCCTACATGCAGGTTAGCAAAAAAAATGAAGCAGGGAGAAGGTTCTGGAATGGAAAGAAAGGCTGGATATGAGCAAATGTGCCTTAAGAATAGCCTTTTCTAGTAGTAGTTAAATACCAGGCTTTAATATGGTACTTTCTCCTCGAGTCTCTAGGAAAGTTTTATTAAAAGTCACAGCTTTACAAAGGGGGTAAAATGTTACCAACAAACAAATTTGAGTAAAGGGTATATAATTGTGCTTTGTATTATTCATGTTCTTACAACTCTTCTGTAAACATGAAATAACTTCCAAATAAAAAGCTGAAAAAGAAAGTTACACCTCTACAACCTGGTGTCAGTTGTGCCTAGAGGAAAGACAAAAGGACTGTTCTATGCTTCAAAAGGAGTGGCCAAGAAGAAATGATACTAAACTATTCCAGATACCACCAAATGAAGAAAAATGTCCAAATTCTTCTCAATCTATTTTTAAAAGATTATTTCATATTATTATAATATTAATATTAAAACATGAAAGGCAACACAAAACATAAATTCAAACTCACATTGATACAAACATTTTAAGCAGACTATTAGAATACAGAATTCAGTAGAACATTAAAAGAATCATGACCAAGGACAGCAGTTGCACTCTAAGAATAAACACCAGATAATGTTACTATAATTCATTCATAATATTAACAGAGCAAAAGAAAAATGTCATATCATGATCTGCAGATGCTGAATGCACAACTAACAAAATTTAGCTTTGATTCCTGATAAAAAGCCTTTTATTATTAAAAAGCCCTTTATCTTTTATCTTTTAAAAAGATAATCTCTTGTCATAAGAAGCATGTATTTCAACCAAAAATATCTACCATACTTAATGGAGAAAAAGCATTTCCATTAATATAAAAAGAAAAGATATTAATATCAAGAGAAGGAGGAGAATAAGATATATAAACATTAGGAAATAGACGGCAAAAAAAGTATTAGCTGCAGGTAAGGTAGGTAGCTAGTTCCAAATAGTGATGAAAAAATTTTGGAACTGAGGAAGGAACAGTCAGAACAGAGCAATGAAACAGAAGCGAATACAGGAACAGGTCAAATATACATAGAAATTGAATATATGATAAAATTGAATATATGATAAAAATAGAAAAATGATGGTTTGTTCAATTATGCTGTTGAAAATTGGCTAATCACTTGGAAAAATAAGAAAACTGGGTCTTCATCTTATCCCTTACTATAAAATAATTTCCAGAGATCAAATATTTAAAAAGGAATATGTAATAAAAAAATAGAAGTACAAATTTTAAAATTTCTATTTTAAAAATAAAAATTTTTATGTTTCTATTCATTATATCAAATCCAGAAAGCATAAAGAAAAATACAAACAGAGCTAAAAAATTTTTTTAAATTTACATCCCATAAAAAGAATAAAACAAATGGGAACAAGAAAATTCTAACACAAATACAAAAGGCTAATTTCTTCAATTTTCAAAATGTTCCTATAAAAAAAGATGGAAAAAAAGGACAGTCTAGTAGATATTGCCCAGTCTAGTCTATCGTAGATATGGGCTCAATATCGCCCATAGTTAAAGACAAACGGATAAAAAAAAAAAACTATGAGAAACACCTGCAAAAAAAGATTAACAAAAATTAAAACTTTGATAACAGTATAAAAGAAGGTAAAGAGAAATACGCATTTACTGTTGCAGAAATAAATGCTTTTTTAGCAATCCATTAAGTTTGGTGATTTGAATTTATTTAAGGATATACTTGCAAGGCATGTGAAATCCACACATAGGAGACTAATTAGATAAATTACAGAATTATAACATTTCCACAATAAAACTTTAGTAATAATTTTTTTAAATGAGGTAGCCCTATGTGCTGATATGAAAAGATTGGTAAATCATAAGCTGCAAAATAGTATATTGAAAAATAATGAGATAAATCTGATCCAGTTAGTACCAAGTAAGAGGAAAAAAGGGAGGGAAAGACAAGGAGGAAAAAGAGAAGAAAGGAAGAAAAAAAGAAAGAAAAGAACTGTTAACAGTGTTGCCACTGGAGAGTGTAAGGAGAAAAATGAAATACACACTGAAGTTGGATTATGTCCTCCATGTTGTGTATAAATTCCTCACTGAAGAAATATTACTTCAGGGCATGAGGCACTAAAAGATATAGAAAACTTCCTTTATTCAAGATATTCTTTGAAAAGTAGCAAATTTGGGGGTATTAGACTAGTATTTATACCAAACTTTGGACAGTAACAGTGACCTTATATAATCACAGTCTACCAATGGTGTCTGATGCTGGGGGAAGGGAAATGAGGAAAAAGAAGGGAGGAGTAAGAATGAGAAAAGGAGAAACATAAATCAAACACCCATACATTTATATAGAGACTAATAGAAGAAGTTTTCAAAAAAAAAAAAAAAATTGGTTAAACTCATACTAAGGAAAAATTAAAAAGTGAAAAATAAAGAAGCCTAGGGTAACAAGATTTTGATCCCACTTCTACTGATTATTAGGTTAAGACTTAGAATAAGTTACTTTTCCTTAATATGCTTAGATTTTCGATTTATAACAATGTGGAGACTATACATGTATTAGTAACTCATTTCAAGGGAGTAGGTGGGAATATATATAATGAATAATTTATGTGTTTCCTCAGGAAAAAGTTTATCTCAATGAGATGAATACAGAACCTATTATATACCTGCAATAATTAAAAATACAATAATTTAAAATTAAAAAAATACCAATCTCAACATTGTGAATTTCAAAGCATAGAACACAATAAGACTACTGAACATAGACTACAATACTTTAGAAGAATTTTCAATTGTATATCTAATGTGAACAGCAACTATTTTTACCCTACTCAAAACATTCAGTAATGCTCATATTTAATTTTTTTGAATTAAAAAGAATTCTTTTTAGACATAGGGTCTCCCTATGTTGCCAAGGTCAGAGAACTTCGCCTAATTTTGGACATTTTCATGAGAAAAAGACAAAAGATGAAACTAGTAAAATTTTCTTAAATTTTTAATCATTTCTGAGGTATCTTGTTCCTTGACTGATTTTCAACTACAATTCTAAGGCAGTATAAACATAGTACTTTCTACTTTGCTATATACTAGTATAGAATAAGTTTGTCAAAAATAGAATTTTGCTTTAAACTTCATAATCTATTTAGATAAAGTAGCAATTTAATAGAAAAAGACTAATTTCAAAGTTTAATAAAGAGAATCTAATTTGCACATTGTTTTGCTTATCTGTTACTTTAGGTGATCAATTGAAGCGCTGTAATTAAGCATCACTGATAAAAATGTAACTGTTTAACAACCAGAAGAATAAATAACTTCATCATTAAAATTCCAAAGAAACCAAATATAATGAATGTACTCATAAAGAAAATTGTGTGAAAAATGCACAACTATAAACAAAAGGGCCTTTCAAAAACATATTAAAGTAAGGATTAGGAAACAAAGAACCGATAGTGAGCATCTGTGCTTGGCAAACCTGATTATTGCCATGAACAACCACGATCAGTTCAGCTAGAGATTTTATGAAAGATAAAACGAGTAAGTCCCTTGCTTCGCATTGTAAATAATTACAGTGTGATGCTTTACATCCATTTTTGTGTGGCAACACTATAGTTAATTTCAAGACATCAGCATTAAGAATAAAAAAATCTTGGTTGGGCGCCCATAGCACAGTGGTTATGGCACCAGACACATACGCCGAAGTTGGTGGGTTTGAACCTGGCCCGGGCCATGCAACCAAAAATGTCAACTGCAACAAAAAAAAGCCAGTTGTTGTGATGGGCGCCAGTAGTCCCAGCTACTTGGGAGTCTGAGGCAAGAGAATCGCTTGAGCCCAAGCAACCTCAACCCAAGCTTGAGGTTGTTCTGAGGTGTGACACCATGGCACTCTTTTGAGGGTAACACAGTGAGAGTGTGTCTCAAAAAAAAGAATAAAAAATCTCATGTTGAAATTCAGATCAGTATATTAAAATTATGTTTTCTGTAGTTATACAATGACACATATAAATTATGGTGGAAGTGAAGAAAATAAATAAGGCCAACACTTATTTGTAACAAAAGGTAAATTACTTCTACTTTCAAAACAAGGAATCCCATCCAAATCAATCAAAAGTAAATCAATGAACAGCTGCAAAGACAAAATATTTGCAGGTTATGAGGATGCCTTCAGTTGAACAAGTACTTGGATTAGTCTGTCACTTCATGTGTTGATATACAGTGATCTTTTCAGAACCATTAGAAAGCACTAAAAATCTCAATTGAGTAAGTTTTGGAAATGTTAATTAAACAATGTCAAAGATTCACTACTCAGATTTAGAATTTGACTGTTTTAAAATGTCTTGAATATATTACAAAGGAAGTAGAAATGAAGCCTTTTAAGTTTCTTTTAAAGAACTTAAATGGTTACATAAAATGAAGAAAGAAACAAGAAATAAAAATGGTAGATAACACATTTTCTACTAGTTGGCAAATGCCACTATTGACTAAAGTTGGAGCCCTAATGAGTTAAGTAGATAGCTTTCATAGGTTAAAAAAATAGGCCAGGCACAGTGGTTCCTGCCTGTAACCTGAGGGCATTAGGAGGCTGGAGCAAGGAGTTGGAGACCAGCCTGGACAATATAAGAGCCCATCTCTAAAAAAGAAAAAAATATTTAGTTAGGCATAGTGTCCCGTGCATGTAATGGCAGCTACTTGGGAAGCTGAAGTAGAAGAATTGCATGAGTTCAGGAATTTGAGGCTGTAGTGAACTATGATCACGCCATGTGCTTTAGTCTGGGTAACAGAGCAAGACCCTGTCTCTAAAAAAATAAATAAATAAAAATAAATGAAGGCCACCAAAGCCTGAGATAAGTCTGGAATATTATCTGAAGAAATGCAAATAAGAATGTTAATCATTTGAGGTTGGTTACAAAATCAATTTGTTATGCTAAGGAAAAAAATAGGGAATGTCATTAAAAATAAAATTTGCTATTTAAATTGGCTTAGGCAAGAAAGAAAGAACTAGGACTATTAAAGAATAAGGAAGAGAAAACCATCAGTTCTTTTAAAGTACTTACTTAAAAATGAATTTTTATATGTTTAGAGAATATTATTAGAGAGGATTTTTTATCTAAAAAATAACTACCCCAAATCAAGGCAGATTTTCCTGGGCCCAAACTATGTAGTTTTCTTATCTAGATTAGGATTTATATATGTTGCTTCTACATTAAACATAGTGACAGATAATTTTTCCTGCAATAAAATGTTACTATGAACTCTAGGACAGTATTATAAAGGATGAATTATATTTGGTTTCTGACTTTTTTTTTGCAGTTTTTGGCTGGGGCTAGGTTTGAACTGGCCACTTCTGGCATATGGGGCCGGCACCCTACTCTGTTGAGCCACAGGCGCCACCCTTTTTTTGTTTTGGAGACAGAGTTTCACTTTGTTGCCCTTGGTAGAGTACTCTAGCATCACAGCTCACAGCAACCTCCAGCTCTTGGCCTTAGGCGATTCTCTTGCCTCAGCCTCCCAAGTAGCTGGGATTACAGGTGCCCACAACAACACCCGGCTACGGTTTCTGACATTTTTATTGGATAGGGATGCTCGTTTTCCCAAAATAACTAAATATATTACTGAGTAACTTCTCTGTTTTTCTCTTCCTTTGTGTTCTAGTAAAATTAATGGCTCCAAATTTCTTAAATGAATCAATGTGGAGAAAAGACTCAAAAGTGTATAGTCTGTCAATTATTAGATAAGAAATTTGATTTTTATCTATATAAAGAAATGAGATTTATCAAAATTATGATGTCATACGCTAGTTATATTCCTTACTTATTGAATATTATCTATGTCAAAATAAAAAATAGACTGGTTTTATAGAACCAGTTGCGATACTAAAGAAAATGTGATAATCTGAACTTTAAAAAATTTAAGAAAAATGTTATCTGAAAAATATCTTCCTAGGAAATAAATTTCAAATTGGGTTAAGAATCAAAATAAAAGTCACTTACAAAGTATTGATGACTATACTAATAAACAATGAAAGTTAATTTTTGTAGGAAAATGCGTATGTTAAGATCTAATCTGGGCTTGACTTTATTTTACTGAAGTGATATTAAAAATAATGATAGACCTGTAATCCCAGCTACTCGGGAGGCCGAGGCAAGAGAATCGCCTAAGCCCAAGAGCTGGAGGTTGCTGTGAGCTGTGATGGCACAGCACTCTACCGAGGGCAACAAAGTGAGACTGTCTAAAAAAAAAGTAATGATAGAAACTAGTTAATTAAACTCATAGTTTATAATTAATAAGTTAAAAGAAAATAAAATATTAAAAACAGTTGACATAAAAAGGTTAATGCTAGGAATAAAAGATGGAATAAAAAAGATAACTAATTTAATCTAAGACAAAATGACATAAAATAACCTAAAACAAAGATGTCAAATAAAAATGTGCTGAAAATAACAGGAAAATCCAGCGGATAGTATTTATGCATTTATCTTTTCTATTATCATTTGTCTTTAATAGCCTCAGCATCAATTTTTTAATTTTTTTTTTAGAACATTACAGGAATACAAATACTTTTGTTACATAAATAGCTTTTATAATGCTTTGGTCAGAGTTTTAAGTGTGCCCATCACCTGAATAGTGTTCATTGCACCATTTAGCTAAGTTTTTACTCCTTGTTTCCTATCCCTTCCCTGTTCTTGATTTCCAATGATTTATACTTCTTTCTGCTGTGCACCAACATTAACAAAAATAGATAAAAAGCCATTACATTTTTGCCTGGAAACTCACTTAGAACAGAAAACAAAAAAAAAAAAAAAAGGTTTGGAGTAGTAAAAACGAATTTAAGAAGCAGACACAGACACAAAATTAAGTGAAGGGCCTAACTTGTCTTAGTATTTAATAACCCTGGATAACAAAAAAGGTTTAAATATATCCTATGTACAATGCTTAAAGAAGCAGAAATATAGGGTGGTGCCTGTGGCTCAACAGAGTAGGGTGCTGGCCTCATATGCCAGAGGTGGTGGGTTCAAACCCAGCCCTGGCCAAAAAAGAAAAAAAAAAAGGAGAAATATATAGACAGCATTTGGGGGGTGGGGGGGAATCTTCCTTTTAAAATAGTTACAGCAAAAAAAATTTTAATGCTTGGTTGTCCTATTAACTTTCAGTTTCTCCTATTATCTTGTTTCTTATAAGCATAAACACATAAAATTTCAAGACAACAGTAAAACATTGCCATTATTAAAAATATATATATCCTACTTTAACTTTCCACATTCACTTTGAAAAGGTTGAAAGGAATATGAGATTAGAACTTGCAGAAAATGCCTGAGAGTGAATCATTTTACTGAAAACTTCTGGACCACTGTTGAGTAAAATTAGATAAAGCTTAAAAGAGACATACTTTACCTTACTATAATATAACAAAAAGAGGACACAATGAAGCTAAGAATCTAGAAAAGCCATTCTTAAGCAACGTAAAATTTTTTCCAATAAAATATTATATAGAAACTCAACATCTGTAAGGCAGAAAAAATGAGGTCACTAATTGCTGACATAACTGAGAGAGGATACCCGAGAAGGTTGAGGTCTAGGAGAATAGGTCTTCTCAAGGAGACCACAAGGATACACCTGCAGGGTCCTTTCTATGGTGACTCAGCTCTTGGGAAAATTTCCAAGTTCTGTGAAACCTTGAAGTTCTGTAGGGGCTGAAATAGCATCTCCTGCTTGATTCAAACTGGCCAATGAGAAGGCTACCTGTGGGGTGAAACTTTTTGATTATTGATAAAAAGGGAAAGACCAAGCCAGTCAGGGGGCACGGCCATTTGTAATTCTTCTATGCTATAAGCTCCAGGCTGGTGAATAAAGCCCTTCCTCTTATAAACATGGTGTTTGGGTGCTCTTTCTCTCCGTTGGGCCTTGTCTTCCTGCAACAATTTTGGTTCCCTGACCGGGAAGCGAGATCATCCCTGGAGAGAACATGCATCTGGTAGTTGCCGCCAATCCTCTGGATACCCATGTGGGTGCCCCTGATCGGCCTGAGCGATGTGAACCACGGAGCGCACCAGGGTGGCAGTTTGGCCTCCCTGTGTGGATGCCTCAACTGGGCTGAGAAAGGACCCAGTTGGCGGGTCTTCAAGGAGTCAAACACCGGGAGGAACTGGCATGCAGGAACAGGTACCTACACAGGGAGACATCTAAAGCAAGGTATGATCCATCTGGGGATCCTGCTACAGTTTTAGTGGAAGAAGGAGCCTAATCAACTCCTTGGGCATTAGATCACTGGCAGGTCTGTTGAGAGGTGTGACTGAGAGAACTCTGAGGATGGAGTTGGACCTTCCTCCACAGGGCCTAGGGGTGTTGGTTTGCCTCCTATGGCTAAGCAGCAGCTTGAGTGGGAACTGTGTGCATGTGAGTGCTTGGAGAATGACTGAGATGGGTAACAATAGGTGGGGTTTTGCTCCCCCCCACTCATTCACAGGGTAAAACAAATGTGTGAGCCCTTCTTCCCTGCTCCAACTTTGCCCCCTGGCTATTCTGAGAGAAACTGGAAGTTCTAGGTTTTCCGCTTTCTGTCTATGGCTGCGGCCACATGGCCATGTGAGTCTGAGGGGAAAATGAAAAGACATTAGAAAGGATGTTGTTGTAGTTTTGTTACTGGAATTTCTTCAGTGAGTCTTTGGTCTCAGGAATTTGGAATTGAGCTCGTGGGCCACAGTTCAGTGATAAAATGGTATTTTGTTGGACTGAGGGACATGCAGAGGGAGTGGAAAGTGCCAGGGATATTGGCAGAGGGGTTGTGCCTTGGAAAGTGTTGCAGTTCAGACAGTCCGGTGAGCTCTGGATGGCCCTTGAAAATCTGGAGAAAAGAGTGTGAATCTCCTGTTGGACGAGGCTGTATCCATATAAGCAACAGGTCTCCAAGGTGAACAGCCTCTGGAAGTGGGGAGGAGGCCCAGGTTGGAGGTTTCCTGCATGAGTCCTTTATCTAGGGATAAATAATTGGCCCTAAGAGATATTTTGGCCAGGACTTGGTAGATGGAAAAATACCTTTACAAACTGAATGGGCGTTCTAGCAAATGAATGGATGCAAGCCCCTCACTTTGAACAAGGTTATTAGGTCTTTGCTGTGGTTTTTGTCTGGGGAGAGGATTAGGATGTGTGCTCCTTAGTCAGGGTGGAACCATCCAAAAGGTTTCAGGCTGCTTTGTTCATGATCTTGCTGAGGCTCAGAGGGTTTGTACCTGGAGATGGAAGTCTGATGTCTGAGCTCACCTGAGCCTGAAAAATGGGGGTTCCCTGTCCAGCCTCGAGTGGGAAAATCCTGTATCAATGTTATATCTCATAAAATGTCTCTCATTTGTAAAATGTAATAATTCGGTTGTTTATTTTTATTTTTTATTTTTGTAGAGACAGAGTCTCACAGTACCGCCCTCGGTAGAGTGCCGTGGTGTCACACGGCTCACAGCAACCTCTAACTCTCGGGCTTACGTGATTCTCTTGCCTCAGCTTCATGAGCAGCTGGGACTACAGGCGCCCGCCACAATGCCCGGCTATTTTGTTGTTGTTGTTGTTGTTGCAGTTTGGCCGGGGCTGGGTTTGAACCGCCACCCTCGGCATATGGGGCCGGCGCCTTACCGACTGAGCCACAGGCGCCGCCCTAATTCGGTTGTTTAAATTGTTGGGGAAACCGAGTATTTGTCAAAGGATAAGATTCTTGCTTTTTAAGCCTTCTAATTATCAGTTTGGCTGAGTGAATGGGTGACTTCATAGTAAACTGGGATCCTATTTTGTGGGAAGTGAGTTTTTGAGAGTAAGAGAAAATAGAAAGGAGAATGGCATTGTGTAAAGAAAGAATCTTGTGTGATAAATTTTGTCCTGAAACAGAATGGTTGTGTAAGAAAGTGAAAGGTAGGACAAAAGTTAAAGAAAGTTTAGAATGTTTGTAGATTGTCCGTGCAGTTTAAACAAAGCTCATAAAAGAGAATTTGTGAAAGAATTTACACATGATCCAGTTGACTATGTATTTCCTTTAAAATCTTTCAGCTTGTAATCTTATTTAAACCAATGTTTTAGGCATTTCATATTTGAAAAACCTTCCCAAATCAAACTCTAAATTTGGGGCTTGGCATCCATAGGGCACTGGCTGCAGCGTCGACCACATGCACCAAGACTGGTGGGTTCAAACTCAGCCCAGGCCAACAATAACACATACACACACACACACAGCACAACTCTAAATTTGGTCTTCTTGACACCACTGAAAGTCATAAGAAAACAAATTAAACTTATTTAATTTATTAAAAACATATAGGAAACATTGCCAAATATTGAATGGTGATTAATTTTGTATGTGTTATGGATATATGTATGTTCCAATATTATAACACATTTGTCTGTCCTACTGTATAAAGCTTTGGTCTGTCCTCACCTGTAAAGCATTGGTCTGTCCAAATGTATAAGACTTTGGTCTGTCCTAATGTATATTGTTGGTAAAAATTTTAATTCATCTAAAAAAAGAAATGTTTTTTTATGTAACTGGCTGAGTCCAAAGTTTATCCTAAAAAGAAAAAGAAATATTAAGAGACACTGACAAAATTCTCTCGAATTCAAATTCCTGATGTCTTTGGAAATTGAGTACCTTTGGACTAAAAGCAGACTTTTAGAACTTTCATTGGAAAGTTAACATGTCTATGAGTATTGCTAACCTAACTTCAAACAGAACAGAAATCAGTTACATGGAACTGGGCTGTTATGACATTTTGTTCGAGATATTATTCTGTCTATGCTCTGTTTTCCAGAAGTCAAAAAAAAAAAAACAAAAACATTTTCTGTCTTTTGAGTTATTTGTAGCTTTTCAAGCAATGTATGTACTTATGAGCAGAGTTTGAAACTTTTTATTTTTTCTCTCCCCTCGATTTCTCTGGAATTTGAAAGCCATTTGTAAGTATTCTTAATTTCTGACAATACAGTTATTTGCATAAGTTCAGTAAGAATCTGTTTTGTTCTATAGGATGGGATGAAGGCACTGGTTATTTTACCAAGGCTTTGGCTGGAACAGCATTTCCAGAGGTGTCCAGACTGCATTAAGGAATTAAGGTTGACTTTATAAGCCCAATAAAAAAAAGCCCTTTGGAAAACTGGCCAGATACCCATCAGTAACATTTCCTGATCTAAGGTAAGTAACGAAGGTCACTTGCTGATGGGTCCAGGAATCGAAATGTGCTTGGGGACCTCAAGAGAAGAGGAATTTACCCAATGCATACAGGTATCTAATGGCACAGATGAAACCTGGGCTCTGAAAGGCTTTCAAGAAAGTCCAGCCTGAAATTCCTTATAAAAGGTTCCAGCAAAGCCAATTTTAAAGGAAAGAAGAGCCTAGATGGCTAATAAGTAATTATCCTTTACTGCACTTTATGGAAATAATCAGACCCAGTATACTGAAGACACAGTTTATTTTGTCAAGTAAGTTAGTTCTACTATACTTTATCTTTATAAAGAGAAAAACTGGAGAGAGAAAAATGATTCAAAGCGAAAAGAGGCTGTGGTCGACCTGTATTAAATCCCAACCTTGTCCGTACTGTCAACTCATAAAATAAGACATAACCATTTCATTAAATTGATCTGTTAAATGGGACTAAGAGACTGGCCAAAGAGTATAGAATTATATACGGTAGGATTCGGGAGCAAGATGGCAGCAGAGTAACAGCTTCCTTGCATCTGGGCACCGTGAGTCTGGGGACATAGGACTCCAGGCACCTCTGGCTGGTGGGATCTGCCTATCATCACCCCTGAGAGGATACAGGGAGTCAGCGAGAGACTTCTGGACCCCAAGAGGAGGACTAAAACAGTGGAAAACCGGCAAGTGGTCGCGTGTGTTCAATACGTCTAAACCCGCCCGCAACTGTAAGTTCAGTAGCAGCGAGACTGCAAACCAGAAAGGCCTTACCTGTGAACTGTTTTGGTGTCTTTCGACTTGGCACTCAGCTGAACTGCCTTGGGGAGAGCCTGAGCAGGAGTGTGGAGAACTTTGGCCTTTGTCTAGGGCCCCAGTCTGAGCCACTGAGCCAGACGGAGCTAATACTGTTTGGCTCTGGGTCACAGGCAGACATTATGAGCGATCTGCCCTGCCAAGCTCCGCTCTCAGGGTCGCAGAGCTGGAATTGGCTAGGAGCTGGTAACCCAGCGACCAAAAAGCCTAAGGGCGGGGTCTGAGCCGCCTTGCAGCCCTAACCCTCGGGGGCAGAGGGAGACCAGTTTTGACACACAGGGTAAGTGGATAGCCACCTCAGATGTGATTCCAGCGACAAGCACTTCCCTGAGAAAGCTTCTGCTCAGTAAGTGAACAAGTTCAAAGTGCCTTTTAAGTGGGCTGAAGAGAGATTTAGGGTGTCAACCTGCTGGGGTTTGAGAAACTAGCAGCCTCCAGTCGTATCAGAACTGTGATTAACATCTCATACCCCAGAAGACCACGTGTTGCCCAGACAATATTCAATAACATATACATACTGCTTTGTTTTGGGTTGTGGTTTTTTTGGGGTTTTTTTGGTTTCGTTGTTTTTTTTTTTGTTTATTTTGATGTTGCGGATTGTTGTTTTGTTTTTTAAGTTCAACCTTTTCCATACAGATCCTTTTTCTTTCTCAATTTTCCTAGTTTAATTATAATTTCCCATTGCTGCCTATTTCAATAATTAGAACTTCATTTTTGTCAGTGTTTCTACCGCTATTATTTGGTTTTTCCAGCCAATTTTATCCCGTAAAGTTTTCTGTTTGCTTGTTTTAGTTTGATTTATAGCATTTTTGTCTTTCCTCTCTACTTGGTGGAGGTGGGGTACTGTGTCTGATCAGGTTAGCAAAGAGCTGCTGACCTCAAGGGAACCACCCAACTGGGCACCCCCAGAAGGTGGTTTGCTTTTCAAGGTTATATCAAAGTACCCTACTGCACACCTATATTGCTCTGTCTCCCTCTTTCTGTGCCTCTCTTCTTTTTGTCAATATTCCTTTTACCCACCCCCTCTCCTTTCTCTATTTTTCCTTTTTTTTTTCTTATCACTCGGTCCTCCTTTTTTTCATCCCTTTTTTGCTCTTAAACCTTCTCACCATTCTGGTCCTGTAACCCTTAGTCCACAGGCACGAGAACTTAAAGAGCAAGAGGAAGTGAAAGGAAAATTAGGGCAAGGAAACAGATAAAAGAAATCACCCATGAGGAAGAATCAGCAGAAAACTCCAGGCAACATGAACAACCAGTCCAGAACAACCCCGCCAAGGGACCATGAGGTAGCTACTGCAGAGGATTCCACCTATACAGAAATGTTAGGAATGACAGAAAGGGAATTTAGAATACACATGTTGAAAACAATGAAAGAAATGATGGAAACAATGAAGGAAACTGCTAATAAAGTGGAAAATAACCAAAGGAAATCCAAAAACAGAATCAAATCAGAGATGAACGATATGAAGAATATAAAAAGGATATAGCAGAGCTGAAGGAAATGAGACAGTCAATCAGGGAACTTAAAGATGCAATGGAAAGTATCAGCAACAGGTTAGACCATGCAGAAGAAAGAATTTCAGAGGTAGAAGACAAAGTTTTTGAGATAACTCAGATAGTAAAAGAGGCAGAAAAGAAGAGAGAGAAAGCAGAACGTTCACTGTCAGAATTATGGGACTTTATGAAGCGTTCCAACATACAATATATAGGAATTCCAGAAGGGGAAGAAGAATGCCCCAGAGGAATGGAAGCCATACTAGAGAATATTATAAAAGAAAATTTCCCAAATATCACCAAAGATTCTGACACACTGCTTTCAGAGGGATATCGGACCCCAGGGCGCCTCAACTCTAACCGAGCTTCTCCAAGACACATTGTGATGAACCTGTCCAAAGTCAAGACAAAAGAAAACATTCTGCAAGCTGCCAGGAGTAAGCGCCAGTTGACCTACAGGGGCAAATCCATCAGAGTGACTGCAGACTTCTCTAATGAAACTTTCCAAGCAAGAAGACAATGGTCATCTACCTTTAATCTACTTAAACAGAACAATTTCCAGCACAGAATTCTGTATCCTGCTAAGCTAAGCGTCAAAATTGACGGAGAAATCAAATCATTTACGGATATACAAACATTGAGGAAATTCGCCACAACAAGACCAACTCTACAGGAAATACTTCAACCTGTTCTGCACACTGACCACCACAATGGATCAGCAGCAAAGTAAGAACTCAGAAATTAAAGGACAGAACCAAACCTCCACACTGATGCAAAAGATAAAACTAAGCAATGGACTCTCACCAAATAAGACGAATAGAATACTACCACACTTATCAATTATCTCCATAAATGTTAATGGCTTGAATTCCCCACTGAAGAGACATAGATTGGTTGACTGGATTAAAAAACACAAGCCATCCATTTGCTGTCTGCAAGAAACACACCTGGCTTCAAAAGACAAATTAAAGCTCCGAGTCAAGGGTTGGAAGACAATTTTTCAGGCAAATGGAATTCAGAAGAAAACAGGAGTTGCAATCTTATTTTCAGATACATGTGGATTTAAAGCAACTAAAGTCAAAAAAGACAAAGATGGTCACTTTATATTGGTCAAGGGAAAAATACAACAAGAAGACATTTCAATTCTAAATATCTATGCACCCAATTTAAATGCTCCCAGATTCTTGAAACAGACCTTACTCAGTCTGAGCAATATGATATCTGATAATACCATAATAACAGGGGACCTTAACACTCCTCTTACAGAGCTGGACAGATCCTCTAAACAGAAATTAAACAAGGATATAAGAGACTTAAATGAGACCCTGGAACAACTGTGCTTGATAGACGCATATAGAACACTCCATCCCAAAGATAAAGAATATACATTCTTCTCATCACCCCATGGAACATTCTCCAAAATTGATCATATCCTGGGACACAAAACAAACATCAACAGAATCAAAAGAATTGAAATTTTACCTTGTATCTTCTCAGACCATAAGGCACTAAAGGTGGAACTCAACTCTAACAAAAATGCTCAACCCCACCCAAAGGCATGGAAACTAAACAATCTTCTGTTGAATAACAGATGGGTGCAGGAAGAAATAAAACAGGAAATCATTAACTTCCTTGAGCATAACAACAATGAAGACACAAGCTACCAAAACCTGTGGGATACCGCAAAAGCAGTTTTGAGAGGAAAATTCATCGCTTTAGATGCCTACATTCGAAAAACACAAAGAGAGCACATCAACAATCTCACAAGAGATCTTACGGAATTGGAAAAAGAAGAACAATCTAAGCCTAAACTCAGTAGAAGAAAAGAAATATCCAAAATCAAATCAGAGATCAATGAAATTGAAAACAAAAGAATCATTCAGAAAATTAATGAAACAAGGAGTTGGTTTTCAGAAAAAATAAATAAAATAGATAAACCATTGGCCAGACTAATGAGGAATAGAAAAGTAAAATCTCTAGTAACCTCAATCAGAAATGATAAAGGGGAAATAACAACTGATCCCACAGAGATACAAGAGATCATCTCTGAATACTACCAGAAACTCTATGCCCAGAAATTTGACAATGTGAAAGAAATGGATCAATATTTGGAATCACACCCTCTCCCTAGACTCAGCCAGGAAGAAACAGAGCTCCTGAATAGACCAATTTCAAGCACTGAGATCAAAGAAACGATAAAAAAATCTTCCAACCAAAAAATGCCCTGGTCCAGATGGCTTCACTCCAGAATTCTATCAAACCTTCAAGGAAGAGCTTATTCCTGTACTGCAGAAATTATTCCAAAAAATTGAGGAAGAAGGAATCTTCCCCAACACATTCTATGAAGCAAACATCACCCTGATACCAAAACCAGGAAAAGACCCAAACAAAAAGGAGAATTTCAGACCAATCTCACTCATGAATATAGACGCAAAAATTCTCAACAAAATCCTAGCCAATAGATTACAGCTTATCATCAAAAAAGTCATTCATCATGATCAAGTAGGCTTCATCCCAGGGATGCAAGGCTGGTTTAACATACGCAAGTCTATAAACGTTATCCACCATATTAACAGAGGCAAAAATAAAGATCACATGATCCTCTCAATAGATGCAGAAAAAGCATTTGATAAAATCCAGCATCCTTTTCTAATTAGAACACTGAAGAGTATAGGCATAGGTGGCACATTTCTAAAACTGATTGAAGCTATCTATGACAAACCCACAGCCAATATTTTACTGAATGGAGTAAAACTGAAAGCTTTTCCTCTTAGAACTGGAACCAGACAAGGTTGTCCTCTGTCACCTTTACTATTCAATGTAGTGCTGGAAGTTCTAGCCAATACAATTAGGCAAAACAAGGAAATAAAGGGAATCCAAATGGGAGCAGAGGAGGTCAAGCTCTCCCTCTTTGCTGATGACATGATCTTATACTTAGAGAACCCCAAAGACTCAACCACAAGACTCCTAGAAGTCATGAAAAAATACAGTAATGTTTCAGGATATAAAATCAATGTCCACAAGTCAGTAGCCTTTGTGTACACCAATAACAGTCAAGATGAGAAGCTAATTAAGGACACAAGTCCCTTCACCATAGTCTCAAAGAAAATGAAATACCTAGGAATATACCTAACGAAGGAGGTGAAGGACCTCTATAAAGAAAACTATGAAATCCTCAGAAAGGAAATAGCAGAGGATATTAACAAATGGAAAAACATACCATGCTCATGGATGGGAAGAATCAACATTGTTAAAATGTCTATACTTCCCAAAGCAATCTACCTATTCAATGCCATTCCTATCAAAATACCAACATCGTACTTTCAAGATTTGGAAAAAATGATTCTGCGTTTTGTATGGAACCGGAAAAAAACCCGTATAGCTAAGGCAGTTCTCTGTAACAAAAATAAAGCTGGGGGCATCAGCATACCAGATTTTAGTCTGTACTACAAAGCCATAGTGCTCAAGACAGCATGGTACTGGCACAAAAACAGAGACATAGACACTTGGAATCCAATTGAAAACCAAGAAATGAAACTAACATTTTACAACCACCTAATCTTTGATAAACCAAACAAGAACATACCTTGGGGGAAAGACTCCCTATTCAATAAATGGTGTTGGGAGAACTGGATGTCTACATGTAAAAGACTGAAACTAGACCCACATCTTTCCCCACTCACAAAAATTGATTCAAGATGGATAAAGGACTTAATGAAACAATAAAAATCCTCCAAGAAAGCATAGGAAAAACACTGGAAGATATTGGCCTGCGGAAAGACTTCATGAAGAAGACTGCCATGGCAATTGTAACAACAACAAAAATAAACAAATGGGACTTCATTAAACTGAAAAGCTTCTGTACAGCTAAGGAGACAATAACCAAAGCAAAGAGACAACCTACACAGTGGGAAAGGATATTTGCATATTTTCAATCAGACAAAAGCTTGATAACTAGAATCTATAGAGAACTCAAATTAATCCACATGAAAAAAGCCAACAATCCCTTATATCAATGGGCAAGAGACATGAATAGAACTTTCTCTAAAGACGACAGACGAATGGTTAAGAAACACATGAGAAAATGTTCATCATCTCTATATATTAGACAAATGCAAATCAAAACAACCCTGAGATATCATCTAACCCCAGTGAGAATGGCCCACATCACAAAATCTCAAAACTGCAGATGCTGGCGTGGATGTGGAGAGAAGGGAACACTTTTACACTGCTGGTGGGACTGCAAACTAGTACAACCTTTCTGGAAGGAAGTATGGAGAAACCTCAAAGCACTCAACCTAGACCTCCCATTCGATCCTGCAATCCCATTACTGGGCATCTACCCAGAAGGAAAAAAATCCTTTTATCATAAGGACACTTGTACTAGACTGTTTATTGCAGCTCAATTTACCGTTGCCAAAATGTGGAAACAGCCTAAATGCCCACCAACCCAGGAATGGATTAACAAGCTGTGGTATATGTATACCATGGAATACTATTCAGCCATTAAAAAAAATGGAGACTTTACATCCTTCGTATTAACCTGGATGGAAGTGGAAGACATTATTCTTAGTAAAGCATCACAAAAATGGAGAAGCATGAATCCTATGTACTCAATCTTGACATGAGGACAATTAATGACAATTAAGGTTGGGGGGGGAGCAGAAAGAGGGATGGAGGGAGGAGGGTGGGGCCTTAGTGTGTGTCACATTTTATGGGGGCAAGACATGATTGCAAGAGGGACTTTACCTAACAATTGCAATCAGTGTAACTGGCTTATTGTACCCTCAATGAATCCCCAACAATAAAAAAAAAAAAAATGGAGACTTTACATCCTTCATATTAACCTGGGTGGACGTGGAAGACATTATTCTTAGTAAAGCATCACAAGAACGGAGAAGCATGAATCCTATGTACTCAATTTTGATATGAGGACAATTAATGACAATTATGGTTATGGTGGGGGAACAGAAAGAGGGAAGGAGGGAGGTGGGTGGGGCCTTGGTGTGTGTCACACTTTATGGGGGCAAGACATGATTGCAAGAGGGACTTTACCTAACAATTGCAATCAGTGTAACCTGGCTTATTGTACCCTCAATGAATCCCCAACAATAAAAAAAAAAAAAAAGAATTATATACGGTAGTTATATTTGCTCTGAAGCCTTAAGACTCAACAAAAGTCACCTGTTGACTACACTGGAAAATTTTGTGCAGTATTAAATGTTATCTACTATGTCTATATAGATACCTTAGGAAAAATTAAAACCTAAAATGAGAATTTCCCAGTAAATGATGTAACTGACCTGCATTCTATTGTGCCTAATCCGTATACTCTGCTGCCAGCAGAAGCCAAGTGACCCACTTGCCTGGACTTAAAAGATACCTTTTTCAGTATAAGGTAAAAGCCAGAGGCTATTTGCTTCCCAGTGGGTGAGACCAGATACAGAAACTGAAATCAAGTGCACACGGACCAGGTTGCCACAGGTGTTCAAAACACCCATGCTTTTTGGAGATGCACTGGCTCATGACCTCCAAAAATTCCTGGCTAAGGAATTAGAATGTGTGCTGCTCCAATATGTCAATGACCTCCTTTTAGAGCACCCTACCCAGGAGGGATATGTCTGAGGCATGGATTGTCTTTTATGACATCTTAGAGGTATGTGGCTATAAAGTGTTCAAATGAAAGACCCAGATTTGCCAACGGCAAGTACACTATCTAGGATTTACTATCCAGCAGGGTTAAAGGTATCTAGGTATGGAACAGAGGCAGGTCATTAATCGCCTCCCCACCCCCACAAGACAAAAGCAGGTTTGGAATTCTTAGGCATGGTTGGCTTTTGTCATCTTTGGATCCCCAACTTTGCCGTCTTGGCTAAGCCCTTGTATAAGGCAACTAAAAGAGAGGAAGGAGAGCCCTTAGAATGGGAAGGAGAACAGGAACATGCGTTCTCCCAGCTAAAGATGCAGCTGATAAACACACCTATGTTGGGGCTACCAGACTTGGCCAAGCCCTTCACTCTGTATATCTCAGAGATAGGAAAGATGTCTGTAGGTGTGTTAAACCAGGTGGCTGAGTCATGGCCAAGGCCTGTAGCTTACCTCTCTAAGTAGTTAGATGGAGTGGCAAAAGGATGGCCACCATGCTTATGGGCTCTAGCTGCTACTGCTCTCCTTGTGCAAGAAGCTGATAAGCTGACTCTAGGGCAGGATCTCAGAGTGAAAGTACCCGACTCTGTGGTCATTTTAATGAACACAAAGGAACATTTTTGACTCTCTAATGCAAGAACACCCTGAACCCAGCCACGCTCCTTCCAGTCGGTGGAAGAGAAACTGAGCACGACTGTATGGAAGTTATAGATAATGTGTATTCTAGCAGACTTGACCTGTGTGACCAGCCTTGGACAGTTGCAAATTGGGACTTGTATGTAGACTGAAGCAATTACATGACAGCACAAGGTGAGTGGTGGGCTGGATATGCAGTAGTTACCTTAACAGAGACTATAGAGGCTAAGCCCCTATCCCAAGGAACACTGGCTCAGAAGGCTGAGTTAATTGCCTTGACTCAAGCCTTAGAACTAAGTCAAGGGAAAAATACGAATGCTTTTCTAACTCTCCAAGTACACAGGGCATTGTACAAGGAGAAGGGACTATTAAATTCTAGGGGAAAAGACATTAAGTATCAGCAGGAGATACTTCAGTTGCTAGAGGCAGTATGGAAACCCTGGAAGTTGGCAGTGATACACTGTTGTGGACATCAAGGAGATGCTTCCACTATCACTAACAGGAACACTAGGGTCAGTACTGAGGCAAAAAGAGCTGCATCCAAACCGTACCAGGCATCATGAGTGGCTCTCCTCATCCCGTCGGTTCTGGAGCTCTCATCTATCAACCACCAGGAAGAGGAACAGTTGGCAGTGGAGAGGAGCCAGGAAATGGAGGGAAAATGGATAAAGATGCCAGATGGACAAGTAGCAGTCCCCAGCTTCTAGGAGCCACCATGGTGACAGGAGTATTTGATGAAGTTGCTGGGCCAATACCTCTACATCTCCCACCTGGCAGCCCTGGCCAAAACTGTCAGTCTATGGTGTGTAACCTGGAGCCAGTTCAACACGCACCAAGGACTGATAGTACCACCAGGAATCCAGTCGTATGGAGCAACGCCCCTGAGGACTTCCAGGTAGACTTTACTGAAATACCCAGGTTTTAAGGGAACAAGTACTTGCTGGTGATGGTCTATCAGTCTTGGAATAGATAAAAGCCTTCCCCACCAGGATAAAAAAGGACTCCTGAAGTAGCAAAAGTATTGTTCAAAGAAATCGTCCCATGGTTTAAGTTGCCACAATGGGCTAGCCTTCATGCCAGAACTAGTGCAAATAATAAGCTAAAGCTTTGAATAACTTATAAGCCGCAAAGCTTAGACAGGGTAAAGTGCATGAACAGGACCATAAAAACAGAAATTGGTAAACTCTGCCAGGAAGAAAAGCTGAATTGCCACTGGTATTATTCAAAGAGGCCTCTGTCAATCCTCTGCAATCTAGCAGGAACTCCTAAAAAACTGGGAAAGACTAAACTGAATAGATAAAAAACTCTAGAAAAAGTAGCAAGGAAAATCTCCACTAGGGTAATTAACCGTGTTCTTTTTAGTCTTTTGTGTCTGTACATCCTTTCTCTCTGGATTAAGGGGACCAAGACTAGGTCCAGAATCAGAACCTGATCTCCCTGAAACCAAGGTAGAAAGGACTTTACACCATCATCCTGACCACATGCACAGCAGCGAAGGTGAAAGAAATCCTCACCTGGAGTCATCACAGCTGGTTGAATAAGGCTTCACTGCCCCTTGGAAAGTAAAGGTAACTTTTAAGATGGTCAACATGCCCTACTCCAGCCACATACTAGGAGCTGGCTGGTCAATGCATAGCTGAAGTCTGAGGAATCACCCGAGGGACTTACCTTAATTGGACTTTAGACTTTGGGAAAAGGTGGGGAAAAAATGTCACAGGAAAAAGTAAAAACTCATATGTATATTAGCCCACCACCATGGTACTATTAAGGCCTGAGTAGAGAACCCAAGAAGAGTCACAGTCCGTAAAACCTCAGTGCTAAAAAGTAATTAATTTTGGCACCTACAGAAACAAGCTGATATTGAGACCCCAAATGAAAATATATTGGAGTCTCAAAAGGAGGGAATGAGAGAGGATACCCAAGAAGGTTGAGGTCAAGGAGAACAGGTCTTCTCAAGGAGACCACAAGGATACACCTGCAGGATCCTCTCTATGGTGACTCAGCTCTTGGGAATTTGTAAACTTAACTTCCTGGAACTTGAAAATTTCCAAGTTCTGTGAAATCCTGAAGTTCTGTAGGGGCTGGAATAGCATGTCCTGCTTGATTCAAACTGGCCAATGACAAGGGTACCTGTGGAGTGGAACTTTTTGATTGCCGATTAAAAGGGAAAGACCAAGCCAGTTGGGGGGGCCGGCCATTTGGAATTCTTCTATGCTGTAAGCTCCTGGTGAATAAAGCCCTTCCTCTTATAAACGTGGTGTTTGGGGTGCTCTTTCTCTGCCTTGGGCCTCGTCTTCCTGCAACATATCCACCCAGTCTCAAATACAGTTCTGGGACAGATAGGTCTGTGAAATAAGGCCTGAAAACCACTGAGGGATGCCCTGTCAATAAATTCAATTTTCATTTCTTGGTGCTGGTTTCCTATTTACTCCTTGTACAAGAGCCACCTGCAGTCTCCCTTGTCTACAAAGCATTCTGACTTTAATTGAGATGGAATTAATATTTCCTTCTACAATAGGGCCATAGAATTTATAATGAAAACTTCGCTCCGAACATTTCTAGTGCCCTATATTTTATAGATACCACAAAGAGACACTCCCCACCCTTTATTACTTGATTAGAAAGAGGGTATGTTTCTTAATACATATTTCCAAGAATTCATCAAATAGAAGACTCAATAATATTTGTTGAATATGGAAGTAAAAAGTAGATTAATCAATGGACAAAGGAAAAGGCTTTCACATGTTTTAGGATAAAGAAATAAGGCCTGTGTGGATAACAATCTCTAGGTGATCCATATGAAAATTCTGCAGTCCTTACATATAATCACAATTGGTGTCTGATTGCCAATACAGCTATAGAAAAAGGTCAATACAGCTATGGCCCCTTTGAGTTTTTAAGTTCTGTGGAAATTTAAGCCTGTTATTCAAAAAAGAAAAGAATATTCTGGGATGATACTTAATTTTAACCACTCTTACCATTTTAAGACAATTCTTATTCCTTAAGAATATTCCATTTAATAAAACTGGTAAGACAGGAATGTCTGCAGCATCCTGCTCATAATGCACTCAGAGTTAATGTTTAATAACAGTGCCTGGAGTGAGATAATGCTATTAGCGCATGGTGCCTTCCAAATGCTTACGTGAATTGTAAGCAGGATAGTCCAGGGACGATGATGCTTTGTGTCTTGACTATCTAGGTAGGGTTTAACTTACCATCACTGCCACCTCTGCTTCTTATTTTGAATTTTGTCCAAGACTACTGAGAGAACATTGCACTACCCCAGCAGTACAAAACAGCAGGATCCCTGAACAAAATTACATCAGCCTCCAAAGAAATCAGGATAAACTCCTTTAAAATAAAAAATGCCATCAACTGCATTTATACTTTGCTAATAGTTAAGATAAAAAATTTTAGACTGGGCAGCGCCTGTGACTCAGTCGGTAAGGCGCCGGCCCCATATACCGAGGGTGGAGGGTTCAAACCCAGTCCCGGCCAAACTGCAACCAAAAAATAGCTGGGCATTGTGGCGGGCGCCTGTAGTCCCAGCTACTTGGGAGGCTGAGGCAAGAGAATTGCTTAAGCCCAGGAGTTGGAGGTTGCTGTGAGCTGTGTGAGGCCATGGCACTCTACCGAGGGCCATAAAGTGAGACTCTGTCTCTACAAAAAAAAAAAAAATTTAGACTAAGAAATGACTTGGGGCGGCGCCTGTGGCTCAGTGAGCAGGGTGCCGGCCCATATACTGAGGGTGGCGGGTTCAAACCCAGCGCCGGCCAAACTGCAACAAAAAAATAGCTGGGCATTGTGGCGGGCGCCTTTAGTCCCAGCTACTTGGGAGGCTGAGGCAGGAGAATCGCCTAAGCCCAGGAGTTGGAGGTTGCTGTGAGCTGTGTGACACCACGGCACTCTACTGTGGGCAATGGAGTGAAACTCTGTCTCTACAAAAAAAAAAAAAAAAGAAATGACTTGAACTTACTTAGGAAGCAAGGAAAATTCTGTATCAGACATTTTAATTAAGTATTTTAAAGGATACCTATCATGAACTGAATATTTTTGCCACCCCACACCCAAATTCCCTTGTTAAAATCCTAACCCTCAATGTGATAATATTAGGAGGCAGAGGATTTGGGAGGTGATTAGGTAATAAGTGTGGGCCTTCATGAATGACATCAGTGTCTTTTTCAAAGAGAACCCAAAGAGCTCTCTCACCCCTTCTGTCATCTGCAGATATTATCTTTTTAATCGCTGTTTATGAACCAGGAAATAGCCCCCTCCAGACACTGAATCTTCCAATGCCTTGATCTTAGAATTCCCAGCCTCCAGAATTGTGAGAAATAAATGTTTGTTGTTTAAGACACCCACCTTATAGTATTTTTGTTATAGTAGCCTGAAGGAACTAAGACAACTCCCCAAACCTCAAAAGCCACTTTAAGGCATCTTTTTTGTGCTACCTCCATTCCTAGAATAACTGGAGCTCTGATTTAAAGAGCTGATGACTGATAGATAAGATCTTCCTTTTGCCCAAGTGAAGAGAGCTTTCTTTGAGAGAGGATACCCAAGAAAGGTGAGGTCTAGGAGAACAGGTCTTCTCAAGGAGACCACAAGGATACACCTGCAGGGTCCTCTCCATGGTGACTCAGCTCTTAGGAATTTGTCAACTTAACTTCTTGGAACTTGGAAATTCCACTTCTGTGAAATCCTCTAGTTCTATAGGGAGTAAAATAGCATCTCTGCTTGATTCAAACTGGCCAATGACAAGGGTACCTACGGGTTGGAACTTTTTGACTGTCGATAAAAAGGGAAAGACCAAGCCAGTCGGGGATTGTGGCCATTTGTAATTCTGTGCTGTAGGCTCCCGGTTGGTGAATAAAGCCCTTCCTCTTATAAACTGGGTGCTCTTTCTCTCTATTGGGCCTTGTCTTTCCTGCAACATCTTGACTAGCTCAAATGGTCTTAATTCAACAACAACAACAAATTAAGACAAAAGGAGTTCTCTCTCTCTCTTTCTCATTCTTTCTTTCATTCTTTCCAGGGCATTAACTGGAAATCTATTCTTTTCCCCTCAGACACTGTGCTAGTTCCAGGAGTTCCAATCTGTGCAGACAACCAGATAAGTATAGCAGAAGTGAGAATGTAGAGATGCCAAAAGGCACCTAGGGATGGTAATACAGAATTAGTGAAAGCTGAAGTTTGGAAAACAGAAGGGAACACTTTCTAACTCATTCTATGAAGCCAGCACTACCCTAACACCAAAATCAGACAAAGATATTACAAGAAAAGAAAACAAAAGATCAATTTCTTATGAGTATATATACAAAAATCCTCAACTGGATATTAGGAAATCCAACATACAAAGAGAATTATATAATATGACCAAGTGGAGATGATCCAATATATGTAGGCTGGTTCAACATTTGAATATAAATAAATATGATCTACTACATCAATAAATTAAAGAAGAAAAAAGTCATATAATCTTTTCTCAGTAGAGAAAGATTTTACTCGATACAGAAAAAGTAAAAACAAAAAATTCACTGGGTGTGGTGGTGCATGCCTGTTCTCTTAGCTACTTGGGCGGCTGAGGCAGGAGGATCATTTGTGCCCAGAAGTTCAAGGCTGTAGTGAGCTGATTATACCACTGCACTCCAGTCTAGGCAACAGAATGAGATTCCCTTTCTTAAAAAAAGTGGGGGGGAGGGAAGATCTGAATAGAGACCTCACCAAGGAAGATACACAGACTGTAGATAAACATACGAAAAGATGCTCAACATCATAACCTAACAGAGAATTGATCAAAAAGGATAACATCATACACCAATTAGAATGACTGAAAGTTAGCATCACTAACTGCTAGTGATGATGTGGAGCAAAAGGAATTCTCATTCATTGCTAGTGGGAATACAAGATGATACAGCCAATATGACAGTTTCTAACAAAAATAAATATAATCTTATCATATGTTCTGGGTTGAACTGGGTACCTCGTCTCCACAAGACATATTAAAATTCTAAACTCCTCTACTTCAGGATATAACCTTATTTGGAAATAAGTTCATTGAAGACAAAATTACAGTAGAACCTCCATAGTTGACCATCTCCCTACATTGACCACCTCCTTAAGTTGAAATTGACCTTATTTTCATAGACTAGACATGCACCACATATGTATCAGTACAGTAGGCCTAGCTCCATATATTGACCAGTTTGTTACAGTTCCTTGGGTGATCAACTTACAGAGGTTCTACTGTATTTATGCAATTTTACTGCATAAACAAATGGATGTTTGTAGTATATAAGTACTGTAGTTAAGAGTAGGTCATACTAATGTAGAATGAGCCCTTCATCCAATCTGACAAGTGTCCTTATAAGTGAAGAAATACAGACAAAACTTGTCATGTGAAAATGGACATGAAGTGATGCATCTGTAAGCCAATGAATGCTGAGGATACCTGGCCTTTACCAAAAACCAGGAAAGACACATGGAATAGATTATCCTCAGACGCCTCAGAAGAAACTAACTAACCAGGAAAGACACATGGAATAGATTATCCTCAGATGCCTCAGAAGAAACTAACTCTGCTGACATCTATTTCAGACTTGAAGCCTCCAGTTGTGAGAGAAAATATTTTGATTATTTTATGCCCTCAATTGGGGTACTTTCTTACAGTAGTACCAGGAAACTAACACACCATACAATTCAGCAATTGCATTCCTAGATATTTACCCAACTTATTTAAAAACCTATGCCCACACAAAAACTTGATGAGAATGTGTACATCAGCCTTACTGTGAAAAATTAGAGCAATCAAAGATGTTCCTTCATCTTAGAGATTTGAAAAACAGATTATGGTACATCCATATAATGGAGTATTATTCAGCGATAAAAAGAAAAAGCTATCAAGCTACAAAAAGACATGGATGAATTGTAAATGCATATTACTAAGTGAATAAAACCAGTTACAGTGGTTGCAGAGGTTTGGGCTGGAAGAAACTGAATTAGTGAAGCACAGGGGATTGTGTGAGGCAGTTAAACTATTCTGTAATATCATAGAGAACACCAAGCATTAAGCATTTGTGAAAATCGATAGAATTTTATGGTACAAAGAGTAAATCTCAATTCAAATATTTATAAAATAATTTAGAAGATCAGGCAATCCCAGGAGAGAACATAGACTGTGATAAACAAATTTAAGTGTATTGTAAATGTATTACAAATATGTGAAAAACCCTCACTGAAGGAACATTGCTATTCTGTAGTGTAATGGTGAATAAAAAACATTAACCACCTATATCCTAGCACTGAGGCAGAAGGATCCCCTGAACTCAGGAGTTTGAGACCAGCCTGAGCAAGAATCAGACTCCATCTTTACTAAAAATTACAAAAAAAAAAAAAATTAGCCAGGTGTTATAGAGGGAACCTGTAGTCCTGGCTACTTGGGAGGCTAAGGCAGGAGGATCTCTTGAACCCAGGAGTTTGAGGTTGCTGTGAGCTAGGGTGAGGCCATGGCACTCTAGCCTGGGAAACAGAGTGAGACTCTGTCTCAAAGAAATAAATAAAAACACAAACAAAACAAAATAAAACAAAAAACTCCAAAGTAACAAAAACATTAAGCATTTGAAAAATCCATAGAACTCTACAGTACAAAGAGTAAACTTGAATGCCAATAATTTAGAAGGTCAGGCTATCCCAAGACAGAATATGTAGAATATGCAGAATATGTAAGAGAATGTAAATGTATTATAAATGTGTTACAAATGTCTGAAATACCATCATAGAAGGAAGTGGAGAAACAATGTGCTGACCTGAGTATTGTGGAAATGAATGGAATGGAACCTATAAGAATAAAGTGAAAAGGAACTATATATAGCACTGAATTCTAGTTAATAAAGTTCTTCCCACAGGGTTACGAATTAGCAATTCTGAAGCTACCATACATCTATATTGAAACTGAACAATTAAATAAATGGATGGCAGATGGGGGAGCTAGGATTCTTACTGTTAGAGTGAGAGGTTTCAGATAAGCAATGGGAAGGAAAATTGAATAATTTAAAAGGTAATGGATTAGAGTTGGAGACATTAGTATAAACTAATTTTTAGCTTAAGTATAGTTACAGATATTTATAAATGAATGTATATATACAAATTAGTGTATATACATTTTTTTCCTTCGTCTTCAGCTGTTAGGACCTAGAAAGAATGACAACCTAGTAGAAATGAACACACCTAGCACCCAACATCCTCATGCCAGTATCATTTTTTAATAAAATGAATCAAAGTCTCTTGGAGAAATGGCTTTCTAGATTAGTGCAAGAAATACACAAGATGAACCTGAAGGCCAGGCAGATGGCTCATGCCTGTAATCCTAGCACTCTAGGAGGTCCAGGAGGGAGGACTGCTTGAGCTCAGGAGTTCAAGACCAGACTGAGCAAAGTGAGACTCATCTCTACTAAAAATAGAATAGCCAGGTGTGGTGGCAGGTGCCTGTAGTCCAAGCTACTCAAGAGACTGAGACAAGAGGATTGCTAGAGCCCAAGAGTTTGAGGTTACTGTGAGGTATGATGTCATGCTCTACCCCACCCCTACCCCCCAAAAAAAAGAAAAAGAAAGAAAGATGAACCTGGAGTATCTTGTAGTGACAGAAAGTAAGAAAATGCTTACAAAACAAAAACAAATTCTATAATGCTTACAAAACAAAACAAAAACAAATCTACAATGACTGGAGTGTGTCAAAGGGACACAGAAGTCAAATGAAAGAGTTCCCCAATGGTCAAAGTGGAACAATTCGAGCAAAAAGATAAAGAAAGTTGAGTTGACTTACAATTTAAAGTACAAAATAACTATCCATTTATCCATATTGACATAAATATATGATTAAGAAAATTAATAGATGAATGAATTCCAAACAATTTATGTATTTATTCCTCCTTTAAGGAATCAAAACATAACTTCCCATTCCTTAAGTTTGGGCTGCATATAGTTACTTTCTTCCAAAAAATTCAGTATGGAAAGGGAAGAAAAACAAAGATCAATTTTATAGTGAAGAACTGTGACCAACACTACCTCAAGACAGGTGGTCAGCGTTAACAGTGATAAGTCATAGCATGCACCTTTAATATGATGTGATGACAATGGCAATTTACCTCCATGGACTTCCTCCAAAAAGCATATTACCCAAGTTTGATCATCAAGAAAACATCAGATAAATCCTAATTAAGAAACATTCTAAACATTGTGATGACAATGGCAATTTAATTAATTAAGAAACATTTATTAATTTATATAATTTATTTAATTAAGAAACATTCTAAACATTGTGATGACAATGGCAATTTACCTCCATGGACTTTCTCCAAAAAGCATATTACCCAAGTCTGATCATCAAGAAAATATCAGATAAATCCTAATTAAGAAACATTCTACAACATACCTAACCACTAATTCTCAAAACTGTAAAGGAATTCAAAAACAAGGAAAGTCTGAGAAATTGTCATAACCAAGAGAAGTTTAAAGAGACATTACTACTAAATATAAAGTGGAATCCTAGAACCAAAAAAAAAAAAGGTATTAGAGAAAAATTGAGAAAACCTGAATAAACCATGGTCTTCAGTTAATAATAATTTATGACTCATTAATCAGGACAAATGTACCATACAATCTAAGACATTAATAATATAGGAAACTAGATGAAATGTTCACAAGAACAATCTATAGTATCTGTAATAATTCTGGAAAGCTCAAATTGCTCCAAAATTAAAAATTTGTTTTTTAAGAAAGAAAAGAACATTTAAAAAAAAATAAAGCTGGCCTTAGAAATAAGAAAGGAAGCAGGCAGGTTATACTGAAAGGAGTCCCTCCAACACATAATGGCGATCATCTTTAACATTATAGTCTCATTCCTTTCAGCATTGTGTCTTCCAAATCCTTCTGTCATCAATAGTCCTGTTTCAAAAATAGAAAGTTTGGTACCTGGGGTCTCTGTACCTAAAAGTAATTAATAGACTTGGGAGCTAAATTACTTCAGGTCAATATTAGGTCCTAGTATGTTCTAGGTACATGTTCTTGGGCAATTTAATAAACCTCTCTGTGCCTCAGCTTTCCCATCTGTAAGATGAGCATAAGAATAATAAATATGACCTCATAGGGTTGGTCTGAAGATTAAATAAATACATGTAAAACATTAGAACAGAACCTGACAAGTGAGAGTTGTTACCCAGTTAGTCAGTTCATTCATTTATTCATTCATTCATCAAACATGGACTGACAACAAAGAAGTGTTATGAATTAGAAACAGTAAGCATTCAAAAGAGAGAATGCTACCTTCCACTAGGACACGGTAAAAGAAAACTAGGAAATTTAGAACAAAATGAAATAAAAATTGTAATCTTAGCTCACTTTGCCAATAAGGGTAAGTTTATACAAATAAAAAGAAAACTAGGGCGGCACCTGTGGCTCATATGCTGGCCCCATATGCCGGAGGTGGTGGGTTCAAACCCAGCCCTGGCCAACAACTGCAAAAAAAAAAAAAAAGTCACAATTGGCTCGGCGCCTGTGGCTCAAGGTGCTAAGGCGCCAGTCACATACACCTGAGCTGGCAGGTTCGAATCCAGCTGGGGCCCACCAAACAACAATGATGGCTGCAACCAAAAAAGAAATAAAAAATAGATGGGCGTTGTGGCGAGTGCCTGTGGTCCCAACTACTTGGGAGGCGGAGGCAGAAGAATCACTTGAGCCCAGGAGTTGGAGGTTATTGTGAGCTGTGATGCCACAGCACTCTATCCTGGGCGACCACTTGAGGCTCTGTCTCAAAAAAAAAAGAAAACAAAACAAAACAAAAATTCTTCGTATCTAGTTTAATTTCTTAGTCCTTAAACCTATAAAGTCGGTGTTGGCAGTCTATATATATCATCACCTCAATTTTTAGGTATTCTTTGCAGAAATAACTTTCCAAGGGGTTCTTCAGTGTTTCTACACACCTGAAGATTTCTACCTACATAGAAACCACAAAGATTTTTCAAAACTGACTTTAGCTTACAGAAAATACTTTTATCAGCATTGAACAGGCCCTATCGCCTCCTCTCTCCAAACTCCTCTTCTAGACAAGCACCAAGACCCAAAGAAAAGATTCCATAATAATTACTATAACACCTCAGTTCCAAATATTTGCCTACTAATATGTTAACAAAATATGTTACCCATCAAGTAAGCCAAGCCAAGAGATCATCTCAGCCCTGACAAATGGTTACCTTTGCTTTTGAAAGGAAAGTAATCTTTTATTTGGTATAAAGGACCCCACCATTTTTTTTTATTGTTAAATCATAGCTATGTACATTAGTGCAATCAAGGGGTACAAGGTGCTGGTTTCATATACAATCTGAAATATTCTCATCAAACTGTTCAACGTAGCCTTCATGGCATTTTCTTAGTTATTGTATGTAGACATTTGTATTCTGCCTTTAGTAAGTTTTGCCTGTACCCATTCTAAGATGCACTGCAGGTGTGGCCCCACGCATTACCCTCCCTCCACCCTAACCTCCCACCATTTTTTTTTTTTCCAAGTAAAAGGGAGAAAACTAAAAAAGCATTATATGGATGTGGGGGTGGATGGGGCACTGCAGGGCTAAGGTAGAAGAATAATGAAAAGTGTTAAATGGGAGGAAAGTAGGAATTTTCTGACTTATGACTAACATATTCTAGAGAAAAGACAGAATCCATGTACCGACAGAATTTTATACATTATGACAAATTAGGCTATTCATGTAAAGTCAGAGTATTGATCTCACTTTCTTAAGTAAAAACTAACGTTATAAAAATTCTCTAAATATAAATTTTTTGAAAAAATAATAGTTCTTAAATACTTGATGACAAAGGTAAGAAGTATCTGTTTTTTGTTAATATGAAACTATTTTTCATGTTTAAAATGTATTTTTACGGGGTGGCGCCTGTGGCTCATTGGGTAGGGTGCTGGCCCCATCTACTGAGGGTGGTGGGTTCAAACCTGGCCCCGGCCAAATTGCAACAGGCAAAAAAAAAAAAAGCCGGTGTTGTGGCAGGTGCCTGTAGTCCCAGCTACTTGGGAGGCTGAAGCAAGAGAATTGCATAAGCCCAAGAGTTAGAGGTTGCTGTGAGCTGTGACGCTATGGCACTCTACCAAGGGCGACAAAGTGAGATTCTTGTCTCAAAAAATAAAATAAAATAAAATGTATTTTTACGAATAAACATTTTTGATAACAAGAACAATATTTCAAAAATGCTGTGTTTTTTTTTTTTTTTTGTAGAGACAGAGTCTCATTTTACCGCCCTCGGTAGACTGCCATGACTTCACACGGCTCACAGCAACCTCAAACTCTTGGGCTCAAGCAATTCTCTTGCCTCAGCCTCCCAAGCAGCTAGGACTACAGGCGCCTGCCACAACGCCTGGCTATTTTTTGATTGCAGTTTGGCCGAGGCCGGGTTTGAACCTGCTACCCTCGGTATATAGGGCCGGTGCCCCACTCACTGAGCCACAGGCACCACCTCAAAAATACTTTTTAAAAAACAATATAAAATATGGCTCAGTGCCTGTAGCTCAGGCGGCTAAGGCACCAGCCACAGACCCAAAGCTGGCAGGTTCAAATCTAGCCCGGGCCTGCCAAACAACAATGACAACTATAACCAAAAAACAGCCAGGTGTTGTGGTGGGCACCTGTAGTCCCAGCTACTTGGGAGGCTGAGGCAAGAGAATTGCTTAAACCCAAGAATTGGAGGTTGCTGTGAGCTGTGACACCATAGCACTCTACCAGGGCAACAGCTTGAGACTCTGTCTCAAAATAAATAAATAAATAAATATATAAAACTTAATAATGTAATATCCTGACTATGCACAATAGTCTGAATTCCATTTTTTATGGAATACAAGTTCACAAATGTTTCTGTATATTAACTACACAGCCGTTGAAACAATACTTGTGTTAAACTGAAAGCAAGAAGAAAAGAATTAAAACTGTTGAAGCTAGGTTTGCAAAGTCCAATTCATTAAAAATTGCAGCTTTGTTGGTTATCTGAAGTATAGCTCTATATTTAAATATAGAATAATCACACAATTAAACAAAATTAAGCAGAACTTGAATCAACATTGCAATTTTAAGTTAATGACTATCTTATATATAATAGATGGGTTATGTAGTTCTACAAATATTGAATAATTAGAAAAATGGCAGAAAATAATAAAAAAAGGAGAGTAATATTAGTGAAGAAAGATATTTGTTTCTAAAGCTAGGGAGAAAAGATCACAGGAGACAGGTAAATTATACAATGGGTATAATTTAACAAGTGGGTATTCAAGCGTTTTTTAAAAAGTAGGGTCAATACTTAGGAGAGTAAAATTGCTCTCCTAAGTCTTTTAGGTATTTGATGAGTCAAATAGCCATCACATTAAAATATATCTTTTAATTTAAAAATCAAAAAGTGGTGACCTTCAAATTATAAATTATGCTTCGTTCTCTGACTTCACTACTATTTTGTGATAAGAGGAAAAGAAGAACAGTATTAGGAAATAGAATGAAGGTCAAACCAGAGTTCATATAATTTACATCTACACAAGTTTATTTTACTTCAGCACTTTCAATTTACTAACTTTCATCCACACTAATTCTGTAAGATTCCACAAAAATAGCACTTCATCTCTACTACAAAACAGAACATGAGTGGTTGTGAGCTGTAATCTTAGACCTGTATGTCATTCTATTTATTTCTGTTGCCTGCTTTTTACACATCTATTTATTGATGTGTAAAGCTGAGCACTATTCTTTTAATTGATGTATTAAAAAGGTTTAATATCTTAAACCTTGTCAAGTGAAATAGGTATAAAAGATTGAGTTTCCTGTTTCTTTCTTTTTTTTATTTTTTTGAGACAGAGTCTCACTATGTTGCCCTCAGTAGATGCCATGAAGTCACAGCTCACAGCAACCTCAAACTCTTGGGCTTAAGAGATTCTCTTGCCTTAGCCTCCCAAGTAGCTGGGACTAAAGGCGCCCGCGACACATGCCTGGCTATTTTTTTGTTGCAGTTGTCATTGTTTAGCAGGCCCGGTCTGGCTTTGAACCCGCCAGCCTTGGTGTATGTGGCTGACACACTAACCACTAAGCGAGTCACCTAACCCAAAAGAATGAGTTTTGAAAATGCTGATGAACCAGATGCAGAGGCTCACACCTGTAATCCTAGCACTCTGGAAGGCCCAAATGGGTGGGCCCGAGCTCAGGAGTTGTACACCAGTCTCAGCAAGAGCAAGACTCTGTCTCTAAAAATAAACAGGCATGTGGTAGGTGCCCTGCCTGTAATCCCAGCTACTTGGGAGGATGAGACAAGAAGATCACTTGAACCCAAGAGTTTGAGGTTGCTGTGAGCTATGACGCTGAGGCACTCTACTGAGGGTGACAAAATTAGACTCTGTCTTAAAAACAAAAAAAAAAAATTGATAGTGAAAGACAGAAGTCATCATAATGAACACAAAAGTAGGAGATTTTTTTTAAGTATTAAGGAAATATTAAATCTTTAAATTTTTTAAAATAAAAAATAAGAATGGTTTTGAAATGAGACGATTAAATTATTCAACGCATGATAAGTGCTATATAATTGTAATTAATGAGAGATTGGAATAATGAAGAGACATTTGGTGCTAAGGGTTCATTGTGGACTTTGCATACTTGTTAATTGAGAAGATAGACGTTTGTTGGATAACGTAAGAGTTTTGAAGGGTTAAGGTGCTGATCAAATATTTATCTCAATCGATAGATGAGTCCATAGATTTAAAGTCCATTTAAATTGAGTCTACAACATCAGAATGAGGACAAAGGTACAAATGGTGTATTGTATGTCTGCTAAGACTTTCCCCAAGACTGACTTATGGAGGTCATAAAAGATGGTGTTACCTTTTATTTTTTCTGTAGACATAAAATTGGTCTGTTTTGGAAAAAAATTTTATACACATACATATATATCACATATATATTCTACACATAGATATGTAAAAGGAAATTATACTTCGTTTTGAAGAATAAATTCATATTTTCATCTGGTGAAAACATATTCAGGGACTAAAATCATAAGCCTCTTTTGGTCCTTTTGGACTCACAAATTAATTAATTTATGAAGATCCTTGTAGAACCCAACCTGTTCTAAAGGATAAATCAGCATTGTTTTCTAAATGTCTATATCTTGTTTTTCCAATGATATTGCTAAAGTTCTTCACAGGCAATGACTATGTTTCTAATTGTAACATCTAGCCTAAATAAACGCCTGTTGAATGAACAGTCCAAACTAAAAACTTAGGTAATGACAAAACAGCAGGAACTGAGAAACCCTACATCAACATTTTTGAATAGCATTCATGTAATACACTATTGATTTTTTTTTTTTTTTTTTTAAAGAAGAGACTGTGGACATAAACCACTGGTGGGAGTCTGAATGTAGATAATCAATTGGGAGATTTTTAAAAATGATTTCACTTTTGCTAAAAATTTAGTTTCTATTTCCTTCATTTCTAATACATTTTGAAAGTATGTATTTTCCAGTATGCTCTGCATACTTAAAGCATCATGAAAAACAGGAACACTTTCTCAAACTGCTACTTTTTAGTAAAACTTTATTGATCTATTACTACTGATATGTTTCCCTGAGAATGTATATAAAGAGTATCATAGTTCATGTAACAAAAGCTTCCATTTCAATAAGAAAACATGATTATATAAGAACATGTCACTTAATGTATTAAATTGTTTAGTGATAATAAAATGCCATTTTCCCACTATATTTCATACACCTAGAAAACAATGATATCCTTTAGAGCAAAATCTTAAAAGTTTAGCTTTAAAGTAGGTAGTACTATGACAGGTAAAAAAAGAGTTCAGCTTTTTGGGGGACTATATTTCAAAGAGCACCCCTGGATACTAGGCAACAATATAATATTTTGGATCACTAATGTTAATATTAACATATGTTCCAGAGATATGTCTTGCAAATACACATAGAGACACATACTTATCCTCATTCTCTTTCCCTCTCTCAACATCCGCTCACCCCCCTCCATATATAAAAATACACTCATAAGGAAAGACAGAGAATACATGGAAAATAAGAGATACTAAAAATGTAATTTTATAAAAGACATAAAACCCATGAAAACACTTACTTCATCAGCCACCATACACCTGGAAAAAATAAAAACAAAACCAAATTAATTTCTTAATTATCAAAGTCAACCATTTGAAAAGTTCAGATTAAGTAGATTGCCACAAAATAGTTTATAAATGCTAAAGCACTAAGCCAGAGAGAGGTATTTATAAGTGTGCATGAGAACATGGGCCAGTGCTGATTTTATACTACTCTCCAGCTTCTAAAGGCATATGGCTATGTGGGAGTAGTAGAGCTTCAGCTTCCCACGGCCTACCCATGAAGACAGTTAGAATGACCCTTCAAAAATGTGAGCAAAATGGCAAGTGATTATACCAGTAACTTCCCTCCTCATCCTTTAATCTTAAGAAGATTGGTCTTCCCTAGATATCAGAAGAATGTTGCCTGAAAGTGCAAAAAAGTGAGTGGTAAGCACATACTAGCCTGAGTTAACATATAACAAATATGCTGGAGTATATATGCTAAACCTATTTTCAAGCTGAGTTTTGATTTTTTATTATTTTGCTAAGCTTTCTCATCTCTATTCTTTCTAATTAACCTGTGGAAGTACATTCTATAGGTTTGAAAATTGAGAATAGGAGCATAAACTCAGATCCTAAGTAGAAGAAAAATCAAAGACCAAAGAGAAAGCTAGCAGGCATCGTCAGGATCAGCAGGGTCCCTCTGAAACAGTAAGTATATCAATAGAGGAAAAAGCATCTCTTAATAGATTTCTAGGCAAAACAAAAAAGGAGCGGAATACTATAAAAATTGGTAAGGAATAAAATCTCTATTTCTATTTTATTCTTCCTTTATTCCCAGTGTTCTTGACATTATACAATTTTATAAGATTTCTTTCTTTTTTCTTTTTGAGACAGTCCTACTCTGTCACCCTGGGTAATCACATGACATCATAGCTCATAGCAACCTTGAACTCTTGGGCTCAACTCTTGGACTCTCACCTTAGTTGTTCATTTTTAGTAGAGATAGGGTCTCATTCTTGCTCAGGCTGGTCTCAAACCCCTGAGCCCAAGGAATCCACCCGCCTTGGCATCCCAGAGTGCTGAGATTACAGGCATGAGCCACTGCACCCACCCAGAAGTGTATATTATTTATTGAGGGTCTAGGTAACTGGCACTGCTTTAGGTGCTGAGGATGTAACAGTAAATTAAAAAGTCCTTTCCTTATGTAGAAGTTCTGTGTTTATATTTAAAAAAAACAAAAGGAAGAAAAGAAAAAAGAAAAACAGAAAGAAAAAGGAAAAATACAAAGTTACTAACTGGAAGAAGAAGATAATAAATATGTGATTCAGATGGTGATAAGTACTATTAACTAAAACAGAGTAAGACTAAATGGTAGAATAGGGAATGCAGGGGAGGAAGGAACTATTTTACAGAATGGTTAGGTGGTTGATTCTCTGAGAAGGCAATTTCAACATAGTGGTAAAATGGCATTTTATTATCACTAAACAATTTGATACATTTAAGTGACATGTTCTTATATATATATCCATAATCATGTTTTCTTATTGAAATGGAAGCTTTTGTTACATGAACTATGATACTCTTTATATACATTCTCAGGGAAATATATCAATAGTAATAGATCCATAAAGTTTTACTAAAAAATAGCAGTTTGAGAAAGTGTTCCTGTTTTTCATGATGCTTTAAGTATGCAAAGCATACTGGAAAATACATATTTTCAAAATATATTAGAAATGAAGGAAATAGAAACTAAATTTTTAGCAAAAGTAAAACAATTTTTAAAAATCTCCCAATTAATTATATTTTAGTTTTCAACAGATTTCACATTTAATGAGGAATGTGGAGGAAGGATATCTTCAACCAAATGATCAGTAAATGCAACAGCCCTGAGGTAAGATGGTTATTAGATAGCTAAGAAAGAGCATGGGGTAGTGATAGCAATGGCATGGAGTTTAGATTTTCTTAAAATCCTTTGAGAATAAGCAATACTTTACCTTTTAAAAAGACAACTCTAGCTTATAGAGAATAAACGATAGAAAGCCAGAGCAGAAGCAAGAAGTGCATTAGAAGGTCACTGCAGTAGACCAGAAGAGAAGCAATGATGTACAGATGAGTGGGAGAGGTTGAGGTAGTGAGAAGTAGTCAATTTAGGAACATTTCTTCTTTTTTTTTTTGAGACAAGAATCTCAGTCTGTTGCCCAGGCTAGAGTGCCATCGGTTCAGCCTATCTCACAGCAACCTCAAACTCCTAGGTTCAAGCAATCCTCCTGACTTGGCCTACCTAGTAAGGAGACTATAGACACGCACTGTAATGCCCAGCTAATTTTTCTATATTTAGTAGAGATGGGGTCTCGCTCTTGCTCAAACTGGTCTCAAACTCCTGAGTTCAAGAGATCTTCCTACCTCTGCCTCCCAGAGTGCTAAGATTACAGGCATGAATCACCTTGCCTGGCCAGGGAATATTTTTAAAGTAGAGCCAGTAGTATTTGTTGGTCAATTTGGATACAGATATAAAAGGTACATATAAAAAGGTCAAGAATGGGTTGTGGCCCTGGTCCTGCTCCTGGTGCCAGCCCTGCACACCCATCCCCTATCCTGCGTGTCTCCACAAGTTCTCTGGAGAGCGGTTAAAAGGATGGGCGGTGGAGAAGACCACTGAACCGTCTGTCTTCAGGGGTACCTTATCCAGTCTCCGGTCATCGTTGAGGCAGTAAAAATTACGGCAGATTTTCCACATAATATTGCCGTGTTGACAGAGTTAGATTTTTCTATTATTGATCTCAGTGCTCAGTTTTAAAGACGGTGGAGTGTTGCTTTTTCAGAAGATTTGTTCTTAGAAGTCTGAGATATGCTCGCCTTTCTGTGAAGGCTTGCATCCTTGAACACCCAGGAATTTCCAGGTTTTTCATTTCTTCCATACCCTCCCCTCCCCACCCCATCCATTAATATTATTCTGAAGATTCTTCATTGTCAAGCTGCCAAAGTGGAGAGTGTGATTGCAGAAGGGGTGCTTCTTGTTTCAGTGCTTCTTCGGGTGGAGGAGGAAGTAGGAGTGCACCTCAGCGCTATCCCAAGACTGCTGGCAATAGCGAGTTCCTGGGGAAAACCCCAGGGCAAATCGCTCAGAAATGGATTCCTGTATGAAGCACTAGACGAGATGACAACTCCACAGCAAACAACTCCGCAAATGAAAAAGAACGACATGATGAAAACCTCAGGAAAGTAAGAGGCATACTAAATAAGCTTACTCCTGAAAAGTTTGACAAGCTATGCCTTGAGCTCCTCAGTGTGGGTATACAGTCTAAACTCATCCTTAAAGAGGTCATACTGCTGATTGTGGACAAAGCCCTAGAAGAGCCAACGTATAGCTCATTGTATGCTCAGCTATGTCTGCGATTGGCAGAAGATGCACCAAGATTTGATGGCCCAGCAGCAGAGGGTCAACCAGGACAGAAACAAAGCATAACATTCAGACGCCTCCTAATTTCCAAACTACAAGATGAATTTGAAAAACGAACCAGAAATGTTGATGTCTATGATAAGCGTGAAAATCCCTTCCTCCCCCAGGAGGAGGAACAGAGAGCCATTGCTAAGATCAAGATGTTGGGGAACATCAAATTCATTGGAGAACTTAGCAAGCTTGATCTTATTCATGAATCTATCCTTCATAAGTGCATCAAAACACTTTTGGAAAGGAAGAAGAGAGTCCAACTCAAAGATATGGGAGAGGATTTAGAGTGCCTCCGTCAGATAATGAGGACCATGGGGCCTAGATTAGACCATGAACGAACCAAGTCCTTAATGGATCAGTACTTTGCCCGAATGTGCTCCTTGATGTTAAGTAAGGAATTGCCAGCAAGGATTCATTTCCTGCTGCAGGATACCGTAGAGTTGTGAGAACACCATTGGGTTCCTCGCAAGGCTTTTCTTGACAATGGACCAAAGACGATCAATCAAATCCATCAAGATGAAGTCAAAGATCTAGGAGTGTTTATTTCTGCTCCTATGGCTCAAGGGATGAGAAGTGACTTCTTTCTGGAGGGACCATTTATGCCACTCAGGATGAAAATGGATAGGGATCCACTGGGAGGACTTGCTGACATGTTTGGACAAATGCCAGGTAGCGGGATTGGTACTGGTCCAGGAGTTATCCAGGATAGATTTTCACCCACCATGGGACGTCATTGTTCAAATCAACTGTTCAATGGCCATGGGGGACACATAATGCCTCCTGCACAATAGCAGTTCGGACAGATAGGAGGCAAGTTTATGAAAAGCCAGGGGCTAAGCTCTACCATAACCAGAGTCAGGGACTCTTATCCCAGCTGCAAGGACAGTCGAAGGATATGCCACCTCGGTTTTCTAAGAAAGGACAGCTTAATGAAGATGAGATTAGCCTAAGGCCTACTCAGTCGTTCCTAATGAATAAAAATCAAGTGCCAAAGCTTCAGCCCCAGATAACTATGATTCTTCCTAGTGCACAACTACCACGCATTCAAACACCACCTCTGGGACACACACCTCACCTTGGTCTCAAAAATAATCAACCACTTATCCAGGAAAAGCCTGCCAAGACCAGCAAAAAGCCACCACCGTCAAAGGAAGAACTACTTAAACTCACAGAAACTGTCATGACAGAGTATCTGAATAGTGGAAATGCAAATGAGGCTGTCAATGGTGTAAGAGAAATGAGGGCTCCTAAACATTTCCCACCTGAGATGTTAAGCAAAGTAATCATTTTATCACTTGATAGAAGTGATGAAGATAAAGAAAAAGCAAGTTCTTTGATCAGTTTACTCAAACAGGAAGGGATAGCCACAAGTGACAAATTCATGCAGGCTTTCCTGAATGTATTGGACCAGTGCCCCAAACTGGAGGTTGACATCGCCTTGGTGAAATCATATTTAGCACAGTTTGCAGCTCGTGCCATCATTTCAGAGCTGGTGAGCATTTCAGAAGTAGCTCAACCACTAGAAAGTGGCACCCATTTTCCTCTCTTCTTACTTTGTCTTCAGCAGTTGGTTAAATTACAAGATTGAGAATGGTTAACAGAACTTTTTCAACAAAGCAAGGTCAATATGCAGAAAATGCTTCCAGAAATTGATCAGAATAAGGACCGTATGTTGGAGATTTTGGAAGGAAGGGGACTGAGTTTCTTATTCCCACTCCTCAAATTGGAGAAGGAACTGTTGAAGCAAATAAAGTTGGATCCATCCCCTCAAACCATACATAAATGGATTAACATCTCTCCCAAACTTCATGTAGATAAAGGATTTGTGAACATCTTAATGACTAGCTTCTTATAGTATATTTCTAGTGAAGTAAACCCACCCAGTGATGAAACAGATTCTTCCTCTGCTCCTTCCAAAGAACAGTTAGAGCAGGAAAAACAACTGCTTCTTTCTTTCAAGCCAGTAATGCAGAAATTTCTTCATGCTCATGTTGATCTGCAAGTCAGTGTGCCCTGTATGCTCTTCAGGTGCACTGCTACAACAGCAACTTCCCAAAAGGCATGTTACTCCGCTTTTTTGTGCACTTCTATGATATGGAAATTATTGAAGAAGAAGCTTTCTTGGCTTGGAAAGAAGATATAACCCAAGAGTTTCCAGGGAAAGGCAAGGCTTTGTTCCAGGTGAATCAGTAGCTAACCTGGCTAGAAAAGCCTGAAGAAGAAGAATCAGAGGAAGAAGCTGACTAAAGAACCAGCCAAAGCCTTAAATTGTGCAAAACATACTGTTGCTATGATGTAACTGCATTTGACCTAACCACCGCAAAAATTCATTCCGCTGTAATATTTTCATGATATTTAAAGCAGAAGCACGTCAGTTAGGATTTCCTTCTGCATAAGGTATTTTTGTAGTGTAATGTCTTAATCATAGTCTACCATCAAATATTTTAGGAGTATCTTTAATGTTTAGATAGCATATTAACAGCATGCAATAATTACAGAATAAGTTCCCAAGCAGAGGCAGTCTATTGCAAGGACCTTCTTTGCTGCCAGTTATCATAGGCTGTTTTAAGTTAGAAAACTGAATAGCAACACTGAATACTGAATACTGTAGAAATGCACTTTGCTCAGTAATACTTGAGATGTTGAAATATTTTTTTTTTTTTGGTAGAGGCAGAGTCTCGCTTTATGGCCCTCGGTAGAGTGCCGTGGCCTCACACAGCTCACAGCAACCTCCAACTCCTGGGGCTTAAGCGATCCTCTTGCCTCAGCCTCCCGAGTAGCTGGGACTACAGGCACCCTCCACAACGCCCGGCTAAGAGATGTTGAAACATTTGATCATCCATTTGGTTGTTACAGAAAAAATTCTTAACTGTAATTAATGGTTGTTGCCGTAATAGTATATTGCCTGTATTTCTACCTATAGTAATGGGCTTTATGTGCTAGATTTTAATATCCTTGAGCCTGGGCAAGTGCAAAAGTCTTTTTAAAAAGAAACATGGTTTATTTGCACAAAACTGATCAGTTTTGAGACATCGTTAATGCCCTTGAAGTGGTTTTTGTGGGTGTGAAACAAATGGTGAAAATTTGAATTGGTCCCTCTTATTATAGTATTGCAATTAACTACTTAATTTATCAAGTCATGTTCATGCCCTGATTTTGTATACTTGTATCTATCAATAAACATTGTGATACTTGAAAAAAAAGTCAAGAATGACTCTTAAGGTAGTGCCTTCAACAGCTAAATGTTGGTGATGGGCTAGGTGCAGAGGCTAAAGCAGGAGGATCACTTGAGCTCAGGAGTTCGAGACCAGCCTTAACAAGAGGCAGACTCCCTGCCCCCCACCGTCCCTACTAAAAATAGAAAACAAAAAAAATCGTCAGAAGTTGTGATGGGCACCGATAGTCCCAGCTACTTGGCAGGCTGAGTCAGGAGGATCACCTGAACCCAGGAGTTTAAGGTAGCTATGAGTTAGGCTGACACCATGGCCCTCTAGCCTGGGCAACAGAGTGAGACTGTCTCAGAAAAAAAAAAAAAATGGTGACACCGTTTACTGAGACAGGAAAGACTGAGAGAGGAACACCTATGGATGACAATTAAGTGCTGTGATATCTCTTAGATATTCAAGTCAGATTGCTGATAAGGCCACTAAATATGTGAGTTAGTGGAATGTTAGGGAATGAGATGTAATGAATTTGAGAGTCATTAGGACATAAATGGCATTAGAATGAGCAGAGATACAATGCAGGTTGTCTGAAACATGACCACCTGGCTGTGGCTTATTCCTCTCTATGCCCAAGTCTAGGCTTCCTAAAGTGAACAGCTTCTGTGAATTAGGCTTCCTTTAGGTATCTCCAGTGAGACGGTCCCTAAAATTTAGGTACTATGGCAGGGCGCAGTGGCTCATGCCTGTAATCCTAATTCTGAGTAGTCGAGGCATGTGGATTACTTGAGCCCAAGAGTTGGAAGTTACTATGAGCTATGACACCATGGAGCTATGACACCATGGCACTCTACCCAGGACAACCACTTGAGACTCTGTCTCAAATAAATAAATAAATAAATAAAAATAAAATAAAATGTAGGTACTAGGCCTATTCGAACCATTGGGATTCATATTGTAAGGATAGTTCAGTAACCAGGCCTTATTTCTAATGAGCCATCAGAGAAAAATAATTGACCACCAACATTTGAAAAGGGAGAATGAATGAATAATCAGAGTACATAACTGATTAAAGAGGACTAGAATAGAAAGAAATTCTGTGAACCTGCACAACAATTGCAAGAGCACTTAAGTAAATTGATTCCAGAAGCATACAGAATTCCTAAAGCTTAAAACTAATTTTCAAACCAAAAAGAGTACATAGATTTTTTTTAAAAAGATGATTATCGATGGCTGAAGATATAGTACAATGATTATCTCAAAGCACAGAATAGAAAGCTGAATAAATGGAAATAGTGAAGGTAAAGAAAAAAAAAGACTGAAAGATAGGCCCTCAAGTCCTAATATGTAGAATATAGGTGTTCACGGGGAGAAAAGGCACCATATGGATAAAAGGTAACAAGTAAATAACGAAGGAAAATTTCTCTTGGTTGCAGAACTACCTTTGGAGGATAACTGAAATGGAAACCAAATTTCAGGATGGATTGAAGAGAAAAGACAAACATCTGCTCATATATTTTATAAAAAATACATTCATCTTAAGGATAAAGAAAAAATCTTGTAAGTGTCCAGACAGAAAGAACAACTACCCATAAAGGGAGAAAAATAGAACTAGCATTGGACATTAACATCAGTACTAGAAACTAAAACACAATAGGAGAGGATCTAAACTGCTTAAAAGGAAAGCAGAGGTCACGAATCTTCACCCAGCTGAGATATCCCTTATATGTAAGGGATGACATGACAACATTTGAGGTAACCAAGATCTCCTCCAATATACTACCATTCAAGCAAACCATCTGAGGAAAAATACCTGAGAAAATAACCAAATAATAAACATATAATAACAAAGTTTCAAGATAGGAGAAGATAAAGGGCATCTGGTAAGCAATGAAGCTTGAGAATTTAAGGGATGATGTGTATTCTAACTAAGGACTCTACAAACACCAGGGACACAACCAGAGAATATGAATGTGCAAAAGCGAAGGAAGGTAGGGAGAGGGGAAGCTGGAAGTATCCTAAAGCAAAATACTGAATAGATGATTTTAATCAGGAGACTAGATGAAATCTAAGGAAGGACAGTATAGAGAGAAGGAAGGAGGAAAAGGGGAGGAGTGTTCAGTGGGTATAGAGTTTCAGTTTTGTAAGACGAGAAACTTGTAGAAAGCTGTTGCATAACAAGGTACACACAGTTAAAACTACTATACTATACAGCTGAAATGATTAAGATCTGTTTTTTACCACAATGGAAAAAAAAAATTTATAGAGAAGAGAGAGACAAGAGAGCCATCAACTGAGCCCTGGAGCAGTCCAAAATGAGAAGTCACTAAGAGGGAAATGATCCAGCAAGAGATTAAGAGAAGGAATGTCTGGTTATGAAGATAAAGGCCAGAAGAGCATAGTACCCCAGAAACCAAGTAAAAGAAACTTTCAAGAATGAGGGAATAAACAACTGTAGCAAATGCTGTGGAAAAATATAATAAAATAAAAGTCTGAGAAATGAACATTTTATTTGGAGAGAGATCATTTGTGGCTTTGACAAGAGTATCTTTAACAGAACGGTAGAAGGCAAAGCCTCATTGAGTGAGAGAGATAGGAAGAAAGAAAGAAAGGAGAGAGGGAGTATAGATAATTCTCTCAGGAAGTTATCCTATAGGAGGAGCAAAGAAACATGGTAGTAGCTGGTAGGAAAATCAGGGTCAAGAGAAGATTTTTTTTTTAAAGACAGAATAGTATAAACAACCCAAATAAGTATCTTATTGACTCTGTAAGTGTGGTATCTGGCAGGCAGAAAATAAGATGAATAAGGAACTTCAGAATCAATTTAAAACAATGAATAAAAATGAGAAAAATGCTATGCACAAAGATGATAATAGAAGTAAAAATGAATGGAGTTCTCAAAAGTAAATTGTAGACAAGGTGGGAAAAAATTTCAAGGCCAGAACCTCTGGAAACATTCACAATTAGAAAACAAAGGAAATAAAAGTATTCAAAGAGGAGAATAAGGATCTGAGTTTAAGAAGCCTAGAGAAAGGCATTCACCATAGAGTTAAATGGGTCAACACTGTCAAATGCCACAAAGAGGCCTAAAAGGCCACCATCCTAAGCAGTTAGCAGGTCATTTGTAAGCATCATGGAAACTGGTTAAGGAGACTGTGGGTAGTGAAAAATGAAAGCAATGGATATAGAGTAGTCAGAAAGGAATTTTGGTAGCAAAGAAAAGATTAAAAATAAGGCAGTAGCTATAGAATTTGTTGGAAACTTGAAGAATGAGGAAGGAGTCAACAGGGAGAAAGATAGAAAGATACTGATGAGGCAGCGCCTGTGACTCAGTGGGTAGGGCACCGGCCCCATATACCAAGGGGTGGCGGGTTCAAACCTGGCCCCTGCCCAACTGCAACAAAAAATAGTTGGGCGTGTGGCGGGCGCCTGTAGTCCCAGCTACTCAGGAGGCTGAGGCCAGGAGTTGGAGGTTGCTGTGATGCCACAGCACTCTGCCAAGGGTGATAAAGTGAGACTCTGTCTCTAAAAAAAAAAAAAGAAAGAAAGAAAGATGACTGATAGAGACTTTAAAGTACACTATCATTTAAAAAGGGAAAAGATGGTTAGTACAATTTCTCATGTTATAAATATTTTATACCATGTTAGATTAAAACTAAAGTCTACTTTATAAAGGGAGAGCTGCCCATAATCACAGTTACCCATAGAAATAAAAATAGTTTTTCCCCCACTGGAAAATGGCAAATAGGATTTGAGTTATAAGGACTTTAATCTGCAGCTAGGTTTAATGAAAGAAAACTTCCTTCATTAAAGACTATCCATTGTATTTGCCAAATCTGGTGTGATGTGCCAAAAGCTATACAATTTTATCTGAATTTTACAAGCAGCTCAGTTTTCCACAGTTACAAAAAAATAAATAATATTCTTTGTTCCAAATTCATTGTTAATTGCTTGAATTGTAATTTATCCAGCTTGGCTGCAGACATCAAAAAGTGACTCTCCATTTCACTGAATTGTTTTCAAAACCTTGAGGCTCCTTAACATTAATCATCCACTTACAGTATCAATACATACATCCTCCAGTGTTTACAACAGCCACATCTTGGGATGCACATGCTCAGTGTCTGGTATTTTTAATCCAAATTCTGACACAGATAGAAAATAGAAAGCTAAACAGTATTATACTTTCCTGAGAGTCATTTTACATGCCAGCTAAATTTCTATTCAAAGACCCAGAGAATTGAACAATTTGTATCTAACCTGAAGCCTTTCAATAATTTCTTTACACAAAACCCACCTTTTCTGTAATTAACATCTATTTCTTTTGAATAAATCATATCTGTAAAAAGAAAACAGAACTCTCCAAAAGAGTATTTTGATTACACTGAGAATTTAATGAGGTGCACTGATATGAGACAAGAGCTATTATTTTGTTTGGAATCTTAAGTACAGGATTCAGGATGGTATACAAAATAGGATATGATACAAAAATAGGATAATTAATCACCTCAAGTAGAATAGTGGCCTTTGGGACACTCACATGTAATCTGTTCATAAGTAGGAATCAGTCACAACCTATTGTTTATTATAGCATGTTTAACCAATGCTAACTTAATATTAATTGCATAAACTCTACTTACTGCCCCTACAGACCAATCTACAGAGATTCTGTAGGGTTCCCTGGACTAAGTCAAAATATTCTTTCCAGCCACAATATTCTTTCCCCATAACTATAAAAGCTAAACATGATAAAATTACCTTTATTTTTCAGTTTTTATTAATTTTTGAATTGATATTTTATTAATTATTGGTGATATTTTATTAATTTTTGAATTTGTGATGGTATTCACATGTACGCAATTTAAGAACTTCAAAAATATAAAGTCTCTGCAAAAGAAAAAAACTGAAAACAAGAAAAAAGTAAACCTTGTTTTCATTGCTTTGGTAAATTTTTCTTTTTCTTTTCTTTTCTTTCTTTTTTTTTTTTGAGACAGAATCTATGTTGCCCTCAGCAGAGTGCCTTGGTGTCACAGCTCACAGCAACTTCAAACTCTTAGGCTTAAGCAATTCTCCTGCCTCAACCTCCCAAGTAGCTGAGACTACAGGCGCCTGCCACAACACCCGGCTATTTTTATTTATTCATTTATTTCTTGTTGCATTGTATAGCTGTTGGTTAGCTGGCCTGGGTCAACGTT